>NC_048912.1:5406820-5706820 GCF_011077185.1 Oxyura jamaicensis
TTTTACTTATGTTCCTCAGTTTCTTTTTCCCCCCCCCCTCTTGGCTGTACTTTGACTTTGTTCCTCCACTAGCTTTTTCATCATTTAAAATGCTATAAATTGAGTTTATGATAATCTGCAACATTAAATAGGATCAAGCACAGCCCAGGTTGTAGTGGTAGCCCCAGCATGGTCTTAAAGGAGCAGAATGGGGATGACATCCTCCACCTGCTGGGTGAAATGTGGAAGAAGATGACACATCTGTCTGTCCTGGAAAAACAACGCTGGTTTTCTTTGCCAAGGAATGGGTCTTTCAACCTTCAAAAGGAAGACTTCAGAAGAAAGATCTTGGAGATGGAAAATAGCACACTTAAGGAAACTCTAAATATAATGAGAGGAAGTCAGAAACAGGACTGTCAGCATTTCAGAGAAAACAGGGGTTGATAAAGCAGATAGCCCCTTTTGTCTTGAAGTTATTTGATGTCATATATCACATCTGCAAGCACTCACATGAAACTTTATTCTTGGGATTATCTTGTTACTTCTAATGAAGCTTTGCTCGCTAAGTGCAATATACTGTTTTTCAAGTTTCTGTCAATGACTCGTCAAAGCTAAGGGCTAAGAAACAACTCTGACTGACACTTCAGGCTGAAAATAACTTCACCTTTAAATTTTTACACACAGGAACTCAACAAGGTTCTAATTGTCTATCAAGCAGGAAAGAGACAAATGTGAATGAACAGTGGTACTTTCCTTTCAATATTTATATATGTAAATAGTAAAATTGATAGCAAATATTACAATGGGAAGCATCTGTTCATCCCACACTTTCATATGCCACTAGGATTTGTAATGTTTGGATGTCTTCTCTGTAAAAATCACAGAAAATTTTATTGAGTTTCAAGGAAAAGAAATCTTTTATAATCATAAGTATTCTCAAATCATCCTTTTGAATCTGAAGATACTTTACATTTGTTTGTAATGAAAGATTTCAAAAGCAAATGTTTCTTCAGACATTGACATATTTTCTTCTAATGGACACACTTTTTAAAGGGTACAAACAAGTCTGCATGAGGTTTCTATAACAATGAAAGAACTCTGATTTATTGACAGAACGATCCCAAATAGGAAACTTGATTTTCAAGTTAAGCCAAAACTAAACAGCTCCAATTTTCATTCCTTCTTTAACTGGATTTTATTCTCTGAAATTTGAATCAAGCTATTTCCTTTGATGGAATCCTAAACAAAGCTTTATTTATTAAGATTTCATGGAAATAGAGCCATCTGCAAATATATATATATTTATGACTAAAAATACTTTCCTTTTTCAAAGAAATGTAAATGTTTAGCTGAGCAAATCACACACACACACAAAAAGATTAAAATAGCACAGTTTCCACAAGCAACTTAGCACTGAAATGTCTTTCACATGTTTGTTGCATAAATTGTTATGGCACAGCTATAATAATTATTGAATTCCACTAAGAAACTATGTAAAAGAACAGGTGGAAAGATGGCAAAAATACCTATGAAATCATGTGTTATTATGAAAATTGGAGTAGATATATCTATGCAACAATAACAAAGGAAGATACACGAAAGTGAAAGGCAACAGATCTGAAATGGGCAAAAAAAAAGGTGTTTTAGTACCTTGATGAAATAAATTTGAAATCTAGTCATGAAATAAAATTGTAGGTAAGAGCTTAAGAGGATCCAGAAAAGGACTAGAGACTTACATGACTAACAAGAATATTCATATTTACCAGAAAGAGGACAGAAATTCAGAAGAGTTCTGTGCCCTTCTGCTCCATGAACTAAGCCTTCTCCATGCTGGTGATGGGTGAGTCACTAGCCCAGTGCAGGGCAGCATATTTTACGTAGTTACAAATCATGTTCTGCTGACATTTATGTATTTTTCAGTTTCTTTGGACAAGAAAACTGAATCACCTTGCTGCCTGTGGCATCTCCTGGGAGGTTCATGTCACAGAAGAATTATTATATCATCTGAGATTATCAGAGATGCTGTAGTTGTGCGCTCCATTAGATGTACTCAGTTCCAGATGGGTCATTCAAGGGAAAATAGCAACACTTAAAAGCAAATTAGTTCTAGGTGTTGCAAATAAAACAATTTTCTATTCCTGGTGCAATGGTCAGTGAATTAAGAATAGAAGCATGGAGGAAAAATGGATCTCAACAACATAAAAAAGGTGAGAGACAGATCTATAGCACTACAATTATCCAGAGCCACACTGATGCCAGAACTGTGCACCACGCAAGACATATCCCAAACATCACATAGAAGTTGTTCACTGTTAACTGCTCACTCATTGTTAAAAGTCAACATTTGCCCAACCTTTAAATCTGGTGCTTCAAAAGAATGAAAAATAAGTATTTTTGATAGCGTAAGAAAGGAACTAAATCAGCATATTTTTTTGTACCTTACATGTTAATTACAAAGGATGTGGTAACCTTACTTGCATGTTTATAAAACGTTTTATTATGTGATATGATTCCTATTTGATTATTTTTTTAGGGCAATTGGTAGACTTTGAGTAAGATATATCCAAGAAAGTTTACATTTTTATTCATGCAATATATGGGGATTGAACAGTGGAGGGGATCAGAACATCAGCATTAACCAACCAGCAATGACTGTGACACAGTTCATTCTCATTTACTGGGGTACAGCACATTGAAACACATCTGTAGTACAGAAGGGGTCTACAGCAAAAGTTCCAACAACCATACCTGAAAAATAGCTAATCTTGGTAAGTCATCTAGTACAAGTGACCCCAGTCTTACAGAGAGTTCTCTCCCAAACACAAAAACTTTTGGGAAAGTGAAGGGTCTATGACAAGCTGTATCAATGCATTACATTTACGGAGTTATACTGCTGTATCATATCAGTACAGATTTTTGAAAAATAAATCTGTACAGAAAGTAAAATACAGAGAAGAGAAAACTAGCGAGGGGGAATCAGAAACAAAGAAAGAAATGGAGGATGGGGGGAAAGAAAAGAGAGAAAGGAAGAACAAGGAAAGAGCAGACACATTTTTCTGCAATAAATGTAAAGCCTGGCGTAGTAGGAAATCTAATGAATTCTTGGCCAGGAAAGAAGGAAATTTCTAGAACCTCCAAAACAAAAGCAGGGAAAGAAATCCAGCTGCAAAGGTTTATCTTCTCCATTAATCTCCTGCAGGTTTCCTATCTCCACACCTAATTTTTAAAGCCTGCCATCTGGTCTCTTCTCTGCCTCGGCTGCTTCATGTGTGCAAGACATGAAAATGACATTTCTGTTTCCAATTTGCATTACTTCCCGCCTGATTTGTGGTCCCATTACAAATCTGAAAAACTCAACATCTAAAACTGGACCAGTGCACTCTTGGCTCATTAGCATTTTATAGGAGTGCCTTGGTACTTCAGTTCAACAGCACTGGTGCTGCTTTCCATGTGCTTTATCCTGTAGAGGCTCAGGAAAGAGCCAGGGCAAATTCAACTCTCTTAAAGGAAACTCCTCTCCCCTAGATGTCTGTACTAGGAGTACTCACCTTCCTCACCCTTCTTTTACATGGGCATAGAGTAGGAGCAGACTTCATGCAAAGGCTGTACTTAATATGTAGTCCAGTGTCAAGATGTTTTGAGGGCATCACAGGTGGACAGTGAGAGAAGAGCCACGTGTTCCTCAAAGGCTCTGTAGGTTTATAGCTATTTAAGTACTGTGATTCTGTTGGTTGCAGTTCTACCTGGTATGGCTTGTACAGTCTCCATCAATTTCCCCTAGGATAGAAACAAGATACTAGCAGGATAAAAATTTTGCTGGCTTTTGTTGAGATTGTATCTAGGAATTTCATTCTTGAGGTGTGGAAAAAAAGACATTTTAAATCTAGCACATGTGCCTCTAGTTGTATGCATTTGAAATTGAGAAGAGGGAGGAAATAAATGATGTACATACCCTTATAGTTTAGTTTGTGAGAATTCTTTAAGCTAAACTGATTTAAAACTATTTGAGTTAATGTCTATATAGGATCTAATGTAGTTTAACTGCCCTGTTTTAGATTATGACCTTATTTTTTTTCATAGGTGAATTCTGAGATTTACAGGACTCCTTTCTTTTTTGAGGGGCTCACGTATTCCTAAATGTGAAGGGCTTAATTTCATATGCCCCCATACCTATTCACCAGTGTAATTCTGCCTGATTTTGCAGGCAAACAAAACAAGGATTAGTTACCTGGTGGTCTTTTTGAATTGAACTGAACAACAATTCAGGACTGAACGACAACAGCTTGGATCCCTGCCTGGAAACAGGCAGGACTTCACTATTTGCCAGCATGGGACTACACTGTTGTTGTTAAAACAGAAATAAAGGGAGGGGAAACAAACAAACAGGGCATGATGCAACAGCTTACACATAGATGCACACACACACTTCTTATTCATACTACAAGGGTCATGGGCTCTTGAAATTCAAGGGCCTTGAATTTTATCCTTCTGTGAGGGGTTTGGGTTGTATAACAAAGCAAAGCACGTCTGCATCAGCTTTGTACCCATATTCACCATGTTTGCAGATGCGCTGTCCACACTGGCATAGCTGGTGCTGCCGCTCCGCTGGGCAGCAGCACTGTAGTCACTGCTGAAATGCCAGTGGGGATGTTTCTGCAAAGAACTCCCTTTTGGTGGAGCATGGAAGTGACAAGGCTGGGAGGAGGGCGGGTGTCTAACAATTATGCAGATCAGACCAACTTGGTTCAGGCAGTACTCATGCACCATTGCTGGTCTGAAGTTGCAAGCATGCCTCTAGATGACCCGTTTTGAAGACGGCCTTTCTGTCCAAAACTATTACCAGGAATTTAATTTTGGTATGTACCATGTAGGCATCTTCCCAGCTCACTGTGAATCCTGTTCCCATAATTATAACTACCATTTGTTTAGTTGGCATTTTAACTTTTCTTTGAGTGTGACCATGAAACACTAAATTATTTGCACATGAAACATGGGTTTGATCTGCTTTCACTGTGTTTTTCAGCATCTAGTTGATGGAAGGATGACATAGATTGGTCCTGTGAAATCCTTGGGCAATTGGAGTAACACTACTGCTGCCTTTGCTTGTAAAGACAAACTTGTACTAACACTTCTCTTCTTAGTGGTGCGGCAAGTAATGCATTTGTTAAGCTCGCTATACTGAACCACTTTGCCCCAAACACTGCAGCAGTTATGGCTTCTAACATTTATTTACACTACAACAAGTGCTGCTGTTCGATGCATAATACCATTTAATACAAATTTATATTAATAACATTAACACAAGTGTCATTACTTCTGATTCATTACATAGCAAACACAAACATGTTAGCTGGTGAGGTTTGCCATCTCCTTTCAGGGCATATCAAATGGGATCCCTACAGGCACGTGCACTCTACAACTACTCCTTACTCCGATAAGCCCCTGAGGTCTGGCTCCAGGCCTTCCACTGTGGGAAAGGTACTGTGGCTTTCTCTGAGAGATGATCAGGACGTTGGGCCAGTAAATCCTGCATCAATTCAAACTCTCATTGAAAGGCTAAATTCAAAAGGCCTTGCTCTCCTGGTAGCACACAGCCTATGCCCACAGCCTGAGTGTTCTAGTTCATCCTGTGAAGTCAATATGTACTTCAACATGTTTTTTTGTTGTTGTTGAAGATTTTTCTATGTTCACTGAGAGATGTGAGCTTCACAGTTGTAGCCCTGCTGGAGGGAGGTTTGGTGGGCAGGTGCCCCTGACTACGCTGATGGGCACACCAGTACCCAGCACCATCCTGGGGCTCCATATTACCCCGCCACCTTGTAAATTCACTGCACCCACAGGCCCTGGGAAGACGGGTGATGGACATCCCTATTTCACAACCAGTACAATGGAGGCCCAAGGCTCACTTTCTCATTTTTTATCCTGATCTCTATCAAGTGATCCAGCAGGACATGTCCTGGAGCCCTGTCCCATATCCTCCCCAACCCCCAGGGGCCATTTCCACATGTGAGCTTACACGTGTTCCTGTTTCAGGTTCATTGTTGTTATTGTTCTAATGCTCCCCATAGGATTACTTTACTTTGTCCCTCCTTTTCTGTCTTTTCCAGAGAAAGGGGTCAGGGAATTACATTAGCAAAAGCTATTCCTTTTCCTGACAGTTACTTTTTGTTAGCTATTTCTATTTTTTCCCAGCCTACTCCTGCCTGCCTTACAAGAGCTTCCAACACACCTCATGCTGTTTCCAAGTCTACACATCCTAAGGCTAGACACAGACACATTCCTGGGGTTAAGCTATCAAACTGAAGCTGTTTTAAATGCAGCCAGGTTACAGTTTGGAGCGTGTCTGGCTCTTATTTAAAAAACAACAACAACAACAACAAAAAACAAACAAACACACAAACAGAAGCTTTCAGTCCCAAATATATTTCCGTACTTTCATTGGACTTGCACTCCCCTCGCTTTTGAAGCTTGCATATAGCATAGTGACCATTTGCTGCTGTAGGAGCCACATCTAATTGATAAGAGCAATAAAGCTGGTGAAGGGACTAGAAAACACCAAGTATGAGGGAAGCTGAGGGAACAAGGGCTGTTCAGTCTGGAGAAGAGGGGGCTGAAGGGAGAGCTCCTTGCTCTCTACAACCACCTGGCAGGAGGCGCCGGTCACTTTCCTCAAGTGACAAGGGACAGGATGTGAGAAAACAGCCTCAATTTGGGCCTGGGAAGGTTTAGATGGATATTAAGAAGAATTTCTTCACAGAGAAGATGGTAAAGTATTGTGAGGGGATGCCCAGGGTGATGGTGGTTGAGTCTCCATCCCTGGAGGTATTTAAGAGACATGTGGATACAGCACTAAGGGACATAATTTAGTGATGGGACTTGGTTGGTCATGCTGATGGCTGTACTTGATGATTTTGAAGACATTTTCCAACCCAAATGATTTTATGATTGTAATAAAATTTTAACAATTGCTGGGTCAGAAGCAGCCACACAGCATTGGCTGGGCTCTCCTGGTCACTAATGGCTAAGCTGGCTGCCTGACCTTGGAGAGGATGCTATTTAATACATGTTTCTATTTAAAGGACTTAGTTACTGGGCCAAAGCTTTTAATTGTTTTGGATCAGCTAAGCAATAAAGTGTTTCTTCTCTGAAAGTCTGAATATTTGGCATATCAGAAGATACCAGCTACAGGTGATATTTTCACATTCTTTCTTGTTCTTTCCTCTTCCGTTTTCATAGTAACCTAATAAGTGTTCCAGGATTCATTCATGTAAATGCTTCCAGCTCCTCAAAACAAAAATGAAGCTCTTTAGATTCCATTTTTCTGTATTTTTTTTCTTTTAAGAGTCCTTACTAATCACTTCTGCACTCTACTTTACTTCCTTCAGCGTCCAACATGGAACATATCACAACAGCAAGGACCTAAGCACAGTTTGGAGGGAAAAGTCTATTCCAACTTTGTTATATGTGATAGAGCTGCTTACACTCTGGTGTAATGCCTGCCTTTCCATTGTATCATGATGCTGTAGGGGATCAGAAACAGCTTGTGAACAATTGCTGCAATGGTTCACAAGCTGGATCCAAACCCACAGCATCTGTGGGCTCTGCTGCCTGCCACTTCTTTTCTGCAGAACTGTTATGTGGCCATTTGTTCCCTGGTCCTTGATTTGAGAAATTGATTATTCCTGCTCCACATCAAGCATCCTCCACACAGCTATACTCTTTCACAGGAAGCCATTGTCGGAGCTTCCATTTTTTTCCCCCCAGTACTTTTACAGCTTAGTAGTTTCATTCAGAAATTGTTCCTCCATGCTCACAAGTGTCACGTATCTTAAACCAACACATACAACAGTGCTGCTTCAGAGTAGCCACAAGGGCTTTTTTTTTTTTTTTTTGGTCTTGTCAGCAGCTTGTTTGATGGTTTGGAGAAACTGGTAGAAACATTACTCTCCCACTCACCCTCTTTTTTCCTCTTGATGGAGAGGTGCTATACTGGCTGATTACACTCAGTCTTCTTCCTCAAATTCACATTGAAATGAAATAAATCAAGCCCACCTGATGTGAAAATCTTGAAATGAGCTAACCTCTGTACTAAGACCATGCAACATTAATATTTTTTCCCCTGCTTAGAACCCCCTGGAGGTCTTTCTAGACCAGAAAAGTGGGAAGTGATAATAAAACAGCAGTAGGTTAAAGTCACAAAAACACCTCTTACCAGCTGGAAAGGACTCTTGGCGAGGTCAAGGACATTTAGAAGTGGTGGTTCTCAGACAAGCTTTAATTTCAAATCCAACTATGTGTACTCATGTTCATCAGCAGCAGTTAACAGTTTCCAGCCCAGATGAGCTGTTGACAGCCCCCATGCATTTCATGAGTCCTTTGACAAGTCCATCCCCAGAAGAACAGCAACCTGCCCCATCTAAAACACGAGAACTCTCTTGAACATCACCAGGTAACTGCACCACCATCCTAGCCTCAGCAACAAGTTTGCCAGCTCCAGGCTTAGCTGTTGACATAAACTTGCTATTAGTGAAGATCTAAGGTAGACTTTCATGCAGGTTGTCTTTTGATGTGCAAGTTCTGAAACCACAGGGTATGACATGCTGGACATGCTTTACCTGCATAAAAAGGCAATCTCTGCACTCAGTGCTGCAGGGCTTGTTCCAGAATGAACACCCAGCTATTAAATTCTGCATTGGTTATCTCCTGTGCCACATACATTCATTCTGGTCTCACTGGCAGAACATGCTATGTCAGCACTTCTTCTACTCTGTGTTATAAATTGGATCTCTCCTCTTTCTCTCTAAGTTGATGTCTAGCAACCAAAAGGCCTTGTTGGTTTCTGGCAATTAAATTAACTGATATCGAAGTTAAAAATGTACTCCTACAGATGCTGGGAAAGGCCAGCCAAGTTCTTCCACATTACACTGTGACTGAACATATTGATCAACCAAGAACCAATAAACACAGCAAAAATTATAACAGAGGTATAGCCTAATATAGAACCAGCTACAGCCCATAGTGACCTACACCTACTGAGGCCAGGCAAGCCAACAGTTTCCTCTGTGGTAGAGACAAATCCCAAGCACAGACACCTAACTCCACTAGTGGTGAACACAGCTGGCTCCAATAACTTCCAGATCACAGGTCAACATCTGCTATTCTTTTGTCTCCATCTGGTGCACAGACGGAGATAGCTGTGTCTGCACTTGGGAGGGCCTGAGAGCTCTAGCTCCAAGTTCAAAGTCAGCCTTGCAAAAATGTCATTTGCACCTTTTATTTGAAACAGCTTCATCCTTAGGAGAACAGCAAAGCAGTGCAGACAATATTAGCACTAACAGACTTGGACCAGTAGGACTGATCATTTACACATACACATTGAGTTGCTTTATGCCATGGTGTCTTAAAAAACTACACCACATGAGGTTTTTATTTTTTAAAAACCATTAAAAAAATGAGATAAATAATATAACAATTCACTTTACTGCTGCCTATCCAGCAGTCAAGTAGCTTAGACCCAGCAGCAGTATTTAGGCTTCCGGCTTGTACATTTTTACCATCCCTGGCCAGGCTCTCTGTGCAGTCAGGTGAGAGCAGCTTCTCCATGGCAGCCCTTTTTCCATTCTCTGTTTATCTGTTTAGAACAAATCCATGCTTTGCAGCCTCCATGTATCTAAGCCTAATTAAAAAAAAAAAAAAGTGTCTCCCTGATCAAACTTAATGCAATTTGTATCTGATGCAATTTCAGATAGCATTCTCAAACACCTAACTAGGTTACTTACGGTGCCTGAACTGGAGACCCTAGGACAATGCTTATCCATTCCTGTTTAACTGCTACATCCTTTGTACAGTTGCTGATTTCCATTTGCCCATTCTTTATGTATGGCCTGCACGCTTTCTTTCTAGACATGCAGTTTTGCATCTGGTTTTACTAAGTCAGATTTATTGGTTGCATGGGCACAGCTTTTCAGGCAATCCTGATTTTTGACACTTCCCTATTTCTTTCTGCTTTTTGTCTTTGCAAGACATCCTGGTGAGCTGCATGGAGCTTATGGGCAGAGCTGATCCCAGTGCCCAGGAGAACATCAGCACAATCAAAGGGACACTTCAGATAATTTACTATTGCAAAACACCCCGTCTGAGAATAAAACATATCACTGCCAAGAAGCCCCAGGCTGCCATGCTGGACCATACTGTTGGATCTAAACATTCCTTTACTACGTCCATTCAAGCTCCCACTTGTACTCCTGCTAGTCCCCAGCAGGAACGCAGTCACTGAACATTCAACAGCCCCTGCAAAAAGATGATCAAGGATAAGTGAAACATTGGTTCGCTCTCCACTTAATTCGCCCCTCTCCACACACACATACTGTCAGACTCATCTTTTTTTGCAGCTTTGATGCCAAGTTTTGATCCAAGTCCAGCACCCAAGTCAAAGAAACATCCTCGTCAAGATATCAAGACAATTTGCTCATCACAACTGTTGCTTTGGTTCACATGGCTGATGGCTGTGTTTCTGAATCTGATCTAGGGGCAATGGCTCTGTTCCCATTTCGGAACAATACAGACAAGCTGTGTGTCCGTGGGCGAGGAAAAAATCTAGCCAGTGAGGAAGAAATCCTGTGGGCACAGTGCATGGAACTAGGCCCCTGAACCTGTTTTGTATTTGGCTTTAGTAAAATAAGTACACATCTAGAGCCTTTTCCTGGCATAGAAAGCATAATCCTGCCTCTTCTGAGCAGGGATTAAGGAATTTGTCAAACCACATTCCTGATTGCATGTAGTTCATGGAGGTGTCATGATACAGTCAAACAGGAGCACAAGGGGCTGTAGTTTACAGTTTCAAAATATGGAGCCAGAATTTTGACCCTGGAAGCACACGTGAAAAGATAACTCACCCCCTCCAGCTGCAACCCAAGCAGCTGGGGGTAGATGGTTACTTAGCATCATGTCCGGAGCTGGCAGACCCACATAAAAGGGCTTTGAGGATCAGCCAGTATATCTCACCTTTGCTCGTTTGAGGAGACTTTGACCCCAAGGAGATTATACTGCTTACACTGTTTCTCTGAGGGCAAGAGATGTTCCCTGGTGCTTGGAAGAACAGAGTAAATGCAGAAGTCTGAGTTATACAAGGTATTCTCCCAGATTACTGTTCTTCCACACTACAGAAAAAAAATTAATACAAGTACAAAGTCAGGCACAGAATGAAACCCCAGCCCTACTAACATCACACTTGCCGTAATTTCCCAAGTATGCTTTCTGTACAATTTATTCCTTTCTTCTGTTGTCCTCAATACCAACACAGCTTGGTGTCTAGTTATAAAACTATCTAAAAGTAGAACAAAAACAAATGTTAGTACTGAGGATGGGCTGCTCCCCTCCATCCATGTAGGCATGGCCGTTACCTTGCTCCCTGCCTTCCCCCTCACCATGCTATCAGGAGCACAAGTAAGATGCTCCAGCAGGAGCAACCAGAAAATTAAAAATTCATTCTGGAACAGAGTTGTGGAATATTTCTTCTCATGCTGAAATCCCAACAGATTTCTGAACATCTTCCAGCAAACAGATGTTTCAAGGCATACACCTTCCATGTAGGAAAGTTTAAGCTGCATCAATCAATACTTTGGATTTAAATTCTCCAGACAGAAATTGTTACTAGAAAAAAAGTACCAAATTTTATTTTAAAAGATTTGTTTGTTTTCCATTGGCCCAAATGACTACTTCATCTTTCTTCACTCATTTAACTACTTTTTGTCAGGTAGAAGCCTCTCCAAACACCATAGATATTCACATTTTTCCTTTAAAATAGACAGCAGAAAAACTCCTGGACTTATTATCAAAGGTTATCAGTTAAAAAACTGAAGACTCTCAAAACATCTGTATGAAACATAGAATATATAAAATATATATATTCTAATTTCATTCGGCAACATTCAATGTAAGCATATTTACCTGAATGAAAGCCCCTGAAAAGGGGCTGAATTTTGCTCAGTGGAGAGGTTTTGACAGTGGTCAAAAGTTTTGGACCACAAACAATATTTGGAGAACTTTTACTGCAGGGAAAACCATTAGAGTTTATCATTAACTCATCTGAAAGGGTAAGATTAGATGTCCATTAAATCTATAGATTATGTTTTTGCTAATCGCAAGTTGATAAAACTCCATTAACAGTTCTTAACAAGTACTTTTTCTCCATCAACACCAATTCAGAACAGCAAATCCACAAGCATGGTTACTAAATAGGAATCAAACTAAAAGTTTGTTTTAATAATTGCTGTTATATTTCTTTTACCATACTTCCTCATTATTAATAGTTTTAGTTCATCATTCTACAGTTACTGGAAGTCAAAATATTTATCTTTCAGTAACTGTGGTCTCTCCAATTAGTAATTTAAGACTGGAATTTGGGCATGTAATCTTGGAAAGTCTAAATTATCTTAAACTTTTATCTTAATGCTTATGTTCTGGATGGAGATGCATTCCTATGTTAACATATCCATCTTCTTTATCTATTTTTGCATGGCTGCAGATGTTCTCTTTGTGATGTAGTCTCAATAAATGTCTTGAAGTTACTTTACTGCAGCCTCCAAGGGTGCATTTTGACTTCACTGGATCCTGCTCCAACACAGATGTTGTGCAGAGCAGAGGGTACAGTGGCCTCATCCTTACAGAGGCACAGGCCATAACGAAGCACTCGTGGAGAGCAGGGATACCCATCTGTGGGTTTGGGGGCCATGCACTGAACAGACAACTGCTGCAGATTGCCCTAAGAGAGCTGGGCCTGTTTAGCCTGGAAATGAGAAGACTGAGGGGAGACCTCATCAGTGTGTATAAATATCTGAGGGGAGGGTGTCAAGAGGATGGAGCTGGTCTCTTTTCAGTTGTGCTCAGTGACAGGGCACAAACTGAAGCACAGGAGGGTCGGCTCAGTATGAGGGGGCACTTCTTTACTGGGAGGGTGACAGAGCACTGGGACAGGCTGTCCAGAGAGGTTGTGCAGTCTCCTTTTCCGGAGATATTCAAACCCCACCTGGATGCCTTGAAGCACAATGTGCTCTAGGTAATCCTGCCTGGCATGGGGCTTGGACTAGATGATCTTCAGAGGTCCCTTCCAACCTCAGCCATTCTAGGATATACCCTAGGTCCTCACTCCTCATTCCTGAACCAGTCACAGCATTCAATGGCAACTACAGGTCATTCAAATCTTCTTCCTTTGCTGAGTTTTTAAATCCCTCTTACGTATCTTGCAGTATAAGCATCTTGTGCTATTTTGTTTTAAAGTACTACATCCAAACAGGCTTTGAAAAGGAAAGCAGAATTAGTATTTTGACATGCTTATGGTTTCTGGAACATTCTGGAAGAGACTCCTGTTTTCACAAGATCTCTCAGTAACGAGAAAAACTCTAAGTCTCCTTTACTTCCTCTAAAGCTGCTCCTTCTTTTTAAATACACCACTGAAAGGCCAAAGATGAGAACCAACAATTCTGGTATTCACATTTCACACAAAAGATATATATATATATATTTATGTACAGTCAAGGTTATTTTAAATAACATTTGTGATGAGTTAAGTGAAGACAGATTCTCATTGGCTGTCTCCCAGAAGACCTCTATTGCTTCAAAATTTGCCAAAATACGGAAAATAAGTCTAACAAAGAGGCTTCGTATTGTCCTCCTTTATACTGTCATAGGAAAGCAAGGCTTTATGAGGACATCTGTCCTAATCTGACTTTGAGTCTTGGCATATAGAAGGTATTACTGACTTCCAAATATTGCACACTCTGAGGGGCACTGCTGAAAGGGTGAGCATTGGAGAGACTTTGAAGTGGCTGTCACATTCACAGCATCAGAAAGCAACAACTGTTGGAGCTTTCCTACAGCATGGCTATGCTATGATTATTGCTTTGCTGGTCACTAAACATCAGTCTCTGGCATTTGTTGCTTCTATTAATTAGTATTCCATATATTGCCCATCTGAATTTGAGTAAACATTATATGTATTTCCTTCAGACTTGACTTGTAGAACACACTGAAATTTAAATGTTATAGCTGAAGATACACAGAATGTACTGTAATACATTCATTTTTAAAAGCTGAACAGAAAGATATGTGAATTCCTAATTACGCGGCAAACAACTAAATGTCATAGTTAAAGAGCATTTTATGACTATAAATGTAATGGGGTAGAGCCGAGCTTAATCATTTAATTGTGTAAAAGTTTACTTTATGAAAGGACTTTGTAAGATTTGTATCTTATTTCATCTGTGTGCTCTTTAGCTACCACAATTGTTCCCCTTCATGTTTTATAAGTCAAATCAATTGACATTTAATCTGTTCAGACAATGGGCTTCCTCCTTACATACGGTACCTTCCACCTGGGCTGTAATTCTACTCTAGTCTGGGACTGAGAGCGTTCTTTCTCTTACCATTCACCTTTGCTTTATTTTATTAATCCATACTTTAACCCTTCTATCATACCTGCCTTTGCTTATCAGTCGTACTGGAAACCCAGAAGTATTCATTCAGTTCTCAGGCCATATCCAAGTTACCTTCCATAGTTCTTTAGCGTCACTACTTTCTTGCCTTCAGCTCTTTCATTTTAAATAACCAAGCAATCTTTTTCTCATATGGAAGAAGATATTATTTATAAGCTTTCTTTAGGCAACACTGCACCTACCCACTGCCTGCAGATGCTAGCAGTTTGAGGCATGTTGACCACACTCCTGAGCAGCTCTTCACCTCCTCTTCTTCCATGCAGAAGAGGGAATGACCCTGCCAGCACTTCTCTACCTCAGGCAGGCAGTCCAAATGCTTGAAACCACAGTTAGAGGTTTCAAGAGGTTTCCCAGGGCAGGGACAAACCAAAAGCCAAAGAAGAGCACAGCACAAGCCCTCACCAGCAAAGCACAGTCCCACAGAATGTAACAGAACAGCCAGAGCTACACACAACTAACCAGAGCTATCAAATAGCAATAATAGCTATTAATAATAGCAATAGGAGCTATCAATAACATCAATTAATGCAAGGCCAGCAATGAACCAGGCCCAGGGTCAGCCCAGGTGTCCATTCAGGATCAAAAGGAAGCAGGACTACACAGGCCCGAAGCCCACCCAGTAGATACGGATGGGTACATCCTACCTCCAAGGTGGGGTGGAGGTGTCGATCCAGCAGACCAGCTGCCTGCAGCATGCTTCCAAGGCCCATGCAGGAGAGCAGCACTCTTTCAACACAGCTCAAGCAAGTAGTGAAAAGACAGCCTTGAGCTTAAATGGGGCTCAAGGGCTCATGGGGAGAGCATGTGGGTGGAAGCCTCAGGTGAGCCTGGGTAGGGCCATTAAGCCCTATCAGTGCACCCAGGGCCCTGACATTATGCATCTGTGCTCAAGGTGCGAAGCCCACAGACACCTTTCATTGCTACAAACCCCTCCTTCAGTGTAGGCACATGCACTAATATTCTCTGTGCTATTTTTGCTTAGCAAAGACTATAGGTTCAGTGTGGCTTCAGTGTGGGTACTGTTCATACCATATACACAGGAAACATAGAGCAGCTGCAATGGGACAGCCAAGGATTCCCAAAACCTCCATCTGGAAGACTAGTGCTAATGCTAGCTATAATCCAGTTCCCAGATAGACTCCACACACATAGCTGGGACTAGCATTTTTGGAGGTATTATTAGTTTCCTTGGAAAAACAAGGCACAGATTTATCCATAGAAAATGATGAATTTTAAAAAGGGGAAAAGCAGAACAGGGAGAGAAGTGCAAAAAAGTATTGGAAATAATACTGCAAGAGAAAATGATGTGACTCAGTGGTATGCAGGGAGAGGGGCAGGGCAGGGGGACACAGGAAGAAAGAACAGGCAACTGCTCCAGTTACAGCCTTCACATATAGTTCCTTGGCCTGAGCTTCCAGCATTTGCACCCCAGACTAGAACAGTTCCATTTCTTGCTTTGGATGTCCACAGATGGGATTGTTTGTCCTTAGCTAAAAATGAGTTGCTTGCAAACTTAGAGATGGTCTGAGAATACACATTGTATAAGCTGGCATCATGACATTGACCTTAGCAAAATTAGCTATGTAAAAGAAAGTAAAATCCTTAGCGTACACAACAAGACTTGAGGAAAACATGGGTGACTTTTTTCATTGTATCAGACTTCACAAATAAGTAAGTGAATATAAATTCATAATTCCTAAATGAATCTCAGCAGGTCATGGTCTGTATGCTTTTGAATAAAATGGGATCTGCTTGAAATAATGATAAAGGAGGCAGAAAAAGATAGAGAGCCACATTCTTATGGTTTTAAGCAACCTAGTCCTTCATTTTCTTTCCATTTTTTTTTCTAAAAACCCTCCCATTTATCAATTCCACATCCACATGGCCTATGAATGACATGCTTCCTGTGTTATTCTTGTAATTAATCTATAATGTGCTTTCCAGCATTGGTGGAATTTAATATTACCTTTGTCATTATATGACCTTACAAAAAATGAGAGAAAAAAGAGATAGTTTTGTACAGTGTTCTGAATACTTATTTCCAGTTTAAGGTAGAAGACTAATGAAAGTGCAACACAAGCAATATTTGAGAAAGGAAAAGTAGTTCCTTTAAAAAGAATTTCTGAAGACAGCTGCTTTCCAGAAATACAGAAGTTATGTCAGCCACTGGACAAACTGGTGTATTAGTGAGAATAAAAGGACATTGATAGCTTGGTAGTAGTCCATGACAGGAGTCAGGGAGGCAATCCAAGCAGAAGCACAATTGATTGTAAAATGAATGCACTTCCATTGCAAAAAGTCACCTCAGAGCAAAGGGACATAGTAGATAGTTTAAAAAGAGACTTAAGACGATGTGTTATGGTCCTACATCTTCTCAGAGTAGGTAATAGGTAACAAAAAGAAGCCAATGAGTTTTATGTCTCAAGTCTTAAAGAAAAATGTGAAGTGTATCCACTGCAGAGGCCTCAAAGTATTAGTGAGCTGGGACAGAAGATATTTCATAAGCTCCAGATGTCTTGCAAAAAAAAAAAAAAAAAAAAAAAAAAAAAAAAAAAAAAGACAAAAATTTCACAGCTATCAATTTTAGACTTCTGTCAGAGTAAAACACCCACAAACAAACATATTGGCATAATTATGATAAGGTAAGTAAGGAACGAATCAGGAATAAAATATGAATAAAATGAGAATTAAATTAGAAGAGTGGAGCAGCAATTTGGCACTGCAAACATGCTGAAAACAATTGTATTTCACCTATGCTTAAAGAGTGATTGTGTTTTAAAATGCTTGAAATGGTCTTGGTATAGATCTGAGATAAGGTTCTGGCAAGTACTTCTGAGGATATTGTGGACAGATTGCCAGATAATATATTTTACAGCTCTTCTGTTCCCATTATTGTATTAATTCTCAGCTTCACCGCCCTTCAGGTCTTTTGCACTGTGATGAGAAAGAATGATTTAGTCCTAACTGGCATCAGCAATGCTACTAATTTATTCCATCTTTACTGTAGCCTTAGAAAAGTTTTGAGGAAAAAACTTTTTATCTACAGTATTATAAGGTGAGAAAAAACATGTTCCAAAAGGCAAGACTCTGGTCTGCAAGTTGCAAGATGACCTTAATTTATTAGTAATTTGCAAAAATTGCATAATAAAAAAATCAGATATAATTTTTCATTTCAGAGCATCATTTGTTTCCTTTGCTGTAGAAGTGAAATTGTGATCTCCATATGGAGTGCTCCAAGTCCTCTGCCGTCATTAAATCTTAGCAGCGACAGTCGTATCGACCCTCATACAACAGAGGCTGAGATCCATCAGCAGAAGTAAATCATCATTTGCATTCCAGTCCGTTCCATGTTATTTTGTTTACACTAGGGAAAGATTAATTGCCTGTTATTGTTCTTATATTATTTACCTGTATTCCTTCGCTTATATTATAACTGTGAAATATCAGGCAGGTAAGAATTCACAAAAAGTTTTCCTTAAGATAAAGCAGGGTAGAAAGTACTACAGATATCAGGGATGCCTCCATTCATGCACTGGAGCCAGGGAAAAAATCCTGAATATGCCTAAGAAATAATATTTACAGTTAACACTTTAATCAAGGGTCATGATAATGAAATGTGAGAAGGAAGCTGAGTGGGTCCAGTGGCACAGGGTCTTCTAAATATCAGTGAGAAATAGCTGCTAAAACATTAATTTTCTTTCTGCCTTAAATGGTGTAAACTATATGTAAAAGTGATGCACCTAGCCTGACAATATAGACTCCCTCTGATTCTCTGCCCAAGACTATATTAATGCAAGTTTTAACTTGAAAATGGCAAAAACAGCTAGTCCTTGCACTCAGGTCAAAAAGCTGAAAGAAAAGGCCTGCAGAAATTAGTTATGCTCCTTTGACATGAACGCTAGACTTCCTGTATTTTTACAAAACCAGATTCAATTTGAAGGAGACTGATGCAGACTGAACAACTGAACCCATAAAAAAAGACATCAGTTGGCTGCCTGATAACTGTAGGACCAGACCCTGAAGCAGGTGAGAAAAGGAAAAAATACACACACACACAAACACAAAATAAAAATAAAAATACAAACAGACATAAAGATCTGAAATATCATGTCAGCGAGGTTATCATCAGCTATCAAAAAGAATGCTTTCTGCTCCAAATAAACAAACAAAAATGGACTTCTTTTGTAAAGAGTAAATCTGTACCTTGATTTTCAAGGGTTGGGAAATGAATCAAGTTGACCTATGAATTTCACTGAAAATTAGAACCAGGAAAGAGATCCTAAACTACACTGCAATCAGTGACTACATCTGGAAAAGAAAATAAAAGAGAAAAAAAAAAAAACATATTAAGATGACTATACACTGGTGTATTTCCTTCTCAGATGTGTTACATTTTGGAGGTAGCAATAAAAGCTTCTCAAACAGGGGATTAGAAAACTGATGGATTTGTAGTGGAGGCAGTATTTTTGTCCTTTGTTGACTGTTTCGTGGTTGACTCTTTTTCTTTCTTACGTCCGCATATGTGTGCCTTTTTATGGAGGATGGTGCCAGATTTCCTCCTGACTGAGAGGCTATAGCTTCTTATAAGTGAAGGCTGTTCCAGTTACACCAGGGAGAATCCAGAGTCTTTGAGTTGAATGATTGGATCTGCTCTCTTCTCAGGTAGGAACAGAGCCCGTTGACTGCATTTCTCATGTAATAAATCTTATTCCTATTCTTTCCTGTTCCTAACAGTCTATTTATCTCAAAATCCTTTAGGGATATTATAAGTTTTAGTGGAAGACGGAATCTCTCGTTTGTTCTGGAAATCGTTTTGTGCTGTTCTGTGTGTTTTCTTTTTCAGAAACAAATGTATGAAGACTTTTGGGAGAGGCTAATGGTTATTGTGTGATTAGAAGATACCCAATTCATGTGTATCATTTGTGAAGGCAACATTTTGAGTTAAAACTGACTATTTTAATGGCTAACTGATCTTCTGAATGAGTTGCTGATAGAATCTATCAGTTACGGAGACTAAACATTAACTTGTTCTGCAGATAGAAAACCATCAGCTTTGCTATTTAGTTAAGTCTATAAACAGAGGTGCTAGAAATCACCTTATATTTTGAGTTGGTGATGAAAATACCAAGTTTTTTTTTCCTTCGATACCTGTGAATCTACTTGTACATAAAGAACCTCAGAGAACATTCAAAAAGTGTTTAAAAGTACTGATATTTGGGTATGATGGTGTTTACCTACAGAGTTCAATATGACAGTTTCTGTTTGCAAGGAATTTATTTTTCTGGAATTCTTTTCCAATAAGCACAATCTAAATTATCTTAGATTATTAACGAATCAAATTTGAACGTCATTATTATTGGTAACATAAAGCAGAAGATAAATAAATTTCTATGACACGCATATGCAGCTACACAAAATTCCAACTGATGCTGCACTGATACTCAATATCTTTTATTTTAAAATACATGCTTCTGTTTTGTAGTATATTTCTTCTTTTCAACTTTCTGAGTTATTCTCAGTTAAGATTTTATTATCCCCTTTTAATTCTGAGTAGAATGCACAGAATCTTTTACCGCTTTAAAATACAATGTGCTAATTTTCCGAGACTCTTGGATTTATGGCATTTCTTGAACTACTGAAGTAGCAATAAAGAACAGTGGTTTTCTTCCTATTCTTATACTCACTCTTTAACTCACAGTTTTGTAAGGATACCTGGGAAATGATTTGACCAAATGATCTTTTACTGTGTTATTTTAATTACCAATGAAACCTAAATGTTTCCAACATGCAGTATGTAGGGATCATCTGTTTTATTTATTTCATGTTACAAGTAGATGGTAATAAAACCTAGCTATAACAAAAACAATTGATATTAGATGTGCTAAAGAAACCTTAAAATACAAAAAGGACCTCTTTAAAACTAATGAATTTTCCATGTTTTGCTTTGTCTTTCTTTTTTCTTAGTTTTCTCAATTAGTATTAATTTTGAATGTATCAAAAGATTAGAGAGGATAATGGAGCTCATTTCTTAAAGTTACTGCATTATACAAACTGAACTTCCTTAAAGCGTTCTGCTAAAAAAATGTTTCATTTTTCCTGGGAAGATAACTGCAGCAATGACGTTATGTCCATTTACAAAGCTCTTTAGAAATTCTTCTTAAGAACTGCTCGGTGACTTCAAATTCTCAGTATATTGCAGGTATCTATGAGGAGATGAAAGTACGTATCCATATCCATAGTTTTTTTTTTATATATATATTTGGGAGAAAATCCAATGACTGTCTTTTAAGAGTATTTCAGTGTTTTCCTCTATACGTATCTAGAATGTCTGATGTAGATCCTGCCTATTCTGATTCAATTTATTGTATTCCAGTGTCATGGAGTTCCATGATGACAGTAGATTGTGAACTAAGTACACAGTTCCAGAAAACTATTTAAAAAAAAAGAAGCCCAAAAAGGGTCATCTTGTTAAAACTCTTATTACAGTTCTTTTTACTTTTAAAAGTATAATAATGCTCAAAGACTGCATATTAATGTTTCAATTGAAATGTATACTTATAGCAAACTTAATGCATAATGTTCTTTTCATGATTTTACTACTGTGACAGGTATATGCTAGCTGTGCATTTACAGATAGCTCTGGGCTATTAAAATGGCAAAATTAATTTCAAACATACTATAACAGTTTTAACATTCTGATTTAAATTGTTGCTGGAGAGTTCTTAAACAAGAATTAAGGTGCAATTTAAACAGCTTTTCTGTTTCATTTGACATCTATTGAAATGTTTTAAAGTCTATAACTAAGCATAGGTTAATTCTTTCCTGGCACTTTACTCCTTATTTGTTCTTGCTTTCTTTTCCAAAACATAAGTTTTATGTGATTGGCTTAAAGTTGTCTTTCAAAATGCCATATTTCTACCCCTTTAATATACAAACCTTGCTTTGCACAGTGCATATCAACAGTCTTCATGTTGAAGAAATGCAAGCTACGAGTTTAGGTCTTTTTCTCAATGTAAAAGTTAAAGTGGTCTTACTGTCCAGTCATGTTCTGTATGCACAAAAGCAGTCTAAGACTTATACAACTGTTGAAAATAACCTTGCTATTTCTGATAACGTTGAGTCCTTTTTGAAACATGTAGTCAAAGTCTGAAACTTTAATTTAGTTTACGAAAGAAATAAGTACGTATCTGTTTAGAAGGCAAAAGCAGCCTTGCAAGTAAAATTGTACTTGCCTCATTAGCAATGTTGATTTTTTCAGATTTTCCATAAAGTTGAAGAAACAAAAATTTTACTGATAGAGAAAACTGTTTCTGCTCATGAAACAGCAACAAACAAATAAACAGACAATAAATAAATAAAAGTCTAGATTCATATTCATACCAGGAACAAATTTTAACAATGTTGTAGAGCATCTCAAAGCTTAATATATAGTTAAGTACTGACAGAAATGGAGTTCTCACTGTCCTGTCAAAATTTCTAACATATCCAAGTCAGAAAGGATCTTAAATAACCATTGCTTTTTAATAACCTGAAAATTAAACTCTTACATGTATACCATAATCATTTTCCTTAGAGTCATGCTTTCAATCTCCTATGTGGTATAACATTGTTATCATATTTGGAAACTTCTAAATTTCATTTTCTAAGCAACTGACATCCATAACTCACTCAATGTCTCATTGAAACATGGAGAATCATCCCCAGTAGGTTGGTGGGGTGAAGAACCTTTCCACAGAGTTTTCCATGTGGGACCACAGGTGTCAAAAGACATGTCGAAATGGTTCGTGTCTTGCAAAACCTGATTTATGTGCTTAACTTTACACACTCCAGATGGGATAATTGGTTTCAGTAAAGTGTTGTACGGTATTTAAACAAGGATTTTTATTATTATTGATAATTATAGTGTATATTATATATTATTTTAATTATTTAAACAAGTAAAATATCTTTGTAGGATCTAGGCTTGTCCACCATGAAACCAAAATCAACCCATTTCCAGTTATTCTGTAGACAGAAGCCCAGCTTGACTCTCCCCTGCTTGCCCTCTCTCCCAGTCTCTGTCTCCATCCCGAGCCCATCAGCTTTGGCAAATGTTTAGCTTGAGGGTAGGGGTTTTGGTGTTGTTTCAGATTAGTACTTCAGAAATGAACTCAGAATTTTCCTAGCACAGGTAAATGAGCAAACTCTGTTTACAGCAATTTGGACACCATCTTATAGTACCAGTTTATCCAAGAACCCATTACTGCATTAATTGAAAGCAGGAGCAATAATTTTTTCAAGTGGCAGAATAAGTTTGAAAAGTATGCCCAAGGTGAAAATGAAAGACAAGAGAAATGTATTAAAGGTAATAATTGTGGGATCCAAGAATGCACAAACCCTGTGGAAATCCATACCTATACTTCCATTTAGCGATGACATAAAAATTTTCTAGTCTAGACTTCCTGGGGAAAGAAATAAGGGGAAAGATTCTGCAAAATTTTTCTTTTTTTCTTTTCATTTTTTTAAAGCTATACAAAATTCACCTAAGATGTTATTTTATGGAGATAAAATACACTAGCAGATTTGGCTAAAAGAAAGGAAATGGCAACGTCAAAATATAACACTTATGAAAAATGTTGCCTTTCAATATTTCCTTTATGAAATGTATTGACACCTTCATGCTGTGTGTACCTTAAACGAAAGTGCTAAAGAATCTAGGCAGCAGAAAGGAATGTCAAGATGTGTTCGTTTAACTAAAATTTCTTTTGCAATTTTCCCTGTTATATTTGATTTTTAAAAATATATAAAAATTGTCAGATTCAAAATCAGGATTTAACATATTTATCTTTTGAGAAAAGTCTGTGGTGCAAACACTTTGAGAAACTTTAATTTTATTTTCTGTTTTGATGTTAAATAGAAAGTATGGATTTGTCCTGGATGTCTACTTTGATACAATTTTCTCATCATTTTAAATATTCTTGGAATAAGTGTTTGTTGCAGACCTCCTGGTTAGAAAGCCTTGCTCCCAATGATATTTGAAGTTAGAAGGTCAACCTGCATCTCATTTTGGGAAGGGGTACTTTTGAACCATGCCTGCAGCACCTTACTTGTTCTTCTTTTCCGTGAGGAATCCTCTGTCTAAGAGTAAATGCCAACAATTTATCTGCAGTGAATAGCAAAGTCGAAAAAACAAATAGTGGTCCTTAACATAGCACTGGTGCATGTTGAGATCTTGTACCTTGATTTAGCTGGTCCAAACTGACACCACTATTAAGCCAAGGATCAAAATATGATTATTTCAATTGAGATAAAAGGTACTACCCTGCATCCAAGCCAGAAAAAAGATTTGATGATCTAATTCATGGTAACCAGAACTTTTCAGGAGTCCCTTTTCTGTTCTAAGCAAGTTCTATGGTCTGTGCAATGCAAAACAAAGATTTTAGCTAGTGGCTGAGATCTAAATCTAGCTCTGCACTAATATTACTTGAGGATTTAACAGTCCTGGTTACAGAACTATGCCAAACCATAGAATATGAGTAGTGCAGTGCATCATTAGATCTTCTTTTGCCTGGAAATGACATATATTGCATCAGTAAAAGAGGACATGCGGATACAAACACACCATCTCAACACACACCAAGTTTCGTTAGTGTGCCTTTGACCTTGATTTTTCTTACTGGAGGAGATGCATGCTGCCTCTAGTATATAGCATGCCAGTCATTGCAAAGAATAAAACAGTCTCAACAGGTCGTCAACTACTAAGAATTTTGTCTTTGTCTACAATGGCAGCAAAACTTCTGGCAGTGAAAAAGACTGTCCATACCAGGTATAGGGTGAATGTTAAGAATGTATCTATCTATCTATATTACATATTAAGACAAATGCAATGAGAGTCACCCTTAGGCAACACAACAGAAATCACCTCTTGCTTTTTTCTTGCTTTTTGGTAGGAAATAAATAAATAATAAAAAATAAAAAATAAAACAGTCATTGTAGGTTGACAAACTGTTTCACAGCTGAATAACCAATTTTTTAAACAAAGCTTTCAATTAAAAAAAAAAAAATACATAGTGATTGATACCTGATGAATGGGAGCCTGGATTTCTGTCTTCCCACTTATCATAAGAACAAATGTCATCTGTCTCTCATGGGCGGTGGGAGTCATGCAAGTACCTGATGCAGAGGCACCACTCATAAACAGTTCCTTGTCAGCTCAAACAGGCAGCAGAAGGCTAGCAAAGATGCTGCTCTGGATTTTGCCCTGAGCTGTGTATAGCAGCAGCTCAAACCATCAGTTCTGTAGAGACAGTCTGTTGCTACAAGTTGTATGCACGAGTCAGGACTCCTGCAGAGCAAAATAAAGGGGAGGCTGGTGTGATTATGGAGCAGAAGAGAATATACACCAATAAAAAGTAACAATGAGCTAATAAAATATAGAGTTAAGATAGACCCAAGTATTTAGATAAGAGCCAACGTAGCTTTTGCAGAGCAAAATCTTTCCCAGAAATACAAAAACGTTAAGGCATTAGGAGGCAGAGATAAATATCAGCTGCTGATATACCACAGATTTTTTTTTTTTAATGTGTCTTTCAGCAGTGCCTTTATGATGTTTAAAGAAACCGTGCTGTTTTGGAACAAGAATTAACTGCAAGACTTTATGCTAGCTTTGTATCACCAGTTTAAAAGGTAGGAAAGAATGGTTGCTTTTCAGAAAGAAGAGTAGAAGTCCAGAACTGAAATAATAAAGTTAGCACATTAGAAAAGAAAATTAAACAGGAAAAGAAAATATGGCTGCATAAACCAATGAAGAATGTGTGTTTGGAACACTACATGCAGTTATAAACATCAAAAAAGTCCGCAGAGAAGCAAAAATGATTAGTAGAGCTGGGGAATCACTTCCTATTCAAATAACTGTAACACAGTTACCCGAAACTGTAACAGGTTCTCAGAAGAGATGACTGAGGAACATGTAAGTTTAAGGCCTAAAACACTGCAACAATGCAGAGGAGAAATGACTGTTCAATATTTATTGAACTCAGGAATTCAACTACATGATCAGACAGCTGTTTTAGTAAAAAGATACATAAAATAAGTAAGCAAGTTGTCAATCTCCTTGACACAGGACACTTGAAAAAGTAAAAAAAATAATGTGCTTAATGTACATTCGACCTATTACGGCAGTTCTTCAGAAAGGGGTATCATCTAATTTTCTCAGCTCCAGAGCAGTATTTAAAGTAATAGTTTCCTTCTAGTCTGGCAGCAGAACAAAAGATTGTGATAAAAACGTTATTCACACTTCCCCATACAAGTGCTTGTTTTACCCAGACAACCCAAGCTGTGCCAAGCTGATGGGGCATTGAATTCCTACATTTTTTGAAAATAAATATTAGGCGTGTAGAACAAAGGAATGTTAAAATCTGAATCACTACGCACAAGTAGAATGTCTGAAAATCATTCCCATGAGCTGCAGTTATAAAAATGTACAAGCAATTGTGCTCTCACCTTCTGGTGTGCCCAGTGGAAAAAGCACCAAGCAGGAGCTGTCAGTTGTGACATTTTCAGCTCCTGGTCTGTGCTTCATGTCATTTCAAACTGACCGTTCCCATTCATTACTGGGCAGATGACATCCTTGGCAGTCAGAGCCGCTTTGGTTCCAGCGGTACCCTGTTTAACTCTGAGGTTCCAGACATCAGTTTCTCTTTTTTCTGTAGTCCCAACACAATTTATCTCAGCACTTTATTCCCTCCTCCGTAAGGTTTTTGATGCAATGTTGTATCCTTCTCAGTGTTGTCTTTTGGGTAAGCACACTAACCTCTTGTGCCCAAAGGCATCAGCATATATTGCTGTAGGCAATGTAAGATAAAATAGTGCAAAAGTTGGGCTATTTTTAACTGAGATTCTTCTATTTAGAGGCCTGGATGTGTAGCACTTTTCCTGTGGCAAGCTAAAGTTTTCTAAAGACTCTGACTCCCCAGAGGAAAGAAATTCATGCTAATCTTTCAGCTGGGCCTGTTGCAGTTGAAACATTAAATTGTAATGACTGCAATGTCTTACCCAAAGTGGCTGTTCCTGTTCTGTCTGCATCACATTTTAATTCTGAGAACAAAAGTTTTTTTTTATTATTATTTTTTTTTATTTTTTTTTTAGCCAGCTATTTTCTTAGTGCTGCTTGTAAGTAGCTATGCTATGCTAGAGTCTGTGTTGCTATAGTGTTTGGCATGAAAGAATTTAACCAATATTTAAATGTTTTGGAAGTAAACAGGTTTCTGCTAGCTCAATACTACCAACAGGAGCAGAACAGAGCAGAACTCTGCAGATCCTTGGCACATAACAGAGGTCATGTTTGTACAGCCATCCAGGCACAACCCCCTAGTGTATATCACCAAATACAGTTTTAATCTGAATTCAGCGATTAGTAAGTATCTGAAGCAATTCAATTTTATAGTCCTGTGCCATATAGAGATTGTTGAACTAATATCTTTCTCATGCTGTATAAATGCCAACACTGTAGGACTGAACCCCGTTTGTCTGATTGTAAGGATATAGGTACTCTGAATGGTAACACCTGTAATGTCAGGTACTTATTGCTTGAGTAGAGAGCTGGCATGTGTCTTAGTACAGTGTTTAGTTGTACTACAATGTCTGCATTGAGTATCATTTGACTAACATCTATCAGCTCATACAATGGATCCTTCCCTCTTTTTAAGATCATCTCTGGTACGCTCACCAGTCCAGTGCCAGCAGAACAACTCCAGAGATGCAGAAACACTCCAAAATACCACTGCATAGCATTAGTTCAGGTACTTAAAGACACCTAGATGTGTTAGCGTGAAGCGGTGGATGGATCTGTTGAGCCATTTGCTTTACCTGGTGAAGCACAGACACTTAGTCCCTAGGATCTACGCTTCAGTAATTAAAGTGCTATCAGTAACATTAGTTTGTTTCAAGATTCAGTATTATTCCCAAGAGAGCTTTTGTTTCTTTGTTTGTTTTTCTTATTACTACTTCTTTTATAGATCTACAAGCCTTCACAGGCCAGTTACCAGGTCGCTTCTTCATTCAACCCTGCCGTATAGGAGTGTCTCTAAGTACTGACATCAGCCTGCAGTCAGGACATTGTTCATAATTTTTTGAGTTAAATTGAAGTAATTTCCATCTCATGCTGTTTTGGATAACAAAAATGTTGAGTCTCTCTGCTTTCTTGATGAAAAAAATATTCTGTTCATTCTTAAGATGCAATGTAGTTAAATAATGAAAAGGATGTTCTGCTTCATTTCTCCACAAGCCCAGTTACAGCATTTAGGTAAATGGCATGCAAAAATGCTCTTTGATATGTAAATTAGACAGTCTAGAAAGCTAGTAAGTATTTCTGCAGTTCAGTGAGAGGTGCAGTCTTCGCTTATTTGGGGAAACACTGACACTCAAATCTATGTGAATAAGCAATGATCTTTGGCCACAAAAGAACACTTGTTTTTGTTTCCAAACAAAAACTCGTCATTTATGGCTTTGTATGCACTGGATGGATATTTGAAACATGTGCATGGGCTGTACTCACCAAGCAGTTCTGTTCTACACATTGGTATTTTAGTATTGAAGGACTCTTGCACAAGACTGCTAAAAAGTGGATTTTGCACACGAAGTTTTTTCCTGAATCTCCCTGTCCTCCCCACCCCCCAGAGATCTCACAGAACTGTGTTTTTTTGACATGCTATTCTGTGTCCTGCTCATACATGGAGATGATGTGAAGAAATGTATGCAAGGGGAGAGGGGGTATTTTTTTCTAGAAGGGGAGGTTTGTGTGCTGAGGAGTGAATGCAGGAATTTTTAGTGTTGAAGAAAGCCCTTCCACTCTCTTTCTTTTTTTCCTTCCTTTTCTGTCCTCTTTTTTTTTTTTTTTCTTTCATTCTCTTCTTTCATTTATATGTGGGCACTTTCAAAACATTGCTCCTTTTGGGGGACGGAGTCACCCCAATTCTTTTGGAGGACCCTAGCTCTCTCCTGGCTCCCTGGATAGCACGGAACTGTCCCCAGGCACACCTGCCTCCTGCACTTCTCTCAGCTTATGGATGTTCTATTCACCTGCCAGCTTGGGAACATCCTGGCCAGCAGTGTATGAAACATCTCTGTTAGTTTTAAAATACCACGTGCTAAACTATTGTCCTGGTTTCAGCTAGGATAGAGTTAATTTTCCTTGTAGTAGCTGGTATGGTGCTGTGTTTGGGATTTAGGATGAGAATAATGTTGATAACACACTGATGTTTTAATTGTTGCAGAGCAGTGCTTACACTAAGCCAAGGACTTCTCAGCTTCTCACACTGTCCTGCCGGTGAGGAGGCTGGGGTGCACAAGGAGCTGGGAGGGGACAGACCCAGGACAGCTGACCCCAACTGGCCAAAGGGGTATTCGGTGCCATATGGTGTCCTGCTGAACAATAATATGGGGGGGGCTGACCTGGGTGAGGGGGCACTGCTGCTTGGGGATAGGATAGGCCCACCCAGACAGGTGGGTGGCAAGCAACTGCACTGTGCATCACTTGTTCTGTACACATTATTTGTATTACTATTATCATTATTATTTCTATTTCTTATCTGTCCTATTAAATTGTCTTTATCCCAACCCACAAGCTTTTACTTCTTTTTTCCCTGATTCTCTCCCCCATCCCGCTTGAGGGAGGGAAGGGTGAGCGAACAGCTGTGTGGTGCTGAGCTGCCTGCCAGGTTAAACCACAACTATAAAAGAATTTCTCACCAGCAAGGCTAGCTGTGGGGCAATAACTTTGCCTGGCCACCACTTCTGACATCCAAATCAGAGGTCTTGCTGTGCTATGGCAACTGCATTTTGTGTTCTGATGTTTCCTTAGAAAGTCTAGATCAACATCTATATTAAAAAGGGGGAAATCTAAAAATAAAAATGAAAAAGCACAGCCTTCAATGCCTTTAGTAACAGTGCTGCAATCAGCACAGCGCAAAACTGCATTTAGCTTTAACTGGTGCTGTGAGGACCTCTCTGTGAGGAGGAACTGTCCCTTCTCTGCCATGTCCCACTGAATAGCTCACCCTTTGTAGGCGTATCAGAAGTCTGCAATGAGTCAGGAAGCTGTCCTCCACACACTCCAGGAACCTCTTAGGCTGCTTCCTCAGGGCTGTGTTGCATTTCCAGCACATGTCCGGGAAGTTGAAGTCCCCCATGAGAACAAGCTCTGGCAATTGAGAGACTTCCACCAGCTGCTTACAGAGCGCCTCATCCACCTCTTCATCGTGGTTTGGCGGTCAATTACAGACCCCCACCAGGATGCCCGCCTTATTGGCCAACCCCCAATCCTCACCCACAGAGACTCTACCTCATCATTCCCAACCCTGAGCTCGACAACATCAAAACACTCTCTAATATAGGGAGCCACGTCACCTCCCCTCCTAAGTTGCCTGTCCCTTCTGAGGAGCTCATAGCCATCCATTGCAGCACTCCAGTCGTGGGAGTGGTCCCACCATGTGCTAGTGATGGTGACTCGGTCATAGTTTGACTACCACACAACGGCTTCCAGCTCCTCCTGCTTGTTGCCCATGCTGCATGCATTGGTGTAGATGCACTTCAGTTGTACCACTGCCCTCACCCCCCCAAACCCTGGGACTCCTCCCCCAGGCTCACCTCTGTTGAGCCTCATTTCATCCCCAGCCCCCTTCATACTTGGTTTAAAGCCCTCTCAATGAGCCCTGCCAGCACCTGGGCTGGGATCCATTTCCCCATTTGAGACAGGTGGGACTCATCTGCAGCCATCAGCCAGGTGGAAATGCAGTGATGGAAAAAAGAGATACCCTTCTACTGATTCCCAACTACTTTCCATTTAGTTGCAGGTTTGAACCATTGGTCCCATGAAAAGATACCTTGCTTAAACACTCTAATCATAGTCTGAATTTCAGTGTTGCAGGTTCACATATTTAAAGTTAACAGTGCTCTTGAATGTTTTAATGCATAAGAACATTGATTTCAATCTAGTTAAATGGGATATAAAGGGCTGAGGAGAATGATAGAAACCAAGTAATTTACTCATTTTATGATAGAATCCTGTGGGATTATATACTTCAGTTTTCAGGATGCACAGTTGTTGTGCTGGATCCCAGTGTAACAATGCTGCAGTTTGAACAAACACACACAAAAACACAAGACAACATTAATATATCTAAAGAGTGGCTATAATATGCAGCTCTTCAATCTTTTTGATGGTGAGTTTCAAATTAGAAGAAACAAAAACTCTGCATGGCACAGTCCCTTATAGGTAAATATCAAGCTGAGTGAATGCAACTTTTTCTAGGACATATTCAAAAGCATTTGGTGCCCTTTCCCACAGCATTCTCCTGGAGAAACTGGCTGCTCATGGGTTTACCCAGTGATGGTTCACTGGGTAAAAAAAAGTAGCTGAATAACTTTCTGGTTCATTTCTGAGTATAATTCTGACTCTTCTTTACCCCTGGGTAGCTGCAGTTTGTACCTCTGTCTTTCCTTGAGGAACTGACAGCTTTCAAATCTTTTGCTTTTCCTTGATATTTCATTACCATGTCTGAATTGGCACAATTTCTGTATTTAGGTCCTAATGTTTACTATACACATTAGTACCAAGACTGGTGTTATCTGAACCAGGAGAGCAGCTACACAAAAGCAGAAAGAAGTTATCAGGCTTCCTCTACAAAAGCATCCATTGCAGACCACATCAGTACTGCACAGAACATGCTGTTTGCCAGCCCACAGGTAGGCAGCTGATATGACCACCACCCGTAAAAGCATGCCACCACCATCTGCAGAGAGCATCCCCCTGAAACACTGGAGGAGGATTTGGAACTGTCTCCGTGCTGCTGCCCCGAGCCGGCCAGGGTGCGCTGGCAGCAGCTGTCCAGTTCAGCACCATTGTGGCACCGGGGCTGCTGGGGTTGTACCCAAACAATTAAAACTAGAAGACATGAAGAAGATGATGGATTGTAAAATATATGACTGTTAAATATATTTTTAAAAGATATCACAACATCTAGTGGGTTTAGTCCTACTTGAGTCCATCTCCAGTTCTAGAGATGCAATAATGGAATTTAACGCAGATCAGAGATTCAGGCAGGTACTGATTAGTTTCTTCAAGACTAGAATATTCTGACCTGCAGAAAGGGTCACTAATGACAGAGAAAAACACAAGGCCTTACCCTCTAATTTAAACCATTTCATCTTCTTTTGGGGAAGAGGTAGGAACAGGAAGAAAGGGGAAAAGAAACTGTTCTTGCAGCCAGCATATCACAGCCTAGAGTTCGGATTCTTAAGAAATGAGTGTTGAATAGCTGGGAGTATGCATTTCTTTGCACAGCACTGCAACCTCCGCAGCTTTGAGTTAGCTACAGCAGAAGGTATCTTGCAGCTTCTTAAAGAAAAGCAAATGTACAAGAATCTGACATAGGCACTGACTGAAGGTAGATGAGACTGGCAATGAGTCTGCAATTTTTTTTTCCTTGTAATGCTGTGCTTATTCAACTAAAATATCTTGGAAGGAAGTGCTAATAATGACGTCATTTGTGCTTTGAAACACTCTTCTCTCTATATATTTTACCCACTTTACACCAGCAGTTAATCCACATGAAATTCAAATGTTCCGATGAGTTCCTCTCCCACACAGTGTGTCTTTGGAAATTTTTATTGTTAAGGAGAAATGAAACAAATGAAAACAATTTGGAAATACTGTATAAATAAAGCAAAACAATAATGGAAGAATACATATGGTTTTTCTAAGAGCTTAGGGAACAGATTGTAATAGAGCTTTTAAAAAAGTGTTGACAGAAATAAGGAAAATTTATGTAAGAGACCTTTTTATTTAATTACAATTGTTTTCAGGGAATGAGCAACAGCAAAACCCACTCAGCTTTGAAAAAAAAATAAAATCAGTCATTCACATGAACAATCACATATGCACTTCTATGAATAGCCTATTCCGCTCCATATAGTGATGGTACTATATCCCCTTGTGGCGTTGCTTCAAGATGAACAAAAATTTGGTGAGACTGCACGATATAGCATTGCAGGATGTTCTTAGTGGAAATTCAGGAGCTATCATGCAGGTCAGTAACAGCAGATGACCCACAGGGGTCAACACAGTCAACATTTGTGAAGGCAGCATCCACAATATGCCCATTTCAGAGGTTTTTACATTCACCTAAAGCTAACCTGGTGCCATTGCCTGACTGTCAGATAGAAGCTGAAGTGCAAGTGCATTCAGCCACAGCACAAACCCAAGGGTGAGAAATGGAGTCCACATCTCTGCAAGAGCCGGACCTGGGAGTCCTGGTGGACACCAGGCTGGCCATGAGCTAGCAATGTGCCCTTGTGGCCAAAAAGGCCAGTGGTTCCTGGGGTGCATTCGGAGTAGTGCTGCCAGCAGGTCAAGGGAGGTGATCCTGTTGTACAAGGACAGGGTGAAAGAGAGCTGGGCCTGTTTAGCCTGGAAATGAGAAGATTGAGGGGAGACCTCATCAATGTGTATAAATATTTGGCAGGAGGGTGTCGAGAGGATGGAGCTGGTCTCTTTTCAGTTGTGCCCAGTGACAGGACAAGAGACAATGGGCACAACACAGGAGGTTCTGGCTCAATATGAGGGGGCACTTCTTTACTGGGATAGTGAGAGAGCACTGGGACAGGCTGTCCAGAGAGGTTGTGCAGTCTCCTTCCCTGGAGATATTCAAACCCTGCCTGGATGTTTTCCTGCGCAATGTGCTCTAGGTGACCCTGCCTGGCAGGGGGCTTGGACTAGATGATCTTCAGAGGTCCCTTCCAACCTCAGCCATTCTGTGATTCTGGGATTTCCTTCAGAAGTGCACTTCTGGTCTGAACTAAGGCACTAATGTAGCGATCTCTCTACGTACGCACTAGGCATATAGAAGCACTTTCTAACATAACTACATTGTCTTCATTAGATCCAGACTCTTATATACAGTTGTAATAGGTATTATGTTTCTGAATACTTGTTTCATTTAAAAATAATTACTTGCTAGTCACTATTAGTTATTTGCAACTTGGGTTAGCTATATTCTATCTGGGTTGCTCATCAGTAACCACAAGGAGAGAATTTGCAGGCTGCATGCCAGCTAGCACTGTTTCTTATTCAGCTTCCAAAAATCCCCCCAAAGAAAATCAATATCTTTTGGTCAAAAAAATAAAATAAAATACCCTACATTGACCACTTCAGTTAACTGATTCATTACTTCCTCACCCACTATCATCAGTGGAAAATAAAACAGTTGGATTCCAGTAATAAGAGCATGATCCTAAGATGACATTTGTGGTTCTGTAATCAGAAAAAGTTTTACATAGTTGCCAAATAATTTATGTCCATTTGGTAGCACTTATGTACCTAACTACCTAATTGTTTCCAGGAGAAAGTTATCCGGCCTCCACTACTCCTTTAAAATGGTTTCCAGGTGCAAACTCCAGGCAGACTTCAAGTCCGTTTGAGAGCATAGGCTGGCTTATGGCCATCCTGTTATGCTGTAACAGTTGAGGCCACACTGCTATTTGCATCATCCAGTCACCAGAACAAACACAGGACCATGATGCGGGTGGCTTGGTTACAACACCCTGAGTAAAAGGGGAGAGAGTACGAGGGCAGCAAAACACATTTCTTTTCCAGCACACATGTTTTCCTTGAATAGCATCTCCTCCTGCTACTGGTGTAGACAAAAATACGTTAGGCAGAGTGCTGGTCTGCCCTGGTAAGAGTTTTTTGGTTTCTTATATGTTCACCATAAAACTTGACATCTTGGATGGCACCAAGGGTAGGGCTCAATGGGAAAGGTTGGCTTTCTAGGATTCGGTTGTTCTAGTAGCAAGGTCTTAAGTTAATTCTGTGGTTTGGTTTCGTTTCATTTTTTGTGGTGGTGGTGGTTTGTTTTATTTAAAAAAAAATCCTCTTTAAACAAGGTAACTTTCAAGTTCTTGTTCACGTTTTAATTGAGTACATGCTTTAAAGCATCTTTTTGTGGGTAATGCTTTGAGATGATGGATGGATGAGCTCTGAATTTAGATACTTCTACCCTGAGGATTAAAGGGAAACCATGAAAAAAAAAAATATTCAGACGCTTGAGACCTGACAAATCTTATCAAAAGAAAGATTTGTTGTACATGCATCTAAAGCCCAAAATTTTCTCCCCTCCCAGCTTTTGTTAGCTTACAGATAACAGTGAAGAAATAAATAAAAATTTAAAGGGTCACCATTCCAAAAAGAGAACACAAAGCCAAGGAAATAGGTTTCACTACACAAGTGTGCGCAGACAAGAAACAGGCAGGCTGTCAAAACTCGTCAAAAGTGTTTTGGAGAGAGTTCATTGAAATTAATATATTTCTGCAAAAGGTTGATTTTTTCAAGGTGGCATTTTCCAGACTATGTATAACTGACAATCATCTTCTTTACCTCATTTTCAGTGGATCTGAATGTCCAAGATCTTGGAAAATCTGTACTTCAAAATTCTTAATTACAAAGTAAAAAAAATAAATAAATCTGATTAAGGCATTACTACATGGTATTATAATTCCATCTTTGCTATATTTAAAACAGCATTAGAAAACAACAACAGAATATAAAATTATATCACCAGACAAAATGATGTGCTTGTAAACACACAAAAGAAAAGTGTCATAAGACTAAGAGTGGAAAGTCATAACATTTACAGGCTTCTTCTGTGAACCCAGGGAGTCATAAACACCACGGCAGCTGACAGAAGTAGCAGTTACAGATTTATTGTAAACAAAATACAGTTTAATCTGGGATACTTTAAAATAACAGTCCTCAAGTTGTATCATCATACTGGTAAGACAGTAACTGAAGAAAAGTGTCTACAGGAAGTAAGCCAAATGATTTTTTTGGCAAGGTTTGGGGTGTGTTTGTTTCAAGGACTCGCAGTGCTCTTTCAGACACTCATGCCAAGGTACCATCCTCGATACTGTCTTTCTTGCAGACTTTCTTTTCAGGAAACACTCCGTATGTTTGTGCAATATGTACATTAAAGAGAGAAAAAGACTTATTTGTCTTCAAATCTGTCAAACAAATAATTAGTAAATTAGTGCCTGATCTGGATAGTATTTTTTTTATTATTTTATTTTTATTTTTTGAAAGTAAGACTTCCATTAAGATGATCATTTGCCCTCCAGTTGCCACAAAGACTGTAGAGCCTTCAGGAGTAAGACTAATTTCAAAACCATCTACTTTCTGCTGAAACAATGTCAAGAAAAAAACACGCCTATGGTTTTGTTGGGATTTTTTACCTTTTTTTTTTTTTTTTTTTTTTTCTGTTTAGACTATCAGTCCTTGCATATGTATTACTATACTTGAATCATCACTACAGATCTTTGTTCTTATTCCCATAACTCTTACTCTCCATGGCAGTAATCACAGATTTTCCATCTCCTTCACCACTGGTTGTCTGGTTTTCATCTTGAAATTATGGCACTTCAATGCCATAAATCAGGTTATCTGGGAAGATTTTTTTTTTTTTTTTTTTAATGTTTGCTAAGTTAGCACAGAAAGAAAACAGAAAAGAAATTAGCAGTCAGATATGGCCAGAACTTAAGAGTCAAGGACTGACTTCCGTACAGCTGGATGCAATCTCTGCTCCAGCACAGAGAACTCCTGAACAATGAAGCCAATATCCAGCTTCCTCCTTCCTACGCTCAAGAGCACCAATATATTTCAAGAAGTGGTCATTTTGAGCCAAATCTCATCCAAAGTGCACATCACACAAGTTAAAAGCACACAAAATAATTCTATAAATCCTGCTTTCAGATTGAAAGTTTTCTTTTCTTTTCTTAGTTAGATGATTGAATTCTCATCACATGTATGTTCAAACAACGTAAAAGTGGTTTCTCTGAAACTACTTACAATGTTAACAAGTGGCAGATACAATGAACCCAAAGCTCTTAACTGCATTCTTCATTACAGCTGAGTGAGCCTAACAATGCAAAAGCAAAGACAAGTATCTGCCTCCACATTTATATGCCAATGCTCAGTAAGATCCCTTCATTAGTAAATTAGGCTTCAAAATAAGACCTAATTTCACTATTATAAATGAGACCAATTTAGAAGCACATCTTTATAGTAATAAGGTGGGTTGTTTCTGTTTCTTTAAAGCTTTGAAGAAGTAGGATGGTACTTGACTACACGTTGAAGCTAGTCTACTAAGATAAAAAAGAAAACACCATATTTTTGGAGAGGAACTACTTTCTTGGACATATAATTGATTCTTTGTCACTTGAAGCTTTGAACAGATCTAGGCAGCAAAGTGGGCAATGAGCAAACTCCTCATGGATGTGTGTAGTTAGACACGGACATAGCCACAGATGCAAAGCTCTGATCTGCCAAACAGCAGAATGTGTTCTAGCTTGAAATGAACAGCTGGTTTTGTTTGCACATCTTCAAAAGTATGGTATCTTCTTTAAGTTACATGTTTGATTTAGCTGAAGAAGTGGACTTCAGAATTTCTCTCTTCTTTCTCTTTATAATATATAGTGTACATACATATTTACACTATATATACGGTATTTCACACACTATGGCCCAGCCAGTGGCTGGACAGAAAAGCCTGAAAACAAGACATCAATATAAACTAAAGGCTCAGAATTTGGAATAGAATAATCCAGGTATCTTTCAAGTCCTATGACGCTGGTAAAAGCTTGCTCTCTATGATGACTAATAGTACCTCAATATATGAGACTGTGGATGTTGCTTTTAGGTATGTAGTATTTCTATAAAACCGAGTTCAGAGACGTTAAAGAATGAAACGTTTCTCAGGGAGGTGAGTCTTCGAAATTTTTCAGAAGTCAAGTTCTAACAGCAACATATTAACAATATAAGCATACGTTACTGCTTTTGGAGAAAGAGATGCCACCATCTACATTTACAAAGCTACAGAAAAAAAGATAACTTGAAGAGAGAAAAGGCACTATATAACACCCTGCCTTCATAAAGTACTGCATCCCGTGGCTACAAAGGTCAAATCTCTGAACAGCATCATAGTTTATGTAGAGAAAGTTAAGTATCTCTGTCCGCATGTCAATCTACACCAGCTTAAAGACTTGAGTTTCAGAGGCAATGATTATCAGAAATTGTCTTCTGCCCATCAATTTGGAGGTGCTCAACAGCACCTAAAATCTATTAACTCATCTCAAACTACTTTTTACTGTTTATGCAGTTAATGATCGTGAATGAACATGCTAGCAGGCTTCAAAAAAAAAAAAAAAAAAAAAAAAAGAAAGAAAAGAAAAAAAAATATTTTGAGTTATTAGCATAATTGTACCAAAAAAAAAAAAAAAGGCAAAAAAGTGCTAAATAAGAAGCCAATAATATCCAGACCATGCTTCTAATTGCATATTTTGTAAATATACACAATCCTTATATGATAGTACAAAGGGTAAAATAGTTGTAACCACTCAAAAAAACATACAAAAAACTCTGATAGTTAAAACAATGACAGTAGTACTTTAAAGATGGCCTCTTATACTCCTGTTAGGTTCTTGGTGCTTAATGATTAAAGAGCTGGAGAAAAAGATAATATTTATATATATACACACACACACATATATATAGTTACTCCACTATACTAATTTTAAAAAAGTGTTATTTTGGACATGAAAAACAACTGCTAGAAATACCCAGGACTCACCAAGATTTAAGCTTCTGGCTTTCAATATTTCACCTCAAACTATAAATGTTGTGCTCATTAAAGTCACAGTAATGACTTGAATGGTCATTTGGAAATATTTTAAATAAGTTGTTCATGGTACTTAATAAATTTCAAATTTACATTCTGTCTGCATTGTGCATTTTGCATTGATTCAAACAACTTCAGTTAAAGCAATAGTTTTTTCATGTTAACCTGAACTGTTTTTACTTTCATAGCAATATTTCATTGCACCTCCTCTGTGACTTGGGATCTGCAACTGGGCAGCAGTGTGGGCTTATGTTCACTTTGTCCTTTGGAGGTATTGTTCTGAATCTACCTGAAATGGGAATCAGGCATCCTTCTTAGTCACGCGGAGAGTCAAAGAGTTGATTCCTCTGTGTTTCTTGTAAAATATTCCCTTAGGAAAGAGTTCATTTTATAAACTTCAGATGCTTTTGAATGCAGATTACTCATTCAATTGGAGTTTACTACAAAGTCTTGACTGAGTTCTTTACTTCCTTCTTGGAAGATAACGCGAATTTGTGATAAAGATTTATTCAAACTCTGAACCACTGTGACTCATTGTAAGAGATGAGGTCAAGGCATTAAGCTGCTGTAATTGTTTCTAGAAATATACATAAATCAAATATCATGGCATGACATTTGTAGTAAGAGGTAATATATTGTTCATCTGAGAGAGATATCCAGCCTCTGAAGGAATATTTAGAGAAGCATGCAATGGCATGCCTTGCTTTGGCTTGTCCCCAGTAATCTTAAATAAAAATTAATAGATGTTATTAAGGGTAGAATTAGAATAAGACAGAACAATGCAGTATTTTTCTCACCTGTGTACTGGCCAAGAAATCACAATGTAAAATTTACAAATGTACAGATTTAGTGAAATGATAGATGACATATTCCAGCATTGTACTCCTGGCAGGCTTTCCCTTTCTGTCCAGTACTGTATGCCAAGCTTTCCATGCCCTCACACTGAGACACAAGTTGTGCTTTCAACAGAAGGCACAAGAGACACAGCAACTGCAAATAGTCTTTCTTTGTGTATAGCTATGTCTCAAAACTAGCACTATCCAACTTTCTTCACTGCCATGCCCAGTAACTTCTCTAAACACTAAATGATTAGTATTTAGTGATAAAGAAATTACCTCTTGCTTCAAACCATCCTACTTCAGGTAGTGCTAAGTGTTTTTCCTAGATGTAAATAAAAGATCCATTTTTCTACCTTGACATCAGGCAATCGCTGGATGCCAGAAATACCAGTCAAAGCACATTGGAAGTGTCCCAGCAAACCAGCTGCTATAGCTATTCGGAAGGAAGAAGTGTACATTTCTTCTCTCATTCTAAAGGTGCTGAAGGAGTCATCATTGGTTCAGCTATTTGGAATCAAAGTCTTCAGTGTAATATTATAATGCAATAAGGAGCCAGAAGTGGTATTTAGTATCTTAGTTATAATGTCAAAAAAACAACCCACAGTCCTTCCTAGTGTTCTTCATCTGTGGCCATGTTCCTAGCCACCGACATGTCAAAAAAACAGGTCTGGATTTCTTTTATCCAGTTCACAGGCATCTAAATTAAAGAGCAGTCATGTAAAACAACTACAGACCTGAGAAATGTGAAGTAGAGGACTGATGCACCTCAGCCCACATTTTAGCTCTGAATTCTACTTTGTGAATAACTTACCTACTACAAAAACTTCAGGTCATGCAAGAGCAATCCCGGACTAGATCACGCCAGGGCTGTGGCAGCCCTGCTCCAGAACACCAGATAGTGCAGGTAGTTGGAATATAAATATCCTGAATTAGATGCACAAGAAGGATAACCCTTAGGTATGCAAAAACAAAAGACAACTGAATTTGCTCTATCAGTCAGAGAAGACTAGATATGCTAACATATATTACTTAAAAATCTGCCAAGTATGGTAAAAGGGACCTGAAAGTCATCTCTCCTCCTTATTTTCAAATAATAATAATACAGCTATTTCTTCAGTCCCTCTTTTCTGTCTGTTTCTGAAAGCTCTAAAAGCACTCCCGTTCTGACTAGGTGAGGGAGAGCAACAACTGCTCCACTGTATCATGCATCAGGTTGCCTTGGAATTTCAAGATAGCTAGACTACATCCTGTGACCACCAAGTAAGGACTCCCCAACAAGTAAATCTCATGTGACCACATACAATTGCAAAGCAAGATGCTTTGAGAGCAGTGATCCATGCTACTGTAGAAAACAACTCTCAAGAATCTGAAGTAGGATATAATGGAGGGCTCCCTTCTGACATACCTCTTATGTCATCAATTTTAAGTTTGTTTTTGACTTAATTTCCAGTTCTCTTAATTGCAGTGTTTCAGCACATGCTAGTCAGCAAAAGAGGGATATACACCTGGAACAGAGAGCAATTTTCCTCCTGACAAGCTTATTTATGTAAATATCTATTCCTACCTCAGTAAAATTTATTTCATATTTCAGCTTGAGGGGAAAAAACAAACAAACCAACAAAAAACACAGTGGTTTAAACCACTTCATCATGATGTTTGACCTATTTGCTTCCAAGTGGCTGTGAAACTGGGATTAGGGAATGGTCAGTAAATGCTAATAACTATAATCCTGGTTTTGAGATTAAAGCTTGATTTACTTTAGAGGGAGTAATGAAAACAGGCCAAGGCCAGAAGGCCAGACAGTGCAGATTTCTGCTCCCATCCCCCCATGAAAATTTACATCCGAGGTATTTTTGTTAATGTACCTGTTGTTGATACTCCCTGTTCATTGGTACCTTCTGCTGCATAGGACCAAAAAGATATTTTGTATGTAGTCCCATCTTGTGCACTGCTGGAGTCAAAGGGAAGTGACTATTCAGACTAAGTTGTCCCATGTGCGATGCCAAGAGACCTTATAGTTGCAAAGGGACACAAGCCTGAACCAAAGCTTAGTACCTGTGGACCAAGTTTTTGAAAGGGGGGAACAAAAAAAGCAGAAGATCAATAGCGGCTTTTTGTTAAACTTGAGCAGAGAGCTCCCATTTTGCTGCAGCATGACTCAAAGAGCCATGGCCACTGGCATTGCTGTGGTGAGTCCCACACATTTCAGCTGCCAGTATTTCATTTCAACCTCTTTGATGAGCTTCATCTAAGCATACTTCTGAAAAGCCAGAAAAGACATCTTTCTAAGGAAAAACAAATCAGAAAGTCTTTTTTTTTAAAAAAAAAAAAAAAAAAAAAAAAAAAACACAACAGAAGGCTTCATAAATTGCATGAACTTTTCTCGTCCTCCTCAATTGAGCATCTGCGGTGGAGAAGCTATTGGAAAGATGTCAAAAGGTTTCAGTGTTTCTTGTTTACAAGTACATGTACCAATGAAGAAGGGACAACAAACACAGTGCTGATTTCCCTGCAATCACACTACAGAATGCTGTTTTCAAAAACAAAAGGTACATTTCTTGCACAGATACCAGAAAATCGTATTTTTTCCCCCACAAGGAAAGTCTGCACTGTGTCACTTCCAGATGTTGTCCTACTGTGGCACAGATTCAGTTCCCAGCTGACATCCACAAGCAGATGTTTCTCTTCATTCTATAGTCTGTACACAGTTTGCCTTAAGCAAAAGTCTTTTTAAGCAGTTTTGAGGTTCAAAGAAATGCTTTATTTCTTTTTCAGTTTTGTGTATTTTTGTCTTTGAGAAGCAGAGAACCGTAATTTCTTTCTCCTTCAATTCATGCTTCACAGACAAGCCTCTATTTATCTCCCAGCTCAGTATGCAATTTTACAGCAAAACTGTCAGAGAAGTTAGATTTTAACTCCATAAAATTGCAATCAATAACCAAGTTGAACAATGCATGTGTAAAACACCTTAAACTTCTCTTCCTGAGAATAAATAAAGCAGTAGAGTATTGTTATGTAAATCCAAATTCAGCTGTCTTAGACAGGAGGCAGATTTTATTCCTTGTATACTATCTTGAGTCCACAAACTACTTTATAAGACAGATCATATGATCATGATTTTTCCCCAAAAATTTGATTAAAAAACAAGCCTAGCTTTCCTTTGGAATTTTTTTATTCTTTCCCCCTATGACTATTCTTTCTGCTGAAGAAGACACAGACAAGCTGCTCAAAGAAGAATACTTAAATCAATAATAATCAAACATCCTGAATTCAGCAAAAACTTTCAACAAAAAAAAATGTGTTTTGTTTTTACCAAAAATCTTCATGGCACAAAACATTTTAATTCCCTTTAAAAAAATAATAATTATATTTACTAATATCAGATGATTGTTGGATATTGAGAAGAATATTGCAACCTGTAAAACTGTCATTTTTGCAAATAATGATCCTGAAAAAGTAGACTTAAAACCAAATCATTACTCTATATAGTAAGACCTTTGTTTATGCCAATAAGAAAATGATCTGAATCTGAGATCTTCTGAATTCAGACTGAGTCTGCTCAACTGAGGTTCCAGTCTCTGCAGAGATGCAAAAATATGTACCTACTGGACAAAAGTAAGGAAAATATATGCAGATACTCACTTTGAAGTCACTGCATTTGCTTTGGTCTCTTTTAAGTGTTGGTCCCATGCAGCCAGAGAGATGCTAAGTAACAAGCATGTTTCCTTCCAGATGTTAGTATTTCAAATATTCATCAGATATCATGTGTTGAACTGAAATATGCACCCACATTAAGTCAATAAAGAGTTCAATAACTGATTAACTCATTAAATTATAATCTGTCCGCAAACTAATTAGGAAAAGAATTATTACTAACTTCACTGAGCCATAAAAAAACAATGCTGGCTGATCTGTAGACAACCTTGAATTCCCTTCTCTACTAGGCATCTCATACAAATTTAACAGAACCCAACTTCTGGTTACCTCTTTCTGCCCTTAGAGCCACAAACACACACTCTGAGCTCAAATGTTCTTTGGCCCCTATTTCCTTCTAGAGACTTTTATCTCTTTCCAAGCATCATTCTGGTATTTGTCTCTTATGAGTATCTGCTCTGCTCTTTCCATGCTCTGTAGGAGGATGTTCTGCCCTCTCCTGTGTATTACATGTTCTCTAGAGGTCTAGGCAAGGTTTACTCAAGAGATCTGAGTATGGGACCTGCTTTCCGCTCTTACCAACTGAAATCCATATTCACCAGCTTTGTTTTTTCTTCCTAATTCCCACATTCTCTATTATATTGTGCCTGAATACATTCAGTTTGTCATGAAGTAGGAGAGACTATACAAGCAGGGACAAAGCCAGAACAACTCGTGGACGTTTCTTCTTATTTGAACATGTCCCTACGGAATGATTTTCTTTGCAAGCACAAAGGAGATGGTGAGGGATGTCTGAGACTCATTAGGAGACAGTCAGGGCATGGTAGCTTTTCTGCTTAGTCTGTGTGCACAACCGAGGGCACTGTTGTACCACCAAGAACGCTGCTGGGCACAGGCTGCTCTAAGCACAGAGCTCTGCATGTCAACTGTGCGGGACTGAGTGAGAGAGGTTATTTCTCTTATTTCCTCTGACAGTCTGTGGTACAGGTTGGTCTTCGTGATACCAGTGTTATAAACCTCAGTGACTTCAAAGGCAGAAGACTAGGCCAATTTGAGTGTAAATTAAATTTCATAATCATCATAACTACGAGCAGAAAACATATTTTGATCATCTTTCTAAACCATTTTCAACAAACTACACCTAGAGAGAGGACTCCTGTGTAACACAGACACAGAAACATAAGATCATTTAGGGTCATTCAGTTAGTTTGAAGGTTACCCTCATTTGTGCTGGTGTGGTGTTGGGTTTTGTGTGATTTTTTTGTTGTTGTTGCACCAACCCACTGCAACCCCCTTAATCTCTGCTTCTTTGAATTAATCCGGTGGAGTCTGCACTACATAAGCATCTTGCTCAGATCTGTGCTGAAAACCTCACTGGCCAATATTTCTGGCCTGCTTCTATCTTGAGTTGTTTTATTTTTTTCCTACTTAAAAAAAAAGTTGCTTACTGAAAATAGTCTTAAGCCACAACAAGAATTTATTAGCTTTTTTATTCCCCCTGCATAGGAGGTTACACTAGCAAGTTAGCTCAAGATCTAACTTTGTTAGTAACACTCCATGTGGCTGAACACTGCCTGGAGTCTAGAGACAAATTTGACTGCTGGTCAGTGGTCTTCTACTCTACATTTTACAACAGAGGGAAAAGCTGCAAAATTCAGTATTTCTATCAAAAGCAGGTAGCATATGCATCATTGTTGATGCCTTTAAACAACCAAAGTCTACCACAGCAGAAAGGGTTGTCATCCCTGGCTAAGCACTCTTATTTTTACCTGAAGATAGCAAGGTCAGAGTAATATTAGGGCCTACTTAATGCTTACTAGCTTGGTTAGATTCATTTCTGATAGTCACAGTGAAATTATTAATAGAGACTCGCAGGTTTGTTACATAAAAACAGGAGGTTGACTTTTGTGAATGAGGGGAGAGCAGGGAATACTAGCACAACATCCTGGTGTACAAGTCAGGACATGGCGGTTTGCACAGCTGGACAGATGGAGAATTAAAAACCTGCTGGAATGAAGGGCTCAGAGGATAGAGCTTAATGGGTTGTGCTCCAGCTGAAGGCCAGTAACAAGCAGGGTACTGCAGAAGCCTCTTCTGGGACGTTTCCTATTTAATGCATTTGTCTTTGCAGCAGAGCATTTGCTGTAGGCGACAATACACTCGAGAGCACAGCTGCCATCCCAAGAGACCTAGACAGGGTGAAGAAGTGGGCCGGCAAGAACTTTGCTTTTGCCCTTGACACAAAGTTCACAAAGTGCTGCACTTGGGAAGGAGAAGTCCCTTGCAGCGATACAGGCTGGGCACTGACTGGCTGGGAAACAGCATGGCTGGAAGAGACCCAGAGATGCTGGCAGACAGTGAGCTGAACATGAGCAATGTGCCCTGGCTGCAAAGGTGAGGGACGGCCTGGGCTGTAGGAACAAGGAGAATAGCCAGGAGACCGAGGGAATCAGTTATCGCCTTTCAACATTCCCTTCTATCCTCAACACTCATTGGACCACATGCAGAATACCACACCCACTTCTGGGCTTCCCAGAACAAGACAGACATGGAAAAACTGGAGTTCAGCAGAGGGCCAAAGATGCTCAGGGCACTGCTGCACCTGGTCTGTAAGGGGACACTGAAGGACCTGGACATGTTGAACCAGGAAAAGAGGAGAATTCAGTTGACCTCATCATTAATAAATTTTAAAATTGAAACAGATGTTTGTTGCGGTTTAACCTGGCAGGCAGCTTGGCACCACACAGCTGCTTGCTCAGTATCCCCTCACTCCCAATGGGACGGGGAAGAGAATTGGAAAAAAGGTAAAAACACAAAAGAACTGGGGAAGGCAGGTGCTGATAGAGACTATTAGAAAGTTCATTCACTGATTTGCAAGATTTTTTTTTCCGAGGGAGATGAAGCTGTGGACCTCCAGCTACCCAGTCTGGAAGCATTTTGTTTTATTATTATTATTATTTGTTTATTTTAAAGAAGGATGCCAGAACGTTGCTAGGAAATGTTAAGCCTTAGCTCTCTGCCAGCACTGCATGTTTGTCCTCACAAACAAAATCAACCACAGTTTAATCAGCTAACAATCATAAAACTACAATACTGAAAAAATTAATGAGACATGCAGTGAATGAAACATTTCAGTATTTCTCCTCCAAATCAGGAACTGGATGACACAGAAAGGCATCCCATTAGAAAGTGACGTCTTTTTTTCCCCCCCTTATTGGGCATGAGATTACACAGTACTTAGGTCCTCACTGTTCAGTGCATCTCATATGCTTTTTGCATAAGGATAAACATACTAAATACATTATTTTCATACAGTAATTCACAGGAACTACTCGTGTATAACCTCTTCAGTTAGGCCTTTTTCAATCAGTGCTTTACAAACTCCTAGTTAGGGAGTGCAGTGATAGGACAAGGGGTAATGACTTTAAACTAAAAAAAAAAAAAAAAAAAAAAGGGCAAGGTTAGATTAGATGTAAGGAAGAAATTCTTTACTCTGGCAGCAGTGAGGAGCTGGAACAGGATGCCCAAAGAAGTTGTGGATGTCCCATCCCTGGAGGTGTTCAAGTCCAGATTGGGTGGGGCTTTGAGCAATCTGTGATTTTATGAAACTACTAACAATGATGTATCAATTAATCAGTGCTGATTTTCAAAGTGCTAAAAAACAAAAAATAAATAAATTTCTTTTCAGTCAGAGAAAGAGCAAAGTTTAATATCTGAAATTCTGGAGTCTATTAAATTGAAAAACTTCCAAAAAAAAAAACTCAAAAGTGGATGATAATTTTAGTGCAAAGTACAATAAAAATATAACATACCAATAAAGTCTTTGACCAATATCAAATAACCCTCAAGGCTAAAATGCTTCCTGATTTTACAGAGGCTACAATTTCTGTCGTAACTTGTTCAGTAATGATATCAGCGTATTTCTGATATAAATTAATTTCATAAAAACTAGTACTTGAGTAAATGCAGACTCTGATATGTCTCTTAAATATATTAAGAGCATTCTTCCCTGATCTTTTTCAAAAGCATCAGAAAAGTTTCATTGGAGAAGATACATTATAGAACGTACACAGAATATTTGTGCATCTTGAAAGATAATAAACAGTTAAATAAGAATTTACCCTATTCTTTTTAGAAGGTGAAAAAGCAGGTAAATGTGCTGAACAGCACTTAACTTTGACCCCAGAAGAGACAGACTTCACACAAAAGATTAAAGGTCTGCAAAATTGAAAGTTTCTGCTATTCAGTAAAAGTAACAGAAGTTGTCAGTGCTTTGACACCAGAGTTGGAGAAAACTGCAGATCTCATGCCACTAAAGCTTTTGTGAGCTTAGGAGGACCCTCATCTGGGAGGCAGGAGACAGCCACAAGAACCTTTGTTTTACCTGATTCAAACCAGAGATTTTACATGACGGGGAGGCTCCCAGCACCATGCAGCAGGAGAAAGTGCTGTTCACTCCACTGCAGTACAAAAACAAATTCAAACTGCTCATCCTGCAAGCCCACACTTTTGGAGCTAGAACTTGAATGGTGGCATCCCACATCCTCAGCCAAAAGTCATGAGCACTAAGGTACCCTGCCTTGCCTCTCTGTATTTAAATGGTTAAGAATTAGTTGAGTCAAAACTACGTGTCTCAGTAAATCAGTAAAACAGGTTTGTTTGTGAAATGGGGAACACTGAAATTACAGGGTCTAATCTGAAATCTTTCATGATGTGCAGCTGCCCTGTAGGAAACATCAGCATCTTTTGTTTTGCTAGCAAAATTGTACTCTTGTGGAAAGAGGTGATCTAGCTCTACAAAAGTTTTCTGCTGAATAGTCGAATTTATTGAAAGGACTCATATTTTGTCAAGAAGTGCACAGTAGACTTCCCTGAGGCATCATTACTATATCCTCATTCAGTCTCTTCAGAGCTGGACCAGGAACAGGGACTTTTCGCTTTTCATCCTGTTATTGCCTCCAGAGCACTCTGTGTTCTGTTTCTTTTGCAGGGGTCTCAAACTAGTTTTCTACTCTGAAAGCACCTCCTCATGTAGAAGACTCCATTCTCCCCAAGCCAGCAAAGCTCCTAGGCGTACTGTGTATCATCTTTAGTCCCCACTGCTATTAATATTCATCTGAGGGTTTCTCCTGACCTATCCCATACCCATGCAAGTCTTACTGGCCTTCCCTAAAAGAAAATCCCCTTCTATTCTTCCTTTTCTACTCTTCTCCCCTTTACCCCTTTTCCTCTTTCTATCCATCCTTCTCAGATACATTAAAAAAAAAAATTAGCAGTAAGAAGTTATATGAGATTATAAATCCACTATCACGTGAAGTCATGGGCATCAACACTTCTGCAGACAAAATATTTTCCCACCCAAGCTCCTCATTTTGTCTCTGCTCTGCTCTCCCTGCCGTGCTCTTGTACAAGCCCCTGTGCTGCCAGGTAAGGCTGGCACAAGCAAGGGAAAGAAGGCACTGGGGAATGGAAGAAAGATGAAATTGCCTCTTGCAGTAGCAATACTAGATTATGTTGGCTTAGTGTTCCTTGAAGTCTAGCCTAAGAAAAAAACTAAAAGGAAGAAGATGAAGAAAAACAACAAGTGGGGCATTTTGCCACGAGTAAAAAATAATAATAATAAATAAAAAGTGAGCAAGGAAAGCAAAATAAACACTAATCCCCATGTATCACATGTAGTTTTATTTCAGTGCTTCCCATAGAAATAAGAGCAGTAATAGAGAACTGTTATCTTTTTCCCCAAATGCACAACCTTTATAGTTTAATCATGCAACTCCCATCCCCAAAATTACAAGTCACCGACCCATTCCAAATTTCATTCTACCTTTCTGGAATTATTTCAGTACCCTATTTCTTCATATACTACACTCATTACTACTATTTCCAACATTATTTAATATGAAAATTATCACAGGACAAAATATATTTTCACTTGAGTCTTCCAAATGGTTTCAAAAAGGCATACTAAAGTGTCCTTTCTTCAAAAAAGCACCTTATTTATGGAGAGTAAGGTTGATATGCAACGTTGTAGCACGAGTCTGACCAACCAAAACTGTGATAACCCAGGGGGATAGAGCTGACCTCAGCAAAGGAATTAACTCCTCTTTGCACAGTATGAAACCTGCACAGTAAAAATTAACTCCATTCAATATTCGGAAAGCATCTACTAATAAGCTGAATACACATTTGTCATCCCTTGATGCTACAGATTTTTATTGTAAGCAACACAAAACAATACAAAAAACTCAAATTACAAGAAAAGGGTGTATATATGAGTTGAATACTGTTCACTAAGTAATAAACAAATTAGTTCGATACAGAACTTGAAGCAAAAATGTGTATTTTCTGTGCATATGTTACAGTAGTGTTCCATGTTTTTACCAGCTATCCCCTATCAAATGTACACAGCTTAATTATTTAAAGATGTGGGTTTGTTTTTTTTTCCTAACTTTCAGCACTGCAAGCTCAACAGAATGATCAGCTCTCCCCTCAGTCAGCTAAACATAATCAGTGGAAATGCAAGAAACTCGACCAATTTTTTTGACACAGCTGAAGAAGTCCAGTTCCTATCTACATTTGAAATATATTAAATTGGCTCAAGCCCACAGATTCATGCACATTCACTCAAGCATTCTCAAAATAACAGTGTTTTTTGTCTTCTTGACTATTGGCCAAGTGACTTTTGAGAAAAGAAAACAAGTATCTGTAAACCAGCTGGAAGTGTCCCATGAATCCTCTAAATCTGGGGCCACTTCCAAACAAAAGGTCTTGCAGAATATTTCTTACATTAAAAATACATACTTGAAAATCTGCTATTTTGAAATAGTTGAGAAGAGGCAGTAAAGCATGACTGAACCTTTGCAGAACAATCAAGAACTTTGGAATTCCTCTTCAAAGGGATGTCATTTACAGCAAGGGCTCTCTTGAGAAACGACAATACCAGACCCCAAGCTGGGAATCAAGTTGTATATCCAGAGATTTAAGTACCTTCCTCTGGTTTCATGTGTCTGTCTTTCTTTAGATTATTTATTTTCATGAAACCTGAGGAACTCTGGGTTTGTCAGGAAAAACTGAATTAACCAACAAGAAAACTTAAAGAAAACCAGATTATTCTATCAAACAAAAATTAACCAGAAAGAAATTACAAAGAGAAAGATTAAAAATAAGATGCAAATTTAAAATACACACCCACCTCTTTCACACACATGCAACTGCAGCCCACTTCCAGAGCGTTGCCTTCTCAAGGGAATAGCCCCCACTGTCAGCAGGACTAGCACATTACAGAGACCCTTTTGAGTTTCTCACTTTATTCCCATCCTTCAGTAACAGCACTTTCCTCCAACTCTTTCCTATTTCTGTATTTTGTCTGAGTTTCTGTGGCACTCAGTATAGGGTAAATAGAGCCCTTGCTCTCCCCAGGATCCTGAGCTTGCAAGTCTGCTGTGGCATGCGCCCAATGCATTCCTCTTAGCTCTAAAGATTCAATATGAGACATTTGTAAGGACTAAATATGACACTGGGACAGTGCAGGCAGCGCATCTGACGCTCTGTTTTCTCTCTCCCTCATCAATCACAATAAGGCTCTTGCTATCACAGCAGTTCTTTCAGAATCCAAAAAAGATGCACAGATTTGACAGTCTGCAAACCACATGGCTCGGTATCAATCTTACATCAATGGCAGAATACATATAACCATGGCCCTTAAGCGATCCACATCCATACGACTACCCGTCTCCCACTCAAAAAAGGGTATGCATTCCTCATCAGGCAGGGATGACAGAGCGCTTACAGCCTCTCCACCTTCTTGATTAAATGTGCTAGGCAAGTTCGGGTATGACCTAGAGCAAAAAAAAAAAAAAAAAAAGAAAGAAAAACAGGTAGAACTAAGACACTTAAGACCAGTCCTGCTCACAGACCTTGAAGATGAGGCACTGTGAAATGCTTGCTCCAATCCTGAAGAGTCAGGACAACACGTACAACACTTAGAACATCAGTAGTAGTCATCTGCAGTAGTTTATTCTGTTGAACTGCTAAAGACATTGTACAATGAGCTTGAGGTCAGCATACATGATCACTGACTAGATATTTGCATAGCAGTACAAGTCTGTGGGGTCTACTTGATGACAGGAACCGGTGTTCTGAAGGTTGCATGTGGACTTCCAGTGCCTTTACAGAATTAGTGTAGCATAGGTCACACTGGGGCCCAGCGTATACCAGTAAAAGAAATACATAGGTAACTAGCACTTTAGCTTCATTTCTGACATAGTACCCAGTGAGACTATAAAGGAGAGACATTGTGTCATCAACAGATGTGGAGCAGAGGGTTGGTGAAGGCAGAAGACTGAAGATTTTGGACCCTAGAGACCAAAACAAGCGGAATAAAATGCTGCACATACCAGTATGCTCACAGGGAAATCCAAAGAAAGTCTATCGATTACTTAGCTCATACGGCCAGTCCCATACAAGGGGACTGCAGAATAGTTGTGTGTATCCTGAACACACTGACAAAACCAAGTGGTCCCTTCCAACTCAGGATATCCTACAATTCTATATTCCAAGCTGCAGTTTGCAGGTTTCTAAAGTAATTGGAACTTTATAAAAAGGAGTCAAATATTACTCTGACCAAGGCTAACATGTTTGTTTTGGTGGATTATGTAATTTAAAGCACTAAACAAAATTTATACACTGAAACAGCTCAGCCTAACAACTGATCCCATCTCAGCTGAGCCTTAGATCTAACCGTTACAACCCAATTCACTTTAAAGAATTGTGGGCCATTCATCTTCATATAAAAAACAGACTACAACAAAAAGCTTTGTAGCTAGGGAAGAACCAAGTTTTCCATTTCATAGAAATAGTGATTGTCTGCAAAAATCTTTTGGTCAGACAAATTGAAATGTGCAATTTGAAATGAAATGCTGTCTTGAAATGTGAAAGCAAAGCATTACATTCTGGAGAAGTTAAGAACCCTCTTCAGTATTATTACACTCTTTTGTTGTTCAAAAAGATATTTTGCCATAATTTATGTGTTTCTACAAAATATTTCACTTAAAGAAAAACACAGCATTTCATTCCAGGAAAATATTTTTCAAAACAACCCCAGCAAACTCTATAATTTCACTCCTGGTGAAAACAAACTCTGTCTTTAGCGATGTTCGTCACTAGAAGACTGATTTGTTAATTTTCCTGGCTGACTTGAACAAAAGTCATTATCTTTGTAATTAGAAAAGAGAACAATGAGCTAGAAATGCCACTAGTCTACTAACAATCAACTGTAATTGCCTTGCAACCATGAATCAAATTGAGGTTTATTTTATTAGGACTCTATTCAGAAATACCAAATCATCCAACTCCTAAGTAGACAAGGCTTTCTTGACTGCAGATGAAGAGTTCAATCCCTGTTTCTTCTCCCTTTTCTCATAGATTTAGGACCAGATCAGTAACAGATAATACTTTCAAACATTTAAAACTACCCTTATCCTGGACTCACCTCTTTTTTTCTTGCCCAGCTGAAAGCAAGTGTGGTTGCTTCTGTCCACCAGCTGCTGTTCAGATTTTGCACACTACCTCCTACTTCAACAAAATCACAGGATGGATGAGGTTGGAAAGGATCTCTAGAGGTTGTCTGGTCCAACCCCTCTGCTCAAGCATGGCCACACAGAGGCAGATGCCCAGGCCCACATCCAGACCAGACTGCTTTTGAATATCTTCAGGAACATTTACCCTTGCAGTGAAAAAGTGGTTCCTGATGTTCGGAGGAAACCTCTCATTTTGTGTCTCTCGTCTTGGCACAGGGCACCACTGAAAATAGACTGGCTCCATCCTCTCTGCAAGTATTTATAGACAATCATGAGATCCCTCCCGAGCCTCCTCTTCTCCAGGCCAAACAGTCCCAGCTCTCTCAGCCTCTCCTCATAGCAGATGTGCTCCAGTCCCTTTGTCATCTTTGTGGTCCTTCAGTTGGCTCTATGCAGTATGTCCATGTCTCTCTTGTACTGGGAAGCCTGGCACTGGACACCACTTGCCAGTAGTTGCCTCTCCAGTGCTGAGGAGAAGGAAAATATCACCTTCTTTGTCCTGATAATACTTATTAGTGTATTTTTTGCATATCTCAATTTTCTAAGATATACAAGGTTCTTTGGATATCTTGGTTCTCTCTCTGCTCCACGTCTAGCGAACCCAATCTGACTGATTTGCCTTCTGTACCTAGTGTTACACAATCTGTTCATAGAAGTCTATCCATCAGATGAGGAATATGGTAGTTTACCTGTTCAGACTGCATTTCTGACTATCTTTAGTTTCCAGTAAGCAAGAATTTACCTACACAGAAGCCAAGGCTTCCTTAAATACCAAGAAATATTTCCTAGCCAAACTTCTATGTGCAGTTCACAATTGCACTGCAACCAAGAGAATTGTTTTAACAAGGAAAACAACCCCCTTCATGGTAGTTTTTGTTTGTTTGTTTCCCTCTTTATCTCCTCCTCCTAATAAATAAATAAATAACCTTTTTTCAAAGCACAGAAATGGTGCTGGGCTTTACAGACCTTTCATGGTAAGTGAGTATTTGTCCATTCCTATGGAAACCTACACTCCTATGGAGATAGAGGCAACTCAGACAAAGCACTGTAGCGTTTAACAAAATCAACTCCTTAAGGAATGAGAAAAGAGAAAAAAAAAACGTGTCACTTATTAAGAGAGCAACAATAAAGCATTGACTACTTTGCAAAGAACCAAAATATGGAAACAAAGAGCATTCTTAGTCCAAGAATTATTTCTCAGAGATTCACAAGACTTTTACCATGAAACCCTCTCGTCAGACTCAAAGAGTACCATTTCAAACTGAGGAGTTACAAGGAGATGCCACTTCCCATCTATAAGTCAACTGAAAAAGGAACTTTATGCAACATCTGGAGGGGAGCGTGACCTTCCCACAACAGGGCTTCAAACACCAGAATTTATTCTTCCTATATCTAAGAGGATATCAAGGCCAGATACTGTTATAGGTAGTTAACCAAAAATGGTAATAAAAAGTTTTACTTCCATAGCACTCCTCAATCATTTCTGGTCTTTAATAAACCTTGATAAATTAAGCCCTATAAAATCCAGTCCAAAGACTGGAATATTGCTTTTATTTTAAGAAAAAAAAATAAAAATGGAGCAAACACTGTTCTAGATCTTTGGAACACAGCGATAGCTAAAGACCATGACAAAAATCAAGAAATTAACATGATATTTTCTCTGTGTGTTTACTACCTGTGCTCCAACAAACCTATTTCCATGTCTGGAGACTCGATCTTCTACACTTCACCTAGTACCTATGTTGCCAGACAGCCGAATTCTGCAGTCTTTATATTTCTCAATTTTCACTGAGAGATGATAAGCAACAATACCCACATACACCACGAATCATGTGCCGGATCTTGCCTTAAAGAGCTAGATGTTTTAGTAGTTGCCACTCAACATTTAACAATGTTCCCATTAGTGTTATTTTTGCTGCTTCTTTAATAAACATACAAATACTTTGGTTTTCAGAAATATTTTCTATTGAACCAAAGCTTTTTACATTATTTGCAATGCTTGAAAAGTTCACTGCAGCAAATAAACTCTACAATATTATTTTTACTTGCAGATCAGTCTAGACATCTGCAAATGTCATCTTTTCATCCATTGGAGAAAAACAGATATTTCCAGGGTGAGAATCACCCAACCTGAGTCAGATGTTCTATGAGATGCTCTAAAGGCACAATTTTCCATCTTTTTTCCATCTTTTGACCGTAAAAAATAGTGGTATGATCAGCTCAGATGTTGACATCTTCATTTAGCTACGTGAATTTTATCTATAAGGACAGCAGGTTCTGAACACTAAATATTTCTACTGACTCTTAAAAGCTCCCTGATAAAGAGCAACTCTTTGTAGACACTATATTCAAAGCAAGGAAACTTCACTCAAATTCGGAAGTTGACTTCCCATCTCCAGAACAATAAACTTCTTACTGATGAGTTTAAAGGGTGACTTTAGCAAGGGTCAGCACAACACAGAGCATCAAGACATGCTATTGAGGCATGAGATAAAATATCTTATTCTCACCAGACTGGTGTGAGACACTCAAGAATCAGTTCCAATGAAACGTGTAGATAAAGGAGAATCAGAACTCAACTATTCAACAGATCCCTTATCTGTTGGGAATATTACCTGGCCTAGACACAGTCTTCCATGTTTATGGACTCCTTTTTTAACCAAACGTTAATAAAGCTGCATTAAGACCCATGAGAGCATATTTGTGAACTAACAGAAAAATCAGAGAGAAAATAGACTGAAATTATCAACAAATTCTCCCATTTTAAGAACGTTCTTTTTTGTACATTTTGGTTGTATAAAATTGTATGTAACTGCTTAATAAGTGAAATCAATATCTTCAAAATTTGTTCTGTACTTTCACATTCTTCCATAGAAACACTGGCACCACTGAGATGAAACATGCTTTGGCCAAAACCAAAAATCTTTAAGTGCTGTAATCAGGTACCTTTGCATTTACTGATAACTTTCACTAGAAATGGGAAGTTAGTCAAAAGCTTAAAAAGGAGGAAAAATAACTCTGTCATATAAATTATATTCTTAAGAAGTTGTATATTTTTTGACTAATAAACAGATGCAGATATTATTGAATATCAAGAGTATCAGTATCATGTTGATTTAATAACAAGTGCAAGTGCATAAACCAGGATGTGAAACCTTTCATCTCTTCCCCTGATATTAAACAGTCTAGCAAGCCTGGTCACTGTGTAATACAATAAACATAGGTATTTTAAGAAATAGAATTCCCAGCAGTGCAAACTGATAGACATTAAGGAAACATGGTTCTTGAGACTCGTTTCCTCCTTGACAGGAGCTGGTATAAGAATAATTCTAGCATAATACAACCATCGAGGATTTCATTTTAATTTAAAAATAAATAAAAGCAAACGTTTTGAATACAGTGTGATGCTAAAAAAAAAAAAAAAAAAAAAAAAAAAATTACCATAATTGGAAGAGCACATAAAATGTCTATTCTTTGAGAGGGATCAAAATTACTTCAGTCTATCAAACCCTACACAGATAAGTCATGGTGCAGTATGAAATGCTGTGTGCAGTTTTATAGGCATGTAATAGGCATCACATTTACAAAGAGATTCAGCTGAGAACACTTCACTAAATTTTGACTGTTAAACTCCACCTAGATAAAATTAGAGCTTCTTTCTGAAAATACTACTTCCAGCAACGTTTCCACTAAGAAACTTTTTTGTTCTTCAGATCTGTAGGGCTGCATGCCCTGTTTTTACCCTGCCATTTGAGTTTGGGTGGAAGAAAGGAAAGAGATATTGGAGAAATTAGGTCATTGCCACAGATTTCTCAGAGGTAGCAATTCACTCAGCACAGTAGGAGTGTTTCTAATTGTCCTGCCTGCAGTCCAGGCAAATGGCTGTGCATGTAACATTCATGGACAGTGTAGTCAAGATGTTTACTGCTCAGAACTGCCCCACACCAGGGAGACAGCTGTGCCCATGAAAACTCATCTCTTCTCATTTGAAGTTCATGAGTCCTTGTGTATTACTCCCAGATTTCTGTCTAGGACTTTCTGGACTGGAACGCAGGCATCCTGTCCTAAACAGAAAGAGAAGAACATTATCTCTATCTTTTCAGCAAAACTGAGAAAGCTCCATTCAATGAGATCTAGCATATAAATTTTATGGTTTCTATTCATTTACAGAAAGGAAAACAATGTGCTTCACAGCTCAGTGGCTTGAGCATTCAAGCTGCCAGTACAAAGCTCAAGTGAGACTTTTGTTTTTCCCATTTTCCAACAAAGCACCAAGGGAGGATCTGCTAGCAGCCACACAAGCACCCTAATTGCTTGGCAGTGGCTAAGATTTTTTCCATAAACACAAAAGAAACCAAGTATACATTTCTCATATGTATTTCTCATTTTCATTAAATGAAATTTGATTTTACAGCTGGCACTAGTTATAACTAAGACTTACAACCTTAACAATCAGCCTGGAGAACAGAGAAGCATACCCCATTTAAAGAGCTCTTACAGTGATGCAGCCAGTTATCTTTTAGCTGAGAGGGAAAACTCAGAGACTAGAGGAATTCCTATTCTGTTCATAAAAAAAAAAAAAAAAAAAAAAAAAAAGCAAACAAACAAAAAAACATGTAATATGAATTACTACATGATTGAGAAGTTAAAATAACTCTTAACCATCTGGATAAAATAGAGAGGAATATGGTAAATCAAGAGAGAGGAGGAGCTGTAGGCTCTGAACATTATTTGCCACACTTGAAGCATTGTGTGCTACAAGATGTAGGAGAGGATCCTGGGCTGTGTAGCCCATTCTGCCCATAGTACTTACACAATTACACAACCATTTTGCACTGCTCCATGCACTGCTGCTTTCCAGGATGCCATCATTTTGTTCTCCTGGCAGTCTTATTTGCCTGATTGAGTGAACATCAACAGTGTCTGCCAAGTTCTTTATGTCATCTACCTACAGAAAAAAACTCAAATCTGTAAGTCATCTAATTCTGTGCCCATCTGCTCTTCTAACAACTACATCATCTTTAAGCTGTTGAGGGCAAGGAGAATTCATGTTTTTAACTCAGATTTTCACTTTAAAGTTATTTAATTTATTCTCAAGTTCTTATGGTACTGAAGGTGGTTTTTTGTTTGTTTGTTTATTTTTCAAATATACAATGACTTGAACAGCCATATGTTTCCAAACCAGCTCTGTGCTTTATATGCCTTTGTCAGCTCTCCTGATGGTGGAGTGCCAGGACTTCATAAGAGAAATTGAAAGGCTCCTGAATACCTACTAGTGTAGACTCCATCAAGGACAGGTACACTTCTGGGAAATGTTTCATCTGGACAAATAATCATCTAGAAGCACCTGCAAGAAACCCTGACCAGTGCTGGGGCACTGCAGCTGCAGGGAGAACATGAAAAGAAAAAACCTGTCCCTCTGGACAGAGTTCCAGTCTGAATTCATGTGCAATACCATGATAACACACTGCATTAGATGCTAAGTAAGAATTCTAGAGCATATATATGTATTTGGCAAACACACACAAATATCCATCAAACATCTTGGTTTTAAGTAGTGCATTTGTGTCTTCACCAGGGTGTTCTTCCACCTTGCAGAACACATTTTGAGTGTCTAGTATCCAGTTCCAGAATTAGGCAACTGAGCTGTTATGAACACCTTGTTTTCACAGGTCTGTGAAGGCAGAAGTTATTCAGGGGTGGGGGAAGTTTTCTTCTACAGCTTTGAGAAGAAACACATACACACAATCCCCAACAGGAGCTATGCTGGGTCCTGAAATGGATTGCTGTATATTTAATAATGCTGATGTTTCCTTCGCAATATCTTGTTTTCACAGAATACATAATTCTTAGTAATATTTTAGATACATTTTATTAGGATGTGCTTTTTATTTAATTGAACCCAAATTAAAAAGAAAATCCTGAAAAGATGGCAAATACTAACAGAAGGCACATTTTAAAGGGGGAAGCACTAGAGGGTATTTAATCCATAAAGACCTTGCCTTCTAGCTTAAGTAAGAACAAATGCACTAGTCAGGGTTTGAAGGGGCTGTGAAGTTAACTAGGCTATCTTACAGGGAAAAAAACTGACGACACATTTTCATGTTTCAAATTCAGTTTCTGTGCCTATTTGCAATGAGACCTTTCAAAATTATTAGGAGTTTCTACACCAGCTACAAAGCACTTTCAGGTCAAAAGTTACAGCTAGTTCAAAATGGCACAACTCCATTTGGACCTATGAACTCCAATCACATAAAATCTGGACCTAAATATTAAATACTTTTATTTTATTATTTTAGAAAAATAAAACAGTATCTTTATGCTTTAGAGAAAGGAGCAGTAGGAAACTACATAGCCTGTGGAGAGAAGAGAGATTGTATCTTACACAGAATGAAAAAGTAAAATTGAGGTTTTACTTGAAAAGCTTCAGTTACAAAAACATGTCTATGCCTTTTTCAGTTTAATTTTCTTTATTATACAACTAAAGAGGCATGTTGGGTGAATACACAACCAAATTCCCTAGGGAATATTCCCTGTGTAATCACTGTCAGAGGCAGCTGAAATAATCAGAGGTTTCAGGCAACTGTGAGTAGCCTCCAGCTGGTTCTGGCAGAGCTATATGCAAGTCATATGTTAAGCCAGGTTCAGCCTGACGCAAACCAGATAAACCAAAACAAGGGCAAAAATGTCAGGAAAATTTAAAATGTATTTTATATATATATATATACAAAAAAAAAATCCCTTTTTTCCCTTTAAAAAAAAAAAAAAAAAGGAATAAAAGTGTAAATCCAGCATTGACTGTTCTTAGTTCTCTATCTTGACTGCTTACAACCAAGGTTGTCCCAAAATGTTCACATAACTAGAGAATATTGGTGTCTATGGAAAGCCCCACTTTCAACTATCGAGGATTACAGGTATAAGAGTCTGTACAGCTCCAAAACTCAACTAAAACATCCTAGAAAGTTCTTCTCACTGAAAGAACATCCAAGAACACATGTTTTAGATTATATCACTCTTTTCAACCACTGTTCACCATCAGTTTTTAAGGTTCCAATCTTCAAGCATTTATCTGCTCCAAGAAGTTGTTTTGCTTTTTAATTTCCTCTTTGTGAAAACTTGAGGAAAGAGATTGCCTATATGCTCATTCTCTGTATGGAGCAATGAGTGACATGCTTTCACAGCCTGTGTGTGGTACATTCTGAACCATGAAAAAGCACAGCTTCCCATGTGCAATGCCCAGCACCACTGCCATGCCTCTAGCAAAAATAAAAAGCAACCAAAGAGAAGGATTTTTTTTTTTGAGCCTGCATGATGTTTATTCATGTTTAGTAATTGCTTAATAAAAATTTCCACTCAAATAAATACCCCACACATTAGAGAGGAAGAGCTGCAGAAAGGGAAACAGAAGGGAACCTACACCAGGCCCCGTCAGCAAAGGCAGAAGGAACAGCAACCAAGCAGGTCTTGCAGAACAGGACTCACCTCACCAGAATATCATATCCCTAACCAGTAGGGAAGAAGGAATTGGTTTGGATGCTACAGCTCCAGACCTCATCCACACCTTGTCCTGGTATCACCCCCTTGTTTCTTGTCAATACCAAATCCATTTGGTAGCTGTAAGAAAACACCCTTCCCTCCCAGCCCTCAGGCAACATAGGGTGAGAAGGTATTATACATTTTCTATGAGCATGGCTTGGACAAGCTGAATACCTTGTGAATCAGACTGCACAAAATGCTGTGGGCTCTTCCCACGCGCGCAGGCATGAGAGGCTTTTGGTCACGTCCCTGAAGCCCACAGCCAGCAGGTGCCAGGCAGGGTCATCTCTCAGGACAGGCCCTGCACAGCACACAGCACCGTCAGCGTGGGGAAGGATGAGGTACTGACACCACAGCAGTAGAGGTGCTGATGGTACATTACAAGCACATACCAGCTACCCATATAGTCAGATTATCCATGACAGTAGCTTTCTGCTTCACTCTGCCACCCTACACAGCCCACTCAGACCCTCTTTTTTTTTTTTTTTTTTTTTAATACTTAACCCTGCGGCATCCCTGCCTCAGCTCTGTCTCCAGGCTGTGGCAGTGTGACAGGAGTGGGGAAAGAAGAGGAGCTGGAGCCAGGCTGTGCTCCCCCTCCTCTTCTGCTAGCCGTTGGCAGTCTGGTGATTCCCGAGCAAACTGCTGGAGCAGAGCTGTAGCACTTCTAGGATCAGTGAGGGTCCTGGGCTGGGTGGAGGTAGGGGGTAGGAAAAATGCTCCTCTGCTGGGGAAGGAAGAGGTTTCCAAACTGTTGAAGGGGGCAAAAGAAAAGCGTCCCCAGGCCCACAGCTGCACATTGGTCTATAAGGCACCAACATCCTTGGCAGAAGAGCCCTGGAGCTAAACCAAGACATCCTCGCAAGGGAACTCAAAAAATACAGCAAGAGGTGTTTGCCCTCTTTGCACTTCCCCAGAGCTCATCGACCTTCCTCCCACACCACACACAGGACAGAAACCAAGTGTTCAGTCCTTGATTTTAGTGTCAGGATACTCAAACGCCCTGCCCCTCTGAAGAGAAAGGTACTAAACCCACAGACCTCCTTCTGTGATTAGAACCTGCTATGAAAAGACACCAAATAAAGCCTTCAGGCCTTTGCTTTCAGCTTTTAATAGGTGCCAATACCAAAGGCATGAGACAAGTAACCAGCAGGTCTGAGCAAAGACCACGTTACACTTTGACAGTATCAGCTGCTTGCTCCTCTAGAACTGTATACCAGGTCTTTTACATCTTGCATACCTGATGTACAAACTTTTATTGTGTACATACAAAGGACCACATGAATTGACAGCATTAATCCCATTTGACATTTGCGTTGGAGAGGGAGGGAAAAAAATTATAACCCTTTAAAAGTACCACCCCTGCCAACATGACTTCAATATTCAATATAAGCAAGTCCTCTCACATCTTCAATTCATTGATTGAAAGTCTGATTTATATGACAAGGAAGCAGAACCAGAACATTAACAATACAGACAGCTGAAGACCAGTAAAAAAGGTATGTAGTAAACACTTTTGGAAGTTAATTTCTAATACAGCTAAACAAAATCTATTGAGCACATCCTGCTGTCCTTTCCGCCCTTAGGCGGCTACTACAATGCCAGGATGCCTTAGTGTTACAGCAGTTCTTTTACAGTTACCTCCTTTTCGTCAGTCGCTTATTTTTTAAGAGAAAGAGAGGCCTTAAAACCTTAGCTACCTGTAAAGCTCCAGATCTATCAAAGGATTTAGCAGGATTAGTTTCACCTGACTTGTAGTGAAGTCTCCTGCAATCAGACAAGCCAGAACTGCCGGTCAATGTACAGCACTTCTATTATGACTTTCAAATCTGGCTGGAAGTACATTCTCCTCGGCTACATGCCTGAGGTGAGTAAATGTTTTGTTATTTAAATGGATGTTATATTTTTATTCATAATTTTTTTCATAAATTTTTACTTTCACATTATTTTTCTAAATAACAATGAAATATTTTAAGAAGATATATAGTCCCAGAAAGAATTTTACGTGCAGCATGGAGTTGTTCAGCAAGATAAAATGAAAATGCAGGGACCAGAGAAATCTATGGTTTAAACACTCTGCTTATATACACGTATATATAGAAATATATCATCTACTCTGAGAGTAATTGCACTGGTCAGTTGAAACATGAAGGGTAATAATTATTCACCAGTTTTGTGAAATAAAAACTGATTATATTGAAATGAAGAAAATAAGCTTTAGTTAAATTAAAACATTAATTTCTGCAACTGTCATTTATAGGAAAGATAGCGTTTGTTTTCCATTTTTCAAATTACCATTTTGCCTTCAGAAGTTGGACACTTTAGACTGTATATCAAAAGTTATTTAGAAATGTATTTTTAATGTCTTTAGAATTTTGTCTCGTACTGGCCTTAAACTCTATATTACTGGACAAAAAGAAAATTTCTTCATAGTGAAGAGTTAAACTTTTGTTTGTTTCAGTACTGGTCTAATTGAATGTTAGATTGGTGGTGGTGGTTTTTTTTGGCTTTGCTTTTTTTTTTTTTTTTTTTTTCCCGAGTTGTTGACCTCTTTCAGAACCAGAAACTCTTATTTGTAAGTGTTACATAGTGTGTATGTTCAGATTTATGCAAGATGTTTTGATGTTTTCATGGTATACATAGAAATCTGAACCCTGTAAACACACTGATGGCATTAACAAGGACCAGACGTCAGTTGCCTTTCTCATATAGAAAAATCAAAGGTAGGAGTTTCAACTATTAAGAGAATTTAATGAATAGGTGCTTAAATATGATGCTCAGTTTCATATATGCACGGTTTTGCAAATCTCAGACAGCAGCTATAGACTTTTATGACTTAAGATTAATACTACCAAGGTTCCAATAACATTAATTCCATTTCTTGAGGGAGGATGACAAGTTCAGATAATTTTTTGTGGTACAATTATATCAACAATACACTTCAAGTACCTTTAAATAGTAGGGCGGGAACAAAGTTTATGGTAAAGTTGGTTTGGAGTTATTTTTTTCCCCCTTCCCTTCTAATTCCTTTGCAATAAAAAATGTACTGGATTTATTGTAAAAAAAAAAAAAAAAAAAATGAGGAGGAAAAAAAAGAACTACTGAGAACATCCTGATACAAAATGTTGCAACAGAGAAATGAGGAAGTATTAATTTAATGTTATGAATCTTAAAATCCTTTTCTATGTTTAGGTAAAGATTAGATGTAGTAGAACAATTAGAGTCTGTTTTAGAGGTTCCGAAACACTAACATTGCAGCCTGGTTTAATGCTTAAATACACCCCTCAAAGCGCATGACATCTCTAAGATGTGACAAGTGTTATGACCGTAATCCAGATAAACAAAGCTATGAACATAAGATATAAATCTACCTGCTCTTGATGCTCCGTTATGCATACTGTACATACTCCCTCTTCATCAGGCAGGTTAAATAAATTTTAAGGAGACACGCTCTAATGTTTTACCACTGATTTCAGTATAAGCAGGAGCAAGACAAATAAGTTTATAAGGCAACTTGAAACATGTAGCCTTCAGTTAAACCTCTTCCTGATTAAATATGAAACAAAAAATAAAAAGGTTGGGATTAACTCTTGATGGGTAGATACCTTTATTAAATGAGCATAATGAGAGACGGCATGGATTTATTTTTAAGCTCTTTAATCAACACTTTACCTAATATTCTTCCAGTCTTGATGTTTTGATATTTTCAGCATTTCTGTGATCAACATACTCTTTATATTTCTTTCCTCTGAGGAAAGAAACATATCCCAGATTATAGGCACATATTCAGGGATGAAATTCTGAAAGTTAGGGCAACAAATAAAGAAATATAGTTAATTCTGTCTGGAATACTTTAGATCAAGGGGGTTAAAGTCAGCTTACATTATGAATTTCATAGAAATGAAAATGAATGAGGGAATGACCGTAGCATCAGCTGCACAACTTTGCAAACTTCTGATGTTTCTTGTTATTGCATAAGCCTAACCTCTAAACGTAGTCCTAATTTGTAGCTATGTGTTGATGTTACTAGTTTTGACTGCTTCCACTGAAATTGTATCCTTTGATTTCTCAGCTTTAAGGATATAAACTGTGAAATATCAAACCTCTCAAGCCTAAAGATAAGGCATTTTTTTCTGAATGGATGTAGCACTATTTTACCAAAGTGTTCTGCAACTACTCATAATACTTTACTCAAAAGCAGAAGTCCGATCTATTTGACTTGTAATCACCATATCACATGTCACTTCTCCAAATGCTATGGCTTCTCTGATCATTCTCCAAATACACCTGTCTTCTTCCTTGTTTATTACAGAAGAAACTAATTTTCTAGCTGTGCGACTTCACAGAAGTAGCAGTAAAACTGTCTCCCACTGATTTTTTGCAAAGCTAGGTGTGCATTAAGTCTTATGTCTTATATTTTTGTTGCATCTACTCACAAAAACAACAAAGTAAGAATTAGATCAGAAAAAGAGTTTGTCTAAAGTTTTGTTTGTATTACTTCTCTTGGAGAAGAGCAAAAATTCCAGCTAGGAATGCAGAATTCATATGAATTCTGCATTTCTCCCTCCAGATTGTCCTTCTAGCAAACATGCTTAGATCACCTGCCAACGTTACCATCACAGAAGCAGACAACAGAAAGCCTTCTATTCTACTAAAATCAGTGAGAGTTTTGTAAATGACAGCAACTTGGCTTTACGCCAGGCTTCTTTATTCAAAGTTTTGCAGCATAACAATAGTTCCCTGATAAAAGCATTTGCAACTGAGGGGAGAAAAAAAAAAAAAAAAAAAAAGTTAAATTCTTATATTGATATTGTATAAATGAAGAGACAAGGGCAGACCAGGCTGTTTTCTCTCACATAAGCACAATCTCAAAATCAAAAATGTTGCTGAGAGGAGTCTGGTCTCATACACCCATGAAAGACATCAAGTCCTTATTGTAGGGGAGTATGGGCAGCTAAAATATGATCTGTAACTATCCACAAACTGCTCAGTGGACCTTGCAGATGATGGATGCACACAGATCCACATCTGAACAGCCTACAGACCACATGTGTTTCCAGATCTTCATGGGAACAGGAGGAAAACTCCTTGTCTCATCCCTGTCCTAATGCAACCAAAAACATCTGCAGAAAGAGGAGGGGTACCAGGTGTGGGTTTGAGGCAGTCAGGAAAGAATTGACATACTGTGCAATGTAGTATTAGGGATGTGATGAAGGGTGTGGTGAGGGAGCCAGGAGAAATTTTGACAATATTGAGAGGATGGTAAAACAGGGGAAAGAGATGAGAGCAAACAGTATGAGTAATAAAATAATGAAACCTAATGAAAAAAAAATAAAAGTGAACAAAGGGGAAAGAAGAGTCTGGAGAAAGTCAAGGAGAAAGGACTCTGGAGAGTCAAGGAAAATTGGAAACAGTTGGGTAGAAAAAGAAGTGTGAAAATATAAGTGTCATAGGAAAGTATGTTCGTTTGATAGTACAGGAGGGCAAGAAAAAACAACTATGGAAAGAAGGAAGAAGTAAGGAAAGAAAAAGGTTTTTTTGGTTTTTCTTTTTTAAAAAATAGAAAACATAAGCCAGACAGGGAGAGAATAAAAAACTGACTGACTTCAAACAGAGAGGAGGAGGCGGCACACAAATGCAGATCAACACACAGGTTTTTTCACAAGGTTGCAATGGCTAGTACTGTGAATGCACGCCAACATTCCTGACAATCTAAGACACTCTCCAGAGTGACAGCTGAGCTTCATTTCAAAGAAGCACAGAACAAATCCCTGGGATTTCTTTTTTTGATTTTTTTTTTTTAAGGAGAAAGTTTGTAATTATCTTGCAATTAAATCCCATAAATGTCTACAAAGAAGATACAAATTTTGTGACTTGGTGCTGGAATAGAAACTAAGAAAAGAATCATGCTTTAATTCAGGTAAAAGCACTGTCTGAAAAATAGGTTTTCCTTTAAGGGAAATTTTGACTATGCTATTTTTCAATTCAAATGGAAAAAAAAAATCTCAAGTTTTAAAATATAAAAAATAAGAATAGTGTTTTTTTGTTTGTTTGTTTGTTTGTTTTTTTTAGGAAAAATAAGAATAGTGTTTTCAAAAGAAAGGAAATTGTTGATACCATAAATTTCCCCTGCAGATATCAGCACAAAGTTTTAATTGAAATTTTTTCATTTTGAAAAATTTGGTTGCTTTTAAAATTTTTCATGTGATAACTGTCAATTGTAAAAACTGAGAATGTTCCAACTCATCAAATTCACCTGGTTCTACTGCTACATCATTTTATACTCATCACGCAACAAAACTGAAGATAAGTAGAGAAGGATGAATGAAAACATCAATACACTGTGTTCATGTAAGCCTATCTTCCTCCCACTGTCCTAGGTTACTTCTCACCTGCACCACACTGCACATTTGCTCATTCTCGAGCATCTCAAACACATTCAGCTAACACAGAAGACATCTTTCACCCATGGTTCTGGTCGCTGGACATGTTTTTCCTTTGTGCAGATGCTGTTGGAGGGTAGTCCCTAAGTGCTCCAGGACGAGCTAACATTCTGGATGTTATTTTTTTGGAAAAGGGAAGGCTGTGCACTGTTTCCTTTAGTAGGAACAAAACAATCCCCAAATGTTCTGCAATATCATTTTACTGACAGAGTAACTCCAAACATGATGGCTTCTGAAGACCTTTTGCTACATTTTGTCTGTAAAAACAGATAAGCAACATCCAACCTGGACTAAGTTGCCTAAACTGATGTCACAAAATCTGTGTAAAGTTATCTACATGCATTTCAATTCCAAAATACAGAAGCTAACTTTGAATTGGCTAATCAAAGGATTGCAAGCAAAACAGCCTACACATGTGAGACTGCCCCACATGTCCCAGTTTCCGTGGTACAAATCATGGCATCATACACAGGCTTGAACAAATAACTGGTTATCTGCCAGCTGGCCAACTTCTTAAAGGTTTCTACTGGCTTCCAAAGCACTGCGGCTTGGCCGGAATTAGCTGGTTTTCTATGGAGAGAAAAAAAAAAAAAAAAAAAAAAAGAGAGAGAAAGGAAAAATATGATGAGGAGCTATTATTGCCGTACTAAAGTAACATATCTTAGTAAAAAAATAATTAGTTTTAAATTAAAGTAATGTTATAAATGTGAGGCATAGTTGCCTCTTATTCCTTTATGATGGAAGTACTCACATCTTAGTTACTACTCTGATTGCACTTAGAGATTTTAGTTTGACAATATCAGAGCAAAACATAGGAAAACATAATTTGTCAACTGCTCTTCCAAGAGAGACATCTTGGATGCAGAAGGTTTACATTGACTTTTACAGTCTTTCCCTTCAGGGAAAAAAAAAAAAAAAAAAAAAAAAAAAAAAAAAAGTGAAAAGCCCCCCTTGCCCCACCCCTGGGAGGTTTAATTTAAACACTGGAAGTCTACATCAGCACCATAAATTTGCTTCAATTAATGATACCCCGAATCTATTCTCAGTGATATTGTATGTTTAAGCAAATCTTCTGAGAAGAGCTGAGTTTTGGTCAAACTTTATTCTCCAGTTCTAATTATCCTCATGTAAATATGGAAATATTGCATTGTGACTTTACAACCGCTTTTGATATCTTTATTTGCAAAATAAGGTGACCTTGAATCAGGAAAGTATATTAATCCACAGTCACTTTTAAGCATTTAAATATTCTAGCTCACTTTATTTTAAATTGTGTTGGCAATCTGTTAAAGCACATATTTATGGGCTTTTTGTACCCTCAGTGTTTTACCTTCCATATTTGTGTCAACTATATATATATATATATATATGTATGTATGTATGTATGTATTTTAAATGGCACAACCCTGACTTCTTTGTTGTTCTGTTTTAATCTGGGACAGAAAAACTGGAACTGTAACACTGGGGAAACATGAAATCTCCAAAAATTGAGTGTTTTTTTTTTTTTTTTTTTTTTTTTTTTTTTTTAAAAAGTTAGCCTATAATGGAATAGGCATCCAATATTGCTAGTAACAGGAGATTCTTAGAAAGTCAGCTGTGACAGATATCTAGGAGAATAACACAAGTGCAGTATTTTAAACCAAGCAAATACATGGCTGCAGTCAGCAGTGTTCTTTTAAACTCATGATTTTTGCAAATTTTTCCAACACATGGGGTGTATGGAGTTGTTCTAGCAATTCCCATCTCCCCATGCTTTTTACAAATGCTTATAAACCTGCATCCTCAGCTCATGTTATTTATCTCAGTGTGTTCTTTCTCACCTAAACTACCATGTTTTAGGAGACATACCGAGAAAAAAAATATAATAAAAAAACAGCCAAAGGAGGTATTTTTCCTATTCAGGAATAATCCTTGCTGTGTTATGAGATCCAGAGGGAACAGCGAACAACTGCCTTCACAAACGGCTTGTTAATCACACGGAGACAAAAGGAGACATGACTTTATTTCATATCAGCCCCCCACCGCCACCACCTCATTCGACATACAAAAACCCTATTGACACTTTGTCACTTATTCTAAACCAAGTCTCAGTGCCCTAGGCTGCAGCTTTGTCAGTGGCTAAACGTCCTTTTGATTAATTATTTCCATCTATCCCATTGCACAGAACTCAACCAAATAGGTATAAAAAACAAAAACACCTTGTGGCACACATCAGGCACACATGGCTGTAAAATAGCCAGCATAAAGTATTAATATACCATTACAACGTACAATTGTAGTGTATGGAAAGCACAATTATAGCCTTGAAATTAGAGGGACATTTGATACGTTTCAAATAATTGTGTCCCACTTCTGGTAAACTCATCTGGTTTTTGCACATGCAGTTATTAAACTTTAAAACAAACATGCACACACAGAGACAACAAAAACCACCTTTCCTCCTCTACGTTGCTCCAGCTACAATTATCTCATTGCAGCGGAGTTTAAAACACCGCTATTATCACATTCAGGCAACTGCTGCAGATCTGCTCACGCACGTACCCAGCATCTGCAATGATCCCTCCAGGGAGTGCGGCTGCCCGATACCGACCTTTGCAGGAACGGGCCCTGAATAAGGTCTGACGAGCCTGATTTCTACCAGCAGGTCTTTTCAGTTGTTCCCATTACATAACTGTTTCTACCTGAGCGACAGAAAGTAACCCCTAGCTGCCTTTTCTCTGCTGCCATCAGCTGAAAACGCCTCTGCCTGAAGACTGCTGCATCAGGACTGTCCCCCTGGTTTTCAAATGGGAAGAAAAAGGAGGAGCTGAGGGTCAACTTTCCAACAGATTTTTTCAGAGCAACAGTTAAACAGAGAGGGGTGTTCAAAAAAAAAAAAAAAAAAAAGAGAGAGAAAAGAAAAAAAGCACTGAGAAGAAGCAGAAATCCAAGTAGAAAAGAATAGCCTGTCCATTGTGGTTATAATTTTGTCAGCTAATACATAGGAAACACTTCTGCACTGCTTTGGGAGGAAGTGATATTTAAAAGCAGGCTGCTCAGCAGTGAAAGGGGACTAAAAACAACTCCAAAAGCTTTGCCTATATTCTCTGCAGATCAGCAGAACAAGGGAGAACAGCTGCTTTAAGTTTCATTTGAGCCTGATAAATAGAATAACAGCTTGCTAATTTGGTAGGACCAAAATATTTAACCTCTTCTGCAGGGCATTTAACTTCTGCTGTATTGCTTGGATGTAAAAGGTTGCGTTTTACTGCTACATACTGTCTTCCTTTACACTCTTACCAGTCGCGCAAATCTATCTTCATGGTGTGGGAAGCAGCAAAGTTCTAAAACTGTCTTTGATATTTTACTTTCTTGCTCTTCTGCATTTATTTGCTCCCGTTCTGTGTTTGGCTTCAAACTCTTCTTTTTCAGCATCGTCTGCGGTTTAGTTTGCCTTGATTCTGTTTGATCTATCTGTATCTCGAGTTTTGTTGCAAATTGTGCTTTGGTTTAGACGACATGTATCTAAGTTTTTTTTCTGAAACTATTTATTTTAAATGTTACATTATCTCTTTGCACTACTATTATGATTTTAATGTTAAGTACATTTCTGAGGCTGTATTTCTCCACTGCTTGAAGAAGTTGGCTAGTTTTAATTTCTGTCCTCCAAGCGAAAGAAATAAACTTACTGTATAGCACTGAAATCTTTATTTTCCTGAAGCTTTTATAATTCCTGAATGATTTTAAGGATTTAGATTTTGGTTTTGGGGCAGTAATGTTTTTTCTTCAAACTTTGGACTGTAATTCTTTTTCTAATTCGCTCTGTAAATTCTCTCTATAGCATGTAGCATTCATAATTAGTGTTCCACCATTAGTATTAATAGTATTAATATATTTCTTATACAAAAGATTAAAATATATTTTGTTCATAATATTATGATATAATTTTATGTGAATTAAAGCAGTTGTTGCTTGCTTGTAGGTAGACATGATTTATGATTGCCATTTGCAATACCAGCATTTTTCTTCACAATTTGTTGATTTTTATAGTGGCTTCAGTTTATCTGTACGTTTTATGACATTTGTTATTTCCCTAACGAGATGCGTTGATTACTGCTCTCCTGATATTTTTGTTTGTTTATTTTGCTTTCCCCTCTCCTCCCTCCTTCCTTTCTCCTTGTATAGCAAACAGCTCTTTTTTCTTTTGATTTTTAGCCATATGATGAAAGTAATAGCTTATCACATAGCTTCAAAAGTGAATTTGTTGCTTCTCTGATATTTTCATAGTTTCTGGACCATCTTAATATCAGAAAGACTTCTGACTGATGCAGGAGGAGTTCTTTAAAGACAGTATTTGACTGTAGAATCAGTTTTTTGTTGTTGTTATTGTTGTTTTATAGTTACATTCATTTTATTTGGCTAGTTTGAAGTCTCCTCATAACATCTTGGGCAGTTGTTTTCACTGTTTCTCTCACAAGCTCTTTGGAGGTTACATGTTGTTTGGTTGTTCAGGTTTTTGTTTGTTTTACAAATAACATGCATCTTTGTTGGGTTTCCCGATATTAAGGCTGCACTTCCCTAGGCATCTCCCACTTTATAGGGATTGTTCTTCTATATTGAAACAGGCTCAGAAAGCTTTAGTAAGTGTTCCAGATTAAACATAAAAATAGAAAAACAATCACAGCTAAGATAACCAGAAAAAAAAAAAAAGAGAGAAAAAAGAAAAAAAAGAGATCTCATACATGCAAGAAAAACTATCCACTTTGAAAACTGGAAAAAAAAATGCTAACTTCAGTATAGGTTTTTCTTGTTCGTATTTCCTTTGATCTGTTATGCATGACAAAAATCTAGATACTCAAACTCATGCAGACCTACATGCATAATTGGTTCTCTGCACTTTTCAGGGTAAAAGTCTACTAAAAGTTTTGTTGAGATAATTAACATCTCGTTAATTAAGCATATATATGTGCTTGTGTTGTATACATACCACATAGGAAACTTATTGCATTGGGTTTTTTTTTTTTAGAATTTAAGTTTACTATTTTTAAGAAATGTGTTAATCGAAAAAAGCCACTGACTTCTTGAATAGCAGTAGCAATTTATTTTTCAAATCACACATTCTTTTTGATATTTTTTGACTGTGGGTTAAAATTTTAAATATACTTAATTCATATGAAATAAAAGAGACCTAATGAAGCAGAAGGCAGTATGGAGCGGTGCTCTGCTCCAACAGGGCTCACTACACCTTTTCACTCACTTCTCTCTGCATTTTTAACAACTCGTGACAAAAAAGCATCTCAGGAAAAAAAAAAAAAAAAAGTCAATCAGCTGCAAATACTAAGGAAACCGTTATATTAATAATAGCATTTAATTAAGCATTTCAGATCTATTCAACACAATCGTTTTCACCATTTAACAAAATATTAAGCAAGGTTTCATCCCACCGATAGAAGTATTCAGTTTAAGGTGTGTGAAAGTACTCATATAAACCTGTAGTGTGTTTTTTCTTTTCCTGTGAAGTACACTTCTTAGTGGATTTTGCCACATGTCCACCAGTGATGTATTCCCTGCACCAGTGTAAAGCAACCCTGCCACACGGAGCTGAGCTCAGAGCAGGCTGCAGGAGCCAGCGGCTGATGGCAGCGGTTACATTCTTTCGGCACAGAGCCCTTACGAAGGCTGCTGCCGCCAATGAGACACGTTAATAGGTGGCAGTAATGTATTTCCCTTAAGAACAAATGTTTTAAAGGCGACAAATCCTACCGGGAGGAACCGTGCACAGTAACCCACACTGAATCATCAGTTGTGGCATTTGATAAAATCAAATAAAGCTCTGCGCTGAACAGATCCAGCTCATGCCTGTAATCAGTTTTAAGAAGTTAGAAAGAATCCATACAGACACCTTTCAGATCCCAAACCATGCTGGATCAGCAGAGACTTACTTTCTATCTTCTTTTTATACAAAGTGGCAGAGAAGCAGCTCCAGGCAGATCATCTGCAAACGATACAGTTTGCATTTGAGGGAATACAGTGCACAAAGTACAAAATTAATGCATACACACACACACATATATTATTTAGGGATTTGCCCTAAACTTTTTAATCTTTTGAATGTTGAATTTCAAAGCTTGTTTAGCTTGTTTTCTCAATGTATGTTCTCTAGGATTCAGAGGCATACTGCTTCAGCCTGACGCTCAAGACAAAAATAATCCATTTTCCTGGAGTTAGAGGGGTTTCAGAGATCTCATGGTTTGAAGAAAATAAAATAAAAAAAAAAAAATTGAAACACCACATTTTGAAATAAATAATAGGAGATATATGTTGAGCTGGTAGGAAAACCAAGCATGGCAGTGCAATAACAGCAAATACAGCATTTTTGTCTCCGCGATTACCAGCAAGAAGCATACCCCTTGCATGCCCGAGCTGAAGCGAACATTCCTACTGCTGGCACAGATTCAGACACTTGTAAAATGATAAATAAAAGTGAAGGTCTCACTAGTGGTTACTGAATAACACAATGATGCAAATACCAGCAGCTTTGCTTAGAATTTTCATTTCCTAGTTCAAATAAGAAAATCTAGTTTTTTTAAACTTTGTAGTAGAAAACTCATTTCAACCTTTGAGCATGTGTTCTAAAACATAATTATTAATGAACCAGAATAGTCAAGAGCTTGGAAATACTTTAGGCCTGACTTCTATTTCTAATGACTTCATCTCATTATATCTTTGCCATTTTGCTCAAAAAGTCTTCTGTCACTCCCTCCCCCCGTCCATACCAAGTATGTTCAGTGATTGAGACACTCTACAGTTTCTCTTTGATATTAAACAGATTGAGCTTTAAGAGCTCTTTTCAGACATACTTTTCCATTCCTTTGATCATTTTTGTTTTATCCAAACTCTTTCCACTCAAGGAGTGTTCTTCTTGGAGTGTCTTCCAGTAATAGCCATACCAATGTCAAATAAATATTCTCTCCTATTGAAGTCAGTCCTCTCTTCTCATTCAAGCGCTACATTAGCGCTTTTGACTGCAGTGTTACACTGGGAGCTCATTTCCACCACAACTCCCAAAACGTTTTGATTCACTGCCTTCCAGAAGAGAATCTCCCCATCCTTAAAGCATGATGCTTATTTTTTTTCTTAGATCCATGACCATATCTTTTCCCCCATTTTTAGAACATTGTTTTCCTATGGGTAGTTTATCAATTAATACATATTTCAGCCATTTGGCCTCGTCCTTATTTACCGCTTATGGGGCACACATGGATTTCCCTTCTTCTACAAAAAAGCCGTGCCTTGAAGCACTTTGTAGAGGCAGTTCAGATCTCTTGTTGATGTTGTGTAGATACCAGAGATTGTTCCAACGTCTTTCTTCCATATGGTACACAATGTCTGACTCACTGATGCTAGGTTTCTCCACACCCAGACAAAGCTAGTCATAATGCGATTTTCTCACTTCTAAAAGGGTACAATACCGTAACAAATTATTTACCTTAAGTAGCAGCAAACTCCAATGGCTCCAACCGCCATTATTTGTCCAGAGCGTAGCTGTGATAATATAACCTTGCTTAGATGTGGGAGGAATGTCTAGAAACCTCAAACTTCTATGCATGTACCACACAACAGAAGCTACTACTAGCAGTGGATCGGTTATTACTCATTTTGTTTTCCATCCACTGCAAATAGATAGCAAATTATACTCCGAACAGTTCTTCCATTACCTCCTCAATATAAGATCTCTATCCTCTGATTTTCAAGCAAATCTCTTAAAATTAATCAACAGAAAAAGGCAGAGAGCTATTTTATTTCATTTTTACTATTAGATATAATTCGATCATTGCTCTGATTTACCACTTTGCCGTCATCACTAGGAAGATTATAATTGCCCAAATGATTTCTGAAAATCATCCAAATGTCAGCCTCTACCAGTCACAAGTTAAGTATCTTATAACTCAGATCCTTAAAAATAAAATAAATCACCACTTAAATGTTTTAGTTTTAACATAAAAGCCAATCTATTCCAGAATATTCAAAGAGAGTAAAACCAGCACATAGATCTAAGACACGGGTTTTATATGGAATAGAAATAGGAAAATTCCCATACTCAAACCTGTAGAGCATCTGACATAGTCACACATAAGGAAGGAATAGAGGGACTTGTCAAAAAAGTCATGTCTGTTAATCAAAGCAGTATGCGAACTTTTAGAAAATAATAAGTGAATGAGAATTTCAGGTAGTAGTCTCTAGAAAGCGAACATAGAGCAACCATAGTTTTACAGCTTCTACCTTCCTACGTTCTTCAAAGACATGTACTTTCCCCATTTCCCAGCTTCTGAAGACATACAATTACATAGAGCTGAAAAAATATATATTTCTCCCAAATAAGCTAGGCAAAAAAAGAAATTGAGCTCAGAACACTTTAAAGAACGTTTTATACAATGACCAGAATCCCAGTACTGAGGCAGGAGCATGCTTTCAAACAAAGAGTCCTGCCCCTGCACTTCAAAATAACTTGAGGATCAGAACGTTGTTTTAAAATAAAAAATAAAAATAAAAGAGATTTTATAATAATTTGATATTAGTAAAAATAAAGGAGAAGGTTAAAATTGCTTACAAACAGGAAGAAAAATGATAACCTATGTGGGCAAATTAGATTCTAAATGAGGCTCATAGATATCACAGGAGAAAAGCCCCACTAATCTGTATCTATTACATGAGAGAATATGACTTCAGCTAAAAAGAAAAAAATGAAAACAACACAAAACAAGCAAAATTAAAACAAAACAAAACTTTACTACTGGGGTAAAAGAAAAAACATTAAAACACACTTTACATTCCACCAGTTATTCAGATGACAGGTACTGAAATTGTTTTAAATCAACCAGTCTAAATAACTTACCACAAAGCATTTAACAGGCCAGCTTACAAGCAGGGAGTATCTCATAACTGAGAGGAGAATTCAGCATCAAAGAGGAGCACTCCCTCCCCCTGAAATCCTTAGGGCAGGAATCTGGAGTTCCTTCTATAGTCAGTGCTTTGATTGATCAATTGATCGATCTGCTCACCCATTTACCCATCTCTCCACACCCCAATGCCCTCACCCTATACTGGTGGAATCGTTTCCTCTTTGAAGGAAGACTGGGTAACCAATTTAAAGCAGGTGCTATCTGTTAACTGGGGAAGCTGAGTGGGAAACATTTTCAGTAAGTCATGGAACAGCTAAAGAATTTCTTATAGTTAAACAATTACATGGATAATAAGGTCATCATATGTGTGTTGGTTTGACACAGATCTTAGAAAAAACTGGAAAAGGACTTAGAGAACATGATTTATAAAAAAAATAGAGTAAGATCACTTGTCATCAGCAAAGTCACTTAAGGAACACTACCTCTGCTTCTAATGAAAAAAATAGAAAACTGAAGAGTGGATATGTCCACATAGATAACTGAAGTACTGAGAGAAAAGTAATTTATACTTCTTTTATAATTTTATAATTCTGTGGGCTCATCCTGTTCAGCTGAGCCAGAAGAATATTAGGAAGTTACCTGTTCAGCTAGACATCTCTCAGGAGGAAAAATAAAATAAAATAAAATAAAATAAAATAAAATAAAATAAAATAAAATAAAATAAAGAAAAAAAGAAAAGAAACAGAAATTTTCTACAGTGAAGAGAAAGGTTTAGAAGGATTCAGGTCCTGGAAAATGAAATTGAACCAATCAGATTAACAAGTTACCAGAATTTTTATCACTTTGTTTAATTAATAATTAAGCAGTGTAACCAAGGCAGGGTCTATGGACTGCCACAGTATAAATCAGACCATGTGATCTCAGTGGTCCTATTTGGTTTTGTAAGCCTGTAGCTTCACTACAACTCCGCTCTCCCCTAAATATTTAGCAGCATGTTGTTTACCCAGTCTTATTGTAGCAGCTTCTGACTATTTTCTTAAGAGCTCTTCTAAACTGTCAGTTCAATAGTCACTTCTAAATCTAATATAAACATACAGTAACAAGCCTAACAGGCATGTTACAGGCAGTATCCATAAAACAATTTACAAGAACCCCATCATTCATACTGATCACTACAAATTTAAAATTATTTATTCCCTGTGCCTTCTCCACTTTACTGGAACAACAGCTCCCATCATTCAGAGTTGTTTCCTTCAATATTAGTTGTGTCTAAGTGTTTCCATTATTAACAGACTATTCTCAGTTTTAAAATTCACTCCAGCCTCACTTACAGTATCTAACATCTGTATGAAATGTGAAATGAGGATCCGTCCCTTTGCTTTACACACACCATCACACTGGCTAGTTTTGACGAGGGTGTAATTTTGCCAGCTTCACTGATTTTATCTGTGTTAGTTTTAAATAGAAGTGATACAGCAGACCAGACTGACAGATGTGTCTAATTCATTCCTCAGTATCTCTGACTCTGGAGAATGCATAATTACCTCCAGGCAAGCTATTCCAATAATTCCCTACCACAGACATTGGAAAGATTTTCCTTATACCTCATTTAAATCTTTTCTCCCGTAATTTAAACCTCTGTTTCTTGCCCTTTCCATCCTGAACAATGAAGGCAGCGGACAGAGATGGCTCTAAAAGGCTCTGAATGAGCAATAGCAGGGAGGAGAGCAAGCAGTGAAATTTTCAGTGAGTTATAGCAAGTGTAATGGACAAGTTTGTCTCCTAACAGGACTCTAATCCCAATGCAATTGATCTCTGAACCCCAGTGAGTCATAGAATCTAGCTACTGTAAAGACTGATTTTCACACTTTATTACCGTACTAAGACTTGAGCTATGATGAACTTATGGCACAGGGGGCTCAGCTGAAAATCCTCAGAATGGATATTTATTTTCTTCCTTTTCAGCCCATCTGAGCTCATGTGATTTTGTTCTAAACTGTGTGGCATATGGTTTATATAATTACAAGGTTTTTGACAGACCAGTGTAGCTGCAGAAAATGAAAATAAACTCAGTGTAGATTGAGGGAGTCTCTGTGTACTGAGTTATCCCCCACTTATATAAACACATAGAGAGATTAAAATGACTTTATATATAACAGTAATAAATACAACATCTGTAAATCAGGGATTTTAAATACATATAAGCCAAGTCATGGTAGACATCGTGTATTCCTGCAGGACAAATCTGTGTAGATTAGCTGAGTGTCTCACTTGTCGCTCTGAACTGTGCTCAGGAAGCCTCAGGCAGCCCGTGAGCAGGGTTGATGCGCTCTGTACGATGTCCGCAGCTGCAGCTGTGTGTATGGGGATCAGACACAGACAAAAGGAAGGGTCTGTTTTCTTCCGGTGATCAAATGATGTCTACTTTTAACAGGAATAGACTGCAGGGGATGCCATCAACGTTATATGCTGTTGCTTTTGTAACTTTCATGTGTGATATGAGATATTTGGACCAGGAGCGCGGTGAATAAAGCGGGCAAACAGTGTGGCACGTCGGCCACGGCAGGGCCCGGCAGTTTGTGCAGGCCGGGCGAGCAGGGAGGGTGCTGTCATCGCTGTTTTCCAACGGTGGTTGTAACCTGCTTGCAAAGAGCCCAGCCATGGTATCCACCCAGCAGAAAGCCTTGGTCTCTGTGTCCCTTGTGACCCCTCCAGACACAGCTAGCGATGTGGCTACCATGCAGGCCTTGGGCTGCAGGGTGTGCCCGAGTCTTCTGTCGATGTCAGACAATGGAAGTGATTGTCCTGCTCTGCTCTGGTGTGGCCTCACTTTGAGTACTGTGTACGGTTCTGGGCACCACAGTACAAAAAGGACGTGAAACTGTTGGAGAGCATCCAGAGAGGGGCTACAAAGATGGTGAAGGGCTTAGAGGGGTAGATGTACAGGGAACGGCTGAGGTCACTTGGCCTGTTCAGCCTGGAAAAGAGGAGGCTGAGGGGAGACCTCATCGTGGCCTACAGCTTCCTCACAAGGGGGAGTGGAGCGGCAGGTGCCGATCTATTCTCTTTAGTGACCTTTAGTGACCCGTGGGAATGGTGTCGAGACAGGGGAGGTTCAGGCTGGATGTCAGGAAGAGGTTCTTCACTGAGAGCGTTGTTGCTCTCGAACAGGCTCCCCAGGGACATAGTCATGGAACCAAACCTGTCAGAGTTCAAGAAACATTTGGACTGTGCACTTAGTCATACGGTCTGAGTTCTGATTTTTGGGTAGACCTGTGTGGAGCCAGGAGCTGGACTCACTGATCTTTGTGGGTCCCTTCCAACTCAGGCTATTCTGTGATTCTATCATTCTTTATTTAACCAAGGAGCACGTTATATAGACACAAGAAGAGTATTGCTCAAAGCTAGTGCAGCCGAATTTGCTGCAATGATAGAACATATCTCAGCTACCCAACAAATTGCTTTCCTTTTCCAAAGTAAGAGGGAACTCTGAAGCAATTTTCATTGTAGCACATTTTACTTTTGCTGAAAATATAAGAAAGCCATTTGATACAATCAAGGAAATGAGGGAAAGGTATATTTTAGTAAGATGCTTTTAAAACTGTGAAGTTAGAGAATGTAATAACAGTGTATTGGTGCTGTGGGTTAACCCTGGCTGGTTGATAAGTGCCCAGCAAGCTGCTCTTTCACTCCCTCTCCTCAGCAGCACAGAAGGAGAAAATACAGCGAAAAAACTCATGGGTTGATAAGGGCAGGGAGACCGCTCAACAAGTACAATCACAAGAAAAACAGGCTTGACTTGGGGAAGATTTATTTTATTGTTGATTAAAAATAGAATGCTATAGTGAGAAACAAACAAACAAAAACAAGCAACAATTTCCCCTACCCCCTTCTTCCCAGGCTTAGCTTCACTACCAGTTCATAGAATCACAGAATGGTTTGGGTTGGAAGGGTTCTTAAAAGCAACTGCTCCAACATGGGTCACCCACAGGTGACAGTTCCCCCCACATCCACCTGCTCCACTGGGGGCTCCTCCACGGGCTGCAGCGTGGAGATCTGCTCCATGTGGGACCCACGGGCTGCCAGGGGACAGCCTGCTCCACCAGCATCTGCAAGGAAGAACTAAAGTAATGAGAATTAACTGAAAGAAGCCCTCTGATGCCCTTTGCCAGTCTGACTTGACTCAATAGTATTTCATAGCCTTTCTTCAATTTAAAGCAGCAGAAATTTGGATGTATCACACTGGCAACCTATGAAAATTTTAATCGTAGAAATTCATTTTTTTTGTTAAAAACAAGTTAAGAATAGCACTGTTTTCTGCAGGTGAATAAGGATTTACTTAAACCCATTTTATAAGTGGGGAAAACTGGGTTCTTTCTGCCAGCTGGCCACAGCAGGGAAAGTCCATGAGACCAGGCAGGGTGCATCCTAGGGCACTGAAGGTACGAGTCAATGACTGCCTCTGTTCACTATCATCTTTAAAAGGTTGTGGCAACAGAGGGAGGGTCTCCAAAACTTGTCAAAGATATGTTGATAAAATTGCTCAACACAATAGCAAACCATTGCTGAGACTCATTTCCTTGCTTCTCTTCTATGTACAGGTTTTGACTGATCTTGTTTTTCTGACAATGGGATTTTTTCTCCGCAGGATGGAAAGAAAGAACCTCTTCCTAAGCCTATTGCTCTGCTACAATTTGCTCAGAGCTACCAATTCTCACATGGTAATTGAGGAGAAGACAGAACGCAACCTGTCAAGGAACAACAAAATGAACCTATCAGATCTCCCACCCATCTCCATAGTAGGTTAGTAAAATCTGCCATTCGATGCCAAATTAACAGCACTTCCCGAAAGTACAGCTGTTGATTAACATGTACTATTTTGATAGCTTACTACAACATTGCACTTTCATACAACGCCTTCATACTATACAGAAGTGCAGTAGAGGTGCAGGTGCAGTATCCAAGAATGGCAATATGGCAAACCATAGTTAAGTGTAAGAAGAAGAAAAAATGTAAGAAGAATAAAAAAATCTGCCTTTTGCATTCATCTTTCTATATGCATATAAACAGAATGAACATTTGACATCCAAAATGCAAGAATAACTCCAAAGAGTTATAATATGCTAAATAATATTATACAAGATGCTCAGCTAAAACTGAGCATATCTTGGCATAACGCTCACGTTTTCTGTAGACTGCTATCTTCGTTGATTATTCCAAAAAGGAAAATACGGACATTGTTTTGCTCTAGCAGCTGAAGCAGCACACTAGGGTTACCAGACCGAGGGACCTGCCAGCCCTGCAGGTGCCTCCACTGTGAGCAGGAGGATGCCAGCGAGTCTCATCATTCTCACTGAAGTGAGCTGGGAATAGCATCCCTTGCCTCACTCCAGTGTATTGTGAGATGTAACTAGAAGCCTATCCTTTTCCCCTTATTTCTGCTGGGCTCTGTGCATTACACAGCAGCTAGATGAAGAAATGGAGCTGTGCTGAAATGAGTGTACACGAGCATGAGAGGAAAGCATTGCTAGAGGGAAAGAGCAATGATTTGGAGGAGAAACAAATGCAAATGGGGAAAGCATCTGGGAAAAGCAGCCAGATGTAGAAGTGGGCACAGAGATGGGTGCAACCAGCAGCAAAGACCTACAGCAAGCTGCTGTTGCGTCCACTGCTCAGGGATGAGGATGATACCGCATGTGGTGGTATTTATTACAGCAGTGCCGTGGTAAAAGGCAGATGGTATGGTCTTTCCCATCACTACCACAGAAACAATTAATTCAGAAATAATAGTAAGAGTGTTTAAATAACCAAAGCCTACTCTCCGCTCCTAATACATGTAAGGAGTTGATTTAAATCATTTTTATGATTTATCAGTTAGAATTTATCATGGTGATCCACATAATCTACTACATGTAAACAGAGACATTTCTCATCGTCTTTGTTTAAATATTTACAACATGCTTCCTATCGAATCACATTTTCTTACAAGTCCTGCTCCTTCTGATGGGCCACATAGAACAGGAATGAGGCACTTATTTATAGCTTATTTTTTAAATGTTGCTATAGCAATACTCAAGTAATAAACTTCACTTGCAATCAAGTTTACACACCTGCCAATAAATTGCAGTGGTCATGGTATCAAAGGATGTTATGACTGACTCTAATACAATAAAACCTGAGACTGGAATTGAATCATATCTTAAAACATAAGCAGAGGAATTTCTAGCATCAACTAGAACATGATGCAATCATCTAATTAGTGCAGGGTTTTTATAACACTTCAAATTGCAGTTGTATCATCAGAAGTTAGAGGTATTATTAATATTTGCACAATCCTGTATTACATTTCCCTGTATTTTCATAGATGAGATCTGTAAAGGGCTGGTTAATTAGGCAGTAGTTGAAAACACGGTAAGTAGAACGTTAGGCATGTGAAATTACTGGCAGGTGTTTTACCTAATGCAGAGGAACTAAGGAAGAGATGACCACAGTACATACCCTTCAAAAAAGCATTTTCTTGTTTCCCTCTCAGCTGCCTACTGGGCATCATTTTCTTTGCCAAATTGCATGGAACAACACACATTTATGTCACAGCAATGTATAAATCTCAGTTTAATGACATCATACAACATTTAACTGAACAAAATGAAAACAATTTTCTAAGTAAAGCATTCCAATACAATTGCAGTTGTTATGTAGAAAATTAAATGAATGTAGAATTAAATGACTTAGAAGCATCTCAGTTACCAAAGGGCAACTCGGTTTCAAAGGGCAGTATAACAAAACCAACATAACGTGCCAGCTGGAACTGGATCTAAACCCCTAATACTGATGCCTGCTTAAGCCATGCTCTTACTGAGTGGCCTGAAATTCTTTATGCCTGAAATTTAGTTGTTCCTCCCATTGTCTCTTAGAGACAGATGTGTAACTCTATAATAATGCAAGGATAGTAAATGAAACTGCCAAGCAGTGCATTCTTAATTGTGTAATTCTGCAAATTCTGGCAATTATTAAGTGTTCAAATAAATCTCTATAGCAAATTCTGGAATAGACAAGAAGCCATTATTCATCAGCGGGCATATGTAAATCTTTTTATGCCAGTCATTCATTACGTGGAGCTTGTGCTTATTACAAACCTCACACACAGATAACCAAGATTTTGAAAATACCATGACAGATTAGTGAGACAGGAAGCGTCTCACACTTTAGCAGAAAAGTCTTGCTGTTAGATCCCAAGACAAGTCTTAGTCGTGAAGTTAATATACACTAACAAATAATTTTAGAGCTGATATAATAGTAATGCTAATATTCCTCAAAGAATAGTATGGGAAATTTCATAATACTGGTGTTTTCATCTAAAATAAAACAAAAAATTTTACATCAGGCAGTCTGCAGTCCCTCTCTCCCCCTGCCCCTCCCCTCCCCCCCCCAAAAAAAGTACCAAATTGAAAAATCAGCTACCAGAGTTGAGAACCCAGAGCATATTTGTTAATTCCTGACACATTTATGTAGGTAACACCACCTCCTACAGAACAAATTTTGGAATTCTGAAGGTTTTTCCCCATTTTTGTTCATGTGACTGATGTGCATTAACAGCCTATTTATTTTTTTTTACAGAGAGCCTTTGAATTTTATTTATCTGAAATTATTGTTCACATTGGTCCAAATATCTAAAAAACACATTGGGCAAATGTAGGAAAAAAAAAAAAAAAAAAAAAAAAAAAAAACAAGCACTCCTAAAATACAAATGTCAGTGCCCTTCTGTGCCCTTCTGTTTTACATGAGCAACAGTGACAGCACAAGTTCAGACGCTACTTTTAAGTGAGGACAGTTCCTAGAACTTCATTACTGCAAAACATTCAGCTGTGGAAGACTGCAGTGATGTGGTAGCAAGGCAGGTTATCTGCCTTCTATTGCACAAAAATAGTAGCAAGCATCTCTATTAAATTATATTTGCCGTGAGACTGATTTAATAATGTGTTTTGATATTCTCTTTGAAGATTTAACTAAAAGATCCCAGAGAGTCAGCAGGAAAGAGGCAGAGAACAAGAAATCTTCCAAGGTAGGTGGCTGTTCAGAAAATGTCATCAGATTAGAATGGTTTATTACTTCTATAATTTTCCTCAGTGCATTCATTTGAAAAGCTTTTATGGTCATTCTCTGATTTAAATAATTTGCATACAGTTTGAAGCTTAATACGGTAGAAACAGATGAAGAACATGAATGATGGAAAGAAAAGTATGATCTTAGATTTGTTACAGGTTCTTGGGTTTTGTGTTTTGTTGTTTTTCAATTGGTTTTGGTTTGTTTTATTTTACGGTCCTCTTATACCAAAGGTAACTTAGCCTTGAGTTGCTTTAAGTATTTGAAACACTGTTTAGTTATCTGCCAAAAAAGATTTCAGTCTTGCCATGTAGGTTAACTGTCCAAGCTCTGCAGCTCAGGGGCATAAACTCACTGTCTGTTCATTTTTAACTACGGGTGCTAAAAAATAGAAGTAGAAGCATCCCAAGAATTTGGTATTTGCTTGAAAAATATTATCAAGTAATTTTATCAAATCTGTAGATATAGAGTGATAGATTTTTTTTAACCTGTAGCCATTAGTTCTTAAATGTGAAACATTACCTGGACTGGACTCCTACATTTTTAAAGACTCTCTAGGAGAATAGAGAATAGCATTCTTACTTCATTTTTAGTTAACAAACTAAATGATTTAAGAGCCATTTACAGTCACAACAGCCATTTACAGCCAAACCAGTAATAGCTGCAACCAGGAACATTTAGAGCTCCTTCTTTTCCTTTCTAATTGGTGTCCTGTATGGTCAGCCTTCCCTGGAACACTTCCTAAATCTAAAGGATGGCTCAGATTGAAAGAGGCTGCAGCAAGACAGTGTTTCCTGTGATCTAGTCCAACCACATCAATTCCATGTTGCTACCTAATACAGGTTCCACTGCTAGCAACCACCTACTAATCTCAAGCCACAAGTTCCCATAACTCATTTTATTTGCATCTAACCTTTATTCTGACCCATACTTGTTTTACATTTGTATGAATTTTCTTTTTTTTTTGTTGTTGTAGAAAAAAGCTGAACTGAAGAAACCTCCAAAACCAAGGCCCACACCTGCAGCTGACTGCGTGCCAAACTTCAAAACCTGCAAACCACACTTGAATTCATGTTGTAACTACTGTGCCTTGTGCAAATGCCGAATATTTCAGACCATCTGCCAATGTCTAACGTTAAACCCAAAGTGCTAAACCAAACCAGGAACACGTTACGGCTTCTGTCTTTCATTAGCTTCTCAAGTGTATATGTCAAACTGTCTAATGTGCATAGCAATTTAAGTAGAGAGCTTTGAAGCTGGTAGGTTGGATTTGCTCCTCTTCAATGGACAATGCTAGTTTTCTTCATGTGGATAATTCTGTCATAAACAAGATGGGTTTTTAGTGAGCAGACAACCAGGGAGACAGATTTTAAACAAGCATTTTTAGCAAAACTAACCTGCATTTAAGAAGAATTCTGGGTTCTCGGTTTTTGTTTGTTTTAGGGTTTTTTGATTGATTAGTGGGATTTTTTTTGTTGTTTTTGAAGGGTTTTATTCACTGAAGAATTCAGTACTGTCTAACCAGCACTGCAAAACCTGCGCCAACAGCACACTGAAATAGGACTGGTTAATCCAGTGAGGGACCAGAGCTTGAGTTTGCCCACAATAACAGCACAACACCAGCTTCCAAAAGAGCCGAAAATGCAGGTTTCAGGGTCAACTCCTTCCTCACACATTCAGCAAAAATCAGGACTCAAATCTACATAGGTTACTCTACATAAAAAGATGTGCACAAAATAATAAGGCATTTTTAAGCATCCCCAGCTGAGCATCAGTATCCGTACATCCACCTCCAGAGTTTTTAGTCATTCTACCAGTAACCAGTATGTCCAAGGTGTATAACCTAGACATATTCAAACCCTGAATGTACCTGTGACTCGTAAGATAAAAATCAGAATTTTTCCCCACTCGTAGCTATAGGGAAGTCTCCTGCTTCCATATCACTTAAGAGTACAAAAGCAGGGACAAATAACCAGGACTTTGAGGAAGAAAGGAAAGATAAATAAAAAATGAATGTGTTGCCCACATGTATATCTTGAAGAAAACCATTTAAAAGCAATCAATTTCTTTTTTGAGTCCACACATTCATTCCCTTTTATGTTCAACTCCCAGCAGCTACCCCAGGTATGAATTTAGGTGGTAATCTCTACATGCTGCATGCAATCAGTGAGCACAGGAGAAAAATTATCTAATGTTATGTCAACCTTTGAAAGTTCAGAAACTGTCTTGAAGGTATGGATGAAGCTCAAGGCAGCAGCAGCAGCAGCAAACAGGTGGCTAGAAACAAGACATCTTCCTCTGGTTCTTGAAGCTCTTTGCTTAATCTTGATTTATCCAGGATGACATAGTAGGAGGACCCTCCTTGGTTAAATTAGGAGAGAGGCGGTAGGTCTCGGAGAGCAAGGAGGAAGCAGACCAGTGCCCAACACTGAAGGCTCTTCACAGAATCATAGAACGGTTTGGATTGGAAAGTACCATTAAGGATCATCTAATTCCGCACCCCACCACCATGGGCAGGGACACCTTCCACCAGCCCAGGCTGCCCAAAGTCCCATCCAGCATGTCCTCGAACACTTCCAGGGATGGGACATCCACAGCTTCTCTGGGCAACCTGTTTCAGAACCTCACCACTCTCAGAGTAAAGAATTTCTTCCTTACATTTAATCTAAACCTGCCTTCTTTTAGTTTAAAGCCATTACCCCTTGTCCTATCACTACAGTCCCTGACAAAGAGCTCCTCACCAGCTTTCTCATAGGGCCCCCTTTAGATCCTGTAAGGCCGCTGTAAGGTCTCCCTGGAGCCTTCTCTTCTCCAGGCTGAACAACCCCAGCTCCCTCAGCCAGTCTTCGTAGGAGAGGTGCTCCAGCCCCTTGATCATCTTTGTGACCCTCCTCTGGACCAGCTCCAACAGCTCCACATCCTTCTTGTGCTGGGGGTTGCAGACCTGAATGCAGGGCTCCAGGTGGGGCCTCACAAGGGCAGAGCAGAGGGGGAGTCACCCCCCTCAACCTGCTGGCCACTCCTCTGTTGAGGAGGTCCCAACAGTCTGTCCCAGCAGACCTCTGAAGGACACCACTTGTCACCAGCTTCCACCTGGACACAGAGCCACTGACCAGCACTCTGTGGCTGTGGCCATGCAGTCAATTCTTTATCCACTGGGTGGTCCACCCTTCAAATCTGTATCTCTCCAATTCCACTGCCTGTGAATTTCCTTATACACCTCAGTTTGACCAGCAGGTCTTTGCTCAGCCATGCCAGTTTCCTGCCTTCCCTGCTTGACTCCTTACACATGGGGATGGAGACAGCTCTATCATTACACTCTAAGAAGAGTCCTTAAAGAGCTGCCAGCTCTGATCAGTTACTCTGTCCCTAAGGACAGTGTCCCAGGAGATTTCATCCACTAATTCTTTAAAAAGATGGAAGTTCACTCTTCAGAAGTTCAGGGTCCTGACTTTGCTCTTTGCCATGCCCGCATTCCTCGAGATCATGAGCTCAACCAGGGTGCAGTTGCTGCAGCCAAGGCTTCCTCTGATCTTAGCCTCTTTAATGATTTCATCTGCACAGGTGAGCACCAGGCCCAGTAATGCTTCTCCTCTGCTTGGTTTGTCTAACACCTGGACCAGGAAATTATCCCTGATGCACTCCAGGAGTCTCCTGGATTGCTTACAGCCTGCTGCCTACCTTTTCCAGCAGACATCCAGATGGTTGAAACACCCCGTCAGGATGGGTGTGCAGTCATGATGTTTCATGTAGTTGAAGCAAGAAGGCCTCATCAACAGGTTCCCCTCGATCAGGTAGCCTATAGCAGACCCCAGACACAAGGTGTCCTTTATTAATCCACTCCTTAATTTTCACCTACATGCTCTCAACCAGTTTCTCAGAGGCAGCCCTTTGCAATCTATCCATTTCTTAACATAGAGAGCAACACCCCTACCCCTCCTCCTTCTACCCTTCTCTCTTCTGAAAAGCTTGTAGCCCTTGACTGCAGCGTGTCCAGTTGTATGATTTGTCTCACCATTTCCATGATCACAATTAGGCCACAGTTTTCTAATTGTGCTGTGGTTTACAACTCTTCCTGCTAATTTCCCATGCTGCATGCATTGGTGTAAAGGCACTTGAGCTGGGCTATCAGCCACTTCACCTTTTTAGAGGAGCCCTCCCTAATTCCTTTGGGACAATTCACAGCTATTTTCCTGCTGCTTCCTAAAATGTCAGTGTTCTCTGGTGCTTCTCTGTGACTCTGAAGTGCACCCCCTTCCCCTGCTGAATCCAGTTTAAAGCTCTGCTATTAAGGCCAGCCAGCTTACTGCCCCAATTAGTCAGGTGCATCCCAACTCATGTCAGCATGCCCCGTCTCTTGAAGGTGTATCTGAGATCCTGCTGCTTCTCGCATCTGCCAGATTCCAGCTCCCTTGCTTTTAAAATTCGTTGTTGCTCTTTCTCCCCCACTCCTATGCACTCCTTTTTCATCCTGTGAGCTTTACTTGATTTTAGTCTTTTCCTTTCCTCCTAGTTAATGGCCAGTCACCTGAGAAGCCACATACACCCCCAGGGCTAAACTCGAATCTTTTGTGTTCACTGCTTGCCTGCAAGAATGTTCCTGCCAACACCCTTTTGCTTTCACAGGCAGATATTTTCTAAAGATGAATTCCTAACCCCAAATTTGAGTTTTCTAAAGCTCTGTGCAGGTCTAATTTGGAGGAAAATTCTCTACTGATTTATTTCTAAGTATAGATAAGGGTACCAAATCTTCCAGGAAGGAAAAGAAAATGTAGGTGACAAATACTCTCTAAAGTGGCTCAAGCCATACATACTTATTTCTTCTAACATCACTCCCAAGCCCAGAGATTTAAACATAGGCCAAGTATTGACAGAAATGTCTATTCACCTTCTTAGAGATACAGTTTACAGAGAGATAAAGAAAGCCTAAATGATGACAGGATGTCATTGTGTTCCTCATCTTTTATAAAATATATCAGCTGTCATATATGGTGCAAGCTTGAATTCTTTTAAATGCACATAATTATTTCTTTTAATCAGGTATCTTGGCTCAGGAATCCATAAGCTGTGGTTAAGAAGAGGATAAGAAGAAATACATTATGATGGGCTTATGAAACAGAATTTGGCCCCATCTTTTACTAGGGAAGCTGTAAATCCCAACAAGTTATTTCAGAATTTTCTTAAGGAAGCATCCTAAGTTGATACTAAAATGATATCAGTGATCACACAACTTCGACCATGGGAAAAATATCCTTGTCTTATCAGAACATCCAGCTGGTCATAAGAATCATACTTTAGCAGGGAGGAGGGGAGCAGTGCAGAAAAATGGGAGGAAGGAGACCCAGAAATCAAACAGCTGGTGCTATCATCTTGACAGCAGCTTCCATTCATGCTCGGCTGTCAGCTAAGGAAACAGAAAGTGCTGAGACCCAGTGAGGAGCTAAAGACATTGAAGCTGAACAAGCAAAGTCCAAGGCTGTGTGTATCTGCAATGAAAAAAAATATTTTTTCATATGAGAATAAGGTCATTTGTTTTTAAATACATAGGTACATACTTTTTAATATAGCTTTTATATGTAGTGCATTTTGACCAATTCCATTTAGTATTATGCCTTTCTTTTTTTTGTAACCGGAATTGATTAGAAAGAGACCATGCTTTCTCTGCCATTCATCTATCACACCAGATAATATATGTAATCAAGCATTCTGAAATTGTTGTTAGTCTTAGTGACTTTTCTGGCTAAAGATCACATTGCATGAGGTATTGATAGGGTACAAAAATCAGTAAAATGTGTACAACTGCTATATGCTTCCTGTATTTAGTTTGAACAGGTATTTATACTAAGGAGTTGTTTGTAAGTACAAGAGTGCCGTAATGGAAATGTCATCAGCACGCATATGATAAAACATATGCATGACAAAGATGAAGTGCTTAATTTTTAGTTGTCACATGCCAAAATAAGCTTGAAAACTTACTGGAATTCAAGGTTAGAGACATACCCCATAATGCTGCAAGGCAGAGACATCTCTAAAGACTACTGGAAATTTTTTCTTGATTACAGCTTAGTAGCATTAAGTACAAATAAATCACTATTGGCTTTTCCAAATATTGCCTGTCTTGTGGAAATTTAAAACTCTATTTTCCCTTCCAAAGTCCCATATTGGTTGCTTATAGTCACACTCAAAGTTGAGAAAATCCAACTTTACCCCAGTGGATAAAAACATGGTAGAATTAACATCTTAACGACAACATCAGCTCCAATAATTCACTTGGGAAACTATGAAAGTGCGTGGGAAACCACAGGAGGAAAAAACAACATGTCAATCTTTAGGATCTTATCACAAAAGGAGAAATTGTGGAGCCCAGAACTACACAGTATTCGAGGTGAGGCCCCACCAACAGAAAACTGAGGGACAATCACCTCTTTTGACCGGCTGGCTGTGCTTAATGCACCCCAAAATGCATTTTTTTTTCCCCCCTCGGCTGCCAGAGCTTGCTGCTGGCTCGTGCTGAGCTGCTGTCCCCAGCACAACCAGGCCCCATCCTGCCAAGCTGCTCTCCAGCCATGCATCTCCCAGGCTGTGCCCGTGTCCGGCACTGCTCCATCCCAGGGGCAGCACCCGGCATTTCCCTTTGTTGACTGCCCAACGCTCCCATCTACCCAGCTCCCTCTGTGAGGCCTCTGCAGGGAGTCAGCAGCGCCTCCCAGTTCAGTGCCATCAGCAAGCTTGCTGAGGATGCATCCCACTCCTGCCTGCAGTTCACTGATAAAGATGTTGAACATGCCTGACCCTAGAAATGAGTCTGGGAAACACTGCTGGTGATCGACCACCAGCCAGATGCAGCCCCATTCACTAGGACCCTTTGATCTGTGAGGTTCAAACTCAATACGAGGGGGCACTTCTTTACTGGGAGGGTGACAGAGCACTGGGACAGGCTGTCCAGAGAGGTTGTGGTCTCCTTCTCTAGAGATATTCACACCGCGCCTGGATGCCTTCCTGCACAACGTGCTCTAGATAATCCTGCCTGGCAGTGGGGTTGGACAGGATGATCTTCAGAGATCCCTTCCCACCCCAGCCATTCTGTGACCTTATCATAGAAGGTCAAATCACTAAGGACTTTCCCTGAACCCATTGACTATGCTTGATAATATCTGTTCTTTAGCTGCTTTTCAATATCCCCCAGGACAACCTTCTCCATTACTTTTCCAAGGACTGAGGTTAGACTAGTAGGTCTGTAGTTTCTCAGTTCTTCTCTCATACCCCCTTTTCAGATGGGTATAACATTGGCCAACTTCCAGTGAGCAGGGGCCTCCCCTGACTCCCACAAGTAAATTGTTGGAAGGGGTCCAGCTATAACATCCACTAATGCCTTCAGTAGGCTGGGGTGAATCCCACCAGGCCCCCCAAAGACCTCATCTTGAATATTCTTCCATGATTATAGAAGTTCTGGGGGAGACACCAGTCTTGGAGGCAACCATTGATGGGCTTGCCTGTTTCCTTCCCTACTTCTTGCCTTTACTTAGAGGTTGTCATCTGCATTTGAGCTGGGATGGGTTGGAGAGGCCGTGGGGGCTGCAGTCCCTGCTGACAGTGATGTTATACCCACCCTTCTCATGCCAATGGCCCTGCCCAGAGGGCCAGGGACCCCTGACCCATCTCACCAGCTTCTCACCTGCAGCAACTGCCACCACCATTACAGGTCCTTGCAGTTTGAAGGAGCTAAGAGTAGGGGTGTGAACATTTGCCCCCTCCCCCTTCTCCTCCCACCCCCCAGTAACAGACTTCCCCCAAAAGCTGTTCAGCAGTCTAAGTGCCCCATGCCATCTTAGACACATTAGGGTACCAGAAACATGCTTAAGGCTGGCAGACATGACATGGGACCCATAGGAGACGGTCCCCAACTGGAACAGCAGCACAAGGCCAGAGGGAAACACTAAGCTGTCCAAGAGAGCAATTAATCACTCTCAAAGTACCCTTCTTAAATTTGTCGTGCCTACAGATCACTCTCTGAGGTAATACACAGATTTTATTGGCAGACTTCTCAGATGATAGCCAGATGTTGGCCATCTGAATAAGTCCCTCTCTCACATCTCCCAGAAGAAAAGGTAGGTTTTCAACATTTCTGCAAGAATTCTCAACGAAATTTTAAAAAGTATATACAATTGCTGCATGACATACACACATGTATTTCTATCCAGGAAATCCTCTGAGATGATGAAATCCTGGCCTGAAATACAGGAGCCCTAAAGTGGCTGTAATAGTGTCGTAACACAATTCACACATGGCATTCATTTAATACAGATAAAGGCAGGAAAATACAAAAATGTCACAGAATGGTTGGGGTTGGAAGGGACTGTAAAGACTATCTAGCTCCAATCAATTCCTACACCACAGGCTGCGATACCTCCCACTGGCTACATATAGCTACCCCAGTGGTCTGGTTCAGGCCCCTTTGCATCAGTGGAGATCTTCACTCTGTGCAGCTGCCTCAAACAAGTAAACAACAGCATTACACAAATCAACCATGAAAATACAGTCTCCTCCTTGCGTTCCATAACAAGTGTGACCTTAAACAAGTGTGACCTTAAAAAAAAAAATTAAATTCATTAAAGGACTTTAGTAGGTCTTTCACACACTGATGTTTCGTAACTTCTCCATTTAGGAAGTAAATATTTGCAGCACTAAATGAGTGTATCAGATGTTTACTTCCCTTTATTCTTTTCAACTTGTTCAATGTCCCTCCATTATTAGTGCTTTCTTCCCAGGGCAAGCATTTGGCCAGATGTCACTTCATCTACAAAATGACATCACAATAGCAGGTTAGACAGCATCTCAGACAAAGGACTTAATTGCCAAAAGGATCAAAAAGCTTGAATTTATCTGTTAAAAAACAAATACATATAGGAAGCAATTTTGGAGGACCAACTGGTTTGGAAAACCAGGACCAGCACCTGTCTGTTCTGAGTAGGAATCACACTAGATGCAAAGCAGATACCTACAATAAGCACACTCTCAAAACAAAATTCTATGTGCCAGCCTCATTACTAAGGATTTCAAGGTACTTCCAACATGCACACATAAATAGTGCAACTAAAATGCTGTTCCATTTACTTCAAAAATACTGCCTTTCTATCAGGGAAAGAGAATACATGGCTTTGAACATAAAGCCCATTTAGCACTCTGCTATAGAAAAGATTTCCAAATTGATGAAACCACAGCCAGAGCACTGCAGAAAATGTAACAGGTTTGCTGGGAAGTGTCTCTACACTCTGCAGAATGTAACAGAACTTTGAAAGCTTTGCTACAGACTTCCTAAATATCCACAAGAGTTGAATTGACTTTCTACAGAATTTCAGGGAATCAGACGAGCAGAAGGGATGTCAGCCCCCATTCAGTTCAAAAGGATGCTGCAGAGCTGTAAATGCTTTTTGGTTTTACCTTGGAAGTATTCTTCCTTCTGGAAGTATTTTTCCTTTTATTAATTTTTTTTAAACAGGTGGGCGGGGTTTTTTTCCTTACTTGGCCTACAAACCACAAGCAGTCACAAATGGTTAGTGACTTAAAGAAAGGGAAAAATACTTAACTGTAATTGACACTTCTACAGTTGTGCAAAGTTGTTCAGTGGCAAACAGTGCTACTGCAAGAACTACTGGGGCTTCACAATGAGTATTTACTACATCTGATTTATCCTAACAAAAAATGCCTAAAGGCTAAAAAAACACAGTTGGCCTCTGAGAAACTTCAGATTGTCTTCAAGAACCACTGTTACGAAAACAGGCTCAGACAAGAATCACGCAGTCAGCGTAACTTTCATTTGCCCATTCCTTGTTCTCAGCAATCCGTAGCATTAGCCTTAGGAAATAAGGATCACTGCTATCTCTGTACAGCTCCATCAACCTCCCCTTCACAAAACATCTAAGCCACACAAAAAACAAAGGGCAGGACCTTGCTAGACTGTACTGAAAGTCAGCTGCCTTTTTTCCCTAATCGTGGAAACTTGTGTATCGGGTTGAGACAAACAGAGGAAGACATTCAGCCTGCTCTCTCACATTGCTTCTGACTCAATGTTGGAGGGAGAAATAGAGGCAAGCACTGTAATATTTAAGAGAATAGTATTTTCACAGCTAGCAATAGGAAAAGTATTAACAGAAAATGAATCTGACATGCGTTTAAGGAAACATGTTCTTGTTCTTCCTGGCCAAGTCACAGACCTGTCTAAAAGCTAGGAGTACAATCCATCATCATCAGTTTCATTTTACCACCAGGTTCAGTCATTCTGCGGGGCAGGCTGCCCACGCAGCTCCTTGCTGTCCCAGGACAGCCCAACCACACAAAAGGCATTGTAGGTGGAAACTGCTAAAGGCACTACAAAGCAAACTGAGGTTGCATACAGAATATAATCCAGAACTTTTCCAAGTGTAGTAACTGGGTTTATTTTAACACTTTTTTTTTTTGCTGTTGTTGTTCTGTTTTGTTTTTGATCATTATCTTTTTCTCTCGTTACCTGACTGAGCATAAAGTTAGTCCCTCCCCTTTTTTCCCTTTTTCTTTTTTTTTTTATAAGCCCCCTTTAAGTTTTGAAGAGCTGCAATAAGGTCACCCCAGAGGCTTCTCTCCTTCAGAAATCTATTCCTTGTGCTCTCCACATTGCTGACATATCATATACACACTTGCCTGCTTTTCCAAACCAGACTTCCTTTACGCACTGTTTGATATCTCAGGTCTCCTTTTATTTTTGCCTTTCAAAATGAGCCTGCAAACAAGACTGAGGGAGGCAGCTGATGCACTGGAAGGCAGGATTCACTTCCTATGCCTGGCCAGCCTGCTTGAGGACACTAGCCCAACGAAGACCGCAGCTGAGCTCCTCGCTGCTCCCTAACGGCCTCATCGCTGCACCTTTCAGGAAGACGTGCAGTTAAATGCATCACCCTGCTTGCCCATCCACCCGATCTGTTGAGTTTCACACACTGAGTAGGAAACTTGCCTTTGTTCCTCACTTTGTACTTCCACCCCCGCACATGCGAAGGTCTCTCTAATTGCAACAGTGCAATGATCTGTCCCTACTTCTTTTGGGGATTCCGTGTGTCAAACCCAGCGAGCCTGTGGCTCGCATTTCACCCTGCTTATGTAACATCTGCTGCGCAGTTACCAACATGAGGAAAGTTGTAGTCGCATTACTGTCAAATGACGCAGCAGGCCAGATGGGGGATGCCATGCAAACCGATGCATGGGGGTTCAGCAATGGGGAGGGAGGGGACTTGCAAACCACAGTACCTACAGATGCTGTGCTCTCCTCAGTGCTATTGTTCATCATTCATTACGTCCAGATAAAAGCACTGCCAGGGAACTGCAGTAGGATTGGTGATCTGTATTTAGGCAAAAGTGAGAAAACTGATAAAAAAAAAAGCTGATAAAAGATTTAGTTACAGCAGATGTGCCAATAAAAAGCACGCAAGCAATAAAGCTGCGTGCTTTCCTTCATTATGGATCAGACACCAATTGAGAAAGTACTAGGGAATCACAGCAAGCTAACAATATGTTTCTTTTCTTTATAAGAAAATCAGCTACTACACTAAAGATCAAGTTTCAAAGTCTTCCATTCCTTCTAGAAAGCTTCTGAAGCAGAATTGAAATCTTACTGCAAAGATTATTCAAAACTGTCCCCGAAGAAGAGTTCAAACCAGAGCAACACCTAAGTTTGGCCAAAGTACAAATGACACTTGTACCTGTCTTTAGGAATAGAAGCTGCTAAACTGTACCTGACAAACAGCTATACAGTGCACAATGACAGCTGAACAAAACCATGAAATAGTACCTTGCATTAATGTTGCTGATTCACACATACTGTTGACAGGTACTGGGCATAGCTTTTCTTCTACAGGCAGCATTAAAACACAATTACACCACAGGGAATGGGAGGTAGAGAAATTTCACCAGTGGTTTTATTAGATGTGTTTGATCTAGTCTTCTTGGATCAATAAAACAGAAGATCTAACAGAACATATTCCAAATATAATTTTATATTTTATCAACTCAAAACACATTTCAAGTCAAATTCACACATTGTTAACTTGCTCGAATTATTGTATTTTCAGCAGTAAAAAAAGGGATCTGTCAATGAAAATGCTGCACTAGGAAGCCACCAGCCTGTTCTCTTCCCCTTCAGCACACTGGCACCTGGCTCTGCAAAGCTGACAAGATGTTTCAAAGCTGGTCAAGCTGCTGGTGCATAGACACCCCAACTCACTTAGAGAATCACAATTTCACATGCTGAAAAAGCTTCTGGAGTCTAAACAGAAGCTGAACAACAGGAGTTTGCATTAGGCTCCCCAGAAATGGTTCTGCACACAGAAACTCTTCCTAGAGATGTTTTCTGAAACTCAGGAGCTGCAGCCCCTAGTAGTATTTACTAGGCTTCCCTAGAGCTCCAACAACCAGGAAACAGAAGACCTCAAGGTCTTTCTGTGGAAAACCAAACACACACGTATACGCGCACACACAAATAAATTCCTCTATATATTGAGCACGATTTCTGCAGACAATCTGTCACTAACAAACAGCTATGTGAAGTAAGTCCTGACTTCCTACCTGTCATTAAATGACAACGAAGCATCATTAGCACAGAACTGGTTGCTAGTCCCCACTCAACCATCTGACAAATCTTCCTGAAAGAAGATTTCCAAAAAAAAAAAACAACAACAAAAAAACAGCACTATCAAGAGTGCTGTGCTTTGATCACCTAGTGCAGTATACACTTCACAAACTTAGGGTATCAGCTAGCCCTGTTATCTTTAACTTCCGTGGGGCTTTAATTCTTTGAGAATTGAGTCAGGAGTTTATGAATCAAGTGTAAGAGGACAGACCAACACAGGTTACACGGTGGTGTGTATCTGATGAAGACCACCCAACGAGAATAGGAAGCAGCTGAAAGCTTCTTCAGATAGCTGGAAGAAGCCTCTTGATAGCAAACTCCACCACCCTGCAGAGGCTTCATTTCAGCCACCACAGTATCTGCGGGAAAGGCAGTATGGTTGGGCACAAGCAATCCAGGAAGCTTAGAGCAGCAAGGACAATTTTGGACACAGGCAGTCAGCAAGCCATCTAGATGAAGCATTCTGCTGGATGTGTTACTCAAAGAAAAAACGGTCACATATGTGAAAGTAGCCTTGCCTGTAAGAGACCGTGGAAACCTTTACCCTAAGCTATATCAGAAAAAGTAGAGCCAGCAGGTCAAGGCAACGGAATTATCTTCTGTTTTGACGATTTCAAAGGCATCTGCACCCAGCCTTGCTCCCCATTGTGAAGACAACATTGACATACCTGAGAGCAATTGAGATGATCAGGAAGCTGAAGAATAGGATGCATGAGGAGACAAAAGACCTGAGTTTGTTCAACCTGGAAAAGATGAAGGGGAATTTATTGCTATGACTGCCTAATGGGAACATGTAGTGAAGATGGATATAGACCATTCTCAGATGTGCACAGGGATAAAACAAGAAGCAATGAATATAAGCTGCAACACAGGAAATTCTAGTTAGATGTACAGAAAAAAAACGTTCACCTAGAAGACAGTCAAATATTGGTTGACAAGCTTAAGGAGGTTGTGTGATCTCTATCCCTAGAGACAAACTCACCTGTGCAAGCTGATCCACAACTTGTTATCACCAGTCCTGGTTTGAGGATGGACCACCAGATGGCCCTTCCTACTTAAACTATTCAATGAATTCATAATCCAGAGAGAAGTGATCGAGTCCAATAGCAGAATTACAACCCTGGATTTCAGGAAAGCAGATTTTCAGCTGCAACAGCTTTCAAAAAGACAAAGCCCAGCTAGAGAAGAGTAATGAGGAATTTGAAGGGAAACAAAGACAATACCTAGTCCTTGTTTCCCCACTTAATTTGTCTATAAATTTATGTATTTTGTTCTGTCACATACAGATGTGTATGACATAAGATGACCATCTCCTGTCATCTACACTTGGATGCGTATGCAGCTGTGTGTGTTGGGGTAGAACTCTATATATGTGAATTTAAAGGATTACTGATCCTGATTATGGTTTCATTTATCACTTCTTTGTGAGATCCACACTCAGTTAAAAATGGTGCTCTTTAGAGGTTAACAGATGGAAAAGCAGTAAGAACAGATGTATACCAGGCCAACAGCTTCGTTATTCATCCCCTTTGTTTACCTCTTGCAATAGTTCATACCTACCATTTTTTTAATCACTGACATCATACCTGATGCTTATACATGAAACCCAGAGCACTTCAGCTGTTTTTTTGTATGTGTTTTTTTTTTTTTTTAATATCCTTTTTAAATCTTTAAACCTGTTTCTGGATATAAAACAATGAAATATCCTACCAAAGCTTTCATTGTTCTATATCCAGAAACAGGTGGTCTGCTGTATAACATTGATGCAGACAGTGGCAAGAGAGAACTTTCATGACATATGGAGAAGAATGTGTGAGTAGAGGTGTCGTGTGATGCCATATCCCCTCATTCCAACCCATCCGCCCCCCGCCATTCAGCTCTTCAAATACATTTAAATAAATTCAGGAATGTCTCTTATCTCAAGTATATGATGCAGGTTAGCCACAACACTGGCTATTGCCCTGTGAAATCACAAATGGATACATAAAATGTTTTCATTGGCTTAACAAACACACAGAACTAAACAGATCCATGGAAAAACCCAAAGCATCTTGACAAAACAAGTCAGGCCACAGTCACATTTTTAATAAAAGCACTTTGAGTCAGTGACAAAAGATACAGCAGACATAAATCAGAAAATCAAGTTTGGGGTAGAAGTGTGCTGCTGGTGTTTTCATAGGATCAAACAAGTTCCCTAAACCTAACCCTCCCCTCAGTGGTTTCTCAGCCGTTCACAACACACTAGAAGGCTGCTAAAGTAGAGTCACCCTTGCTTCATCCCTTCCAGAGTTGCTCTGGAAGCGGGATAGAAGGGTCTTACATCTGACCAAAATCAATGGAATACATTAAGCCAGAAAACAACTCCTGTTCTAATTTGAGTAGATAATTATGTTGATACTATAGGATGGAGACCAAGCAACCTACAGAAATAGTCCTCCCTACCTCCCCCAGTTTTAAGGATGTACATTTCAGCTATGGCACCTTTGTGGAGAGAAGTCTGACACAGCTAGCCTCATAACAGGATTTAGCTGATTTGAACATGGCATGGCAGAAAGCATCTCTGTAGAAACTGTTCCCTGTCTTATTGATTAGTCTATTCAAACAGGCAGCTGGCCACATGTTTGAAAAGAGTAGGCATTTTCATTTAGCATTCACTTTTGTCCTACTCCTCTTATTGGGACATTAGAAGCCAATAAAAGAAGCATAGGATCCTTTTCACTGTGACATTAGCAAAGTAACCAATTCTAATTCCAAGAGCCATAGTGATCCTCTTTCACTAAGAAAACAAGCCCTGAAGCTCCCTTGGTAGGGGGATGAGTTCTGCAGCACTGAGAGGAGGATGGTGAAGGGCTTTTTCTCAGAATCCCAGCACACACTAGAGCTTTGGAAGGTTGTATCCCTGCACTTTGGTCTTTGGATACTGCCACCTGCTCAGTATCTGTAGTGGTCTGGCTTGAATGGCCCATCCTTTGACAAGCCTAGGTATTTGGCCTGCTTCTCACTCAGCTTTGTCAGCTTCACGCACAGTTTATCCAGATGAGCAGCAGCCACAGCTTCATCCAACTGGAAAACAAAGCATTGAGAAAAGAACATTAGTAGCTTCAGTTCAGGAAGTCATGGCCAACAATGAGAAATGAATGCCTGAAACCAATAGCAGTCCCAAGGAAGATTTAACAGACTGACATAGATGAACAGTCATTTAGCTCTTTTCCTGCCAACATTCAACTGCTTGAGTGCAGAGGCATCTAATTTTGAGCACAGAACCATTTTCAGATGTAAGAGCTTCAAGTTCTATTTGACTCCCTCAAAAGCCTAAGTGAGGCAGACAACTATATATTAAAGCCCATTTCAATCCCACTTACACATTCATATCCGCCAACATGTAAAGAAATGAGGTAAAACTATTCAAAGATAAGAATGTCCAGTTTGGTAGAATGGAAAAGCCCCAGTCATGTTTCCACTATAAAGACACCTGTACATTCTAGACTGTCATCTTAATATTTCAGAAACATTCTAATATTGACAAAAAAGAATGCATTTCCTTTCTAGATATATGATCTTTGGGGTATGTGTGTTAAGAATATTCATTCAAGAATCATTAATTCAGCAATAATACTATTATCTATTGTCATGGTCTTCATGAACAATAAAGCCAAAGGGGGCAGGTAGATCATATTTTACACCCAACTTTGAGCTTTTCTTTATGCCAGAGGTGTCCAGACATGCGACTGAAAAGCATGAGCAGAAAGTTGGAAGACAGTTAAGTACCACAAGGGAAGAACAGAAGAGTCAGAATACAAACAGTAACACAGCAAGCTTGCTACTATGTTAAATGGGAAGGCAGATCCATAAAAGATATTCAAAGAGACAGAACAACATTAAGAAGGAATCAGTGCTGCTGATTTACATATGATAGGACAGGTTTTTTAACATCATTCGAAATTCCTGCAATGTACAAGTAATCATTGCTAAAGAAACACAAACAAGATAAATCTAAATTCCAGCAGCAGAGAAAAGACTGATACTACCTCCATGCTAATCAAATGGATGTGAAAGGTCGCAGTACATTTTGTCAATAAAATCAACAATCAAGGGACAGATCTTTAGCTTGTGTGAACAAGCACATCCTAAGCAATAGTGTGCTAACAAACCACTACTGTAAAGTAATCCCACTGCAATAATCAGGTAATATGACAAAATGCTACATTTGAACAGAGTAATTCAGTGCAGCTCAACTTGTTTGTAGTAACATGGAGCTGTTAAAACCTACTGAGAACCAGCGTAGCCAAATATGTACAAGACAAACAAATAAAAACAATAAATGAAATATTTAAAGAATGTGAAAGTAAACCATGGAAGTTACAGAATGCTACATAAGAGTCAGGTTTTATTTCTTTCTTGATACTCCTAACTGGAAGGACTGTATTGAGAATGGGAAACAAGAATTTAAGCTTTGCAGACCCCGCCAGTAAAAAAAACACAGGAGGGTTAAAAATCAAATATCTGGTTGAACTGGAGCGACTTAACAAGATCTGATAGGTGCACTGCCAGCACTGTTACAACAGATTACACCTACTTGAAAAAGGAGCTGTTGCTGAGTTACTGACATTTCCCAGATCAGGTTCTCAGACAGCAGCAGAGAGAAGCTGTTTCACAGCTGCTTCAGCTTGTGGACTTCAAGATTTAGAGAACGATAGGCTGATATTCTTACCTACTGCACACCTAAAATCAGGAAGCTGAGCATGAAAAAGGGCAGGTTTGGCACCAAGAGTATGGATGCAACAGCTTGCCTAGATTTCCAGGAAAATACATTGCAGAAATACATGCACATTCCTAATAGCTAATCATCGAAACAATAGTTTGCAGTCAAAGAAAATGCAACGTTATTTGGTAGTTCTTAGATTTACATTTGGATCTCAAAGTTACTACACAGAACAAGGAAAGGTACTAGCCAAAAAAGTCTTCTACCCATTTATTTTGGTTCTGACAAGACGACAGCCTTACTCATTCAAACTACCTACGGAGCACAGTTGACAAAGATGATCATTTTGTCATAGTACATGAACCTAAACACGTCATTGCCATATGCTGCACAAACACGCAACTCTATTTGTAAGCAACTGATCTGGGTGTTACTTCTCCTTTTCAGTTCAAATACCATTACTAAAAATTGTTATTCAGGAAGAATACAAAGGCACATTTTATTAGCAACATTGGACTATCCCTTTTCGAGGGAACTGTCAAGAAAACTTTTCCTCTGAAGATGATTATGTGTGAGAGAGCTTGCTGACCAACTCATACATCGTATTTCTGATGCACTTTGTTTGATCATTAACGGACAGTTTTGGAAGCTTTAGACCCTCAGCAAACACTTCATAAATAAGCCCAAACACACACTTTATACTTCCCAGATGAAAAGTGTTTTCACATTTATTCTCACACCCGGCTGCATTTCAAAGGCAGTGGGATTTAACTCTAGTATCTTTTTCAATGACCATCTCAAATTCTCAGGCTTGTTTTGGAAAATTAAAACCAGATTAGTCTTACAAAGGAATTTGCAAGTTATGACATGACCCAGATTTCTCCAAGAACAAAGAACCCACAGATAAGTTTAAAGGGAAACACAAGGGAATTTGTGTCATGAATATTTTGTGAAACTATTAGGATCAGATTGTGATAAGCTCTGCTCAGGTGCAAATGGGACCCAGGCTTGCTCTCAACCACAGCAAAAGAGACTTCCAGTTTCGCTCCAGCTTCAACCCTGCCTCACCAGACTTTGCTGTTGGATAGACATGTGACAGCTTGCTGTGAACACTGACACTCAGCAGGAGGAAGACGTTAGCTAGGAAGAGCTTCCTGACTATCCTGAGGCAGCACAAGGCTTCATCTCAGTTCTTCACAACCTCCTAGCCACAAAAAAAGCCCACTTCAGACTCGACAGGCTCAGTGTGACTAAAGTCAAGCACTTATTAAGAGACAAGCTCTTTGTAACAACATTCAGTAGGAAAATGAACTCAAGCACAAACAAAAATCTCTCATATCTGAAGTTGGCTTCCTTATGAGCTTACATCTTCCTGCTATTCTAACTCACCTTCTTTGGCAGGAAATGGACTCCAACAGAGTATTTGTCACTATTCGTCCACAGCTCAATCTGTGCCAGCACTTGGTTGGTGAAGGAGTTGCTCATAACAAAGCTAGGGTGACCCATGGCACAGCCCAAGTTGACCAGTCTGCCTTCTGCTAGCAGTATAATGTGACGGCCATTCCTCAACGTATAGCGATCCACCTGGGTGGGAAAAAAAAGCAGTTGTTAGAGGCAAAGGCACAGACATCATTTTAACTCATGCAAACCTTGGTGGGCTACTTTCCCACATCCACAATTTAGCAATGGGCATAGAATGTGGACCTTTAGTAAAATTGAGACACCCCTCACAATTCCCAGCCAGCATTCGACAAAGCCTGTAACTACCCAGGACTTCACACAACATGAATCTTGGCATCCATTTCATGCCTAACCAGTTATCCCATTTTTTCTGATTCTTTCACAAGCATATCATCTCAGGCATCTGTGGTAGGGAACAGGCTGCCAGCACTAACATAATTCACGTACACAATTATACAACAGTATGGAGAGCCAGGAGAGGGTACACCTCTGCATCCAACAGTCCAGAGGATTTGCATCTAACCCTGGGGTAAGTGCCAGTTTGCTCAACCTGCTGAAATTACTCCCCAGTAAAGCTTCCCACTAGGCAATCGATTGACAATCAAGACATGCACAGTTTGTCTCCTAGGTACAGGCTGCTATGGGTATCTACAAACTCTTTGGCACCAGATTCTAGGAGAGGCTGCTCCTTGAAGTCTCATGTGGTTTGACAGCTCATCTCCTGTGAGGAGGCCAGGCCCATCTGAGAGCAAGACAAAAGACACAATGCAAGAGGATCTCCCCACTTATCAAGAGAGCAGGTCACACCGAACCTGTAGATGTGGAGAGCTGGTATAATCAACGGCTATCCTAGACTTCTAGTACAACCTCCCCACTTTGCTCTCAGAGCCCTTCATTCAGGCTGATTTCGAGGCTGTGCTGGGGACAACGGGACTCTGGCACACAGAAGTCCCAGGGCTAAGGAGACAGCATTCAGTTATACAACAGAATCCTAGTGATCAGGAGACTGTCAACTGATATGCACCTCAACTGTCTGGACCAAACCAGGATCCTGCAGTGCCTAAGCTAGCTTTGCTTCTCCTTTCTGCCAGTTGCTAGCTCTTCTTTCCCTTGTAGGAGGTTATAATTATAAAGCATAGAATGAAGTAACAAAATGGGCTATAAGTTATGAGAATGTTCAGTATTATTAATTATATATTAACAGGTTTATTGTTCATCTGTCATGTCAAGCACTTGGGAGTACAGCAGACCTTTGGAAAGACTGAAAGGATAACAATGAACTTGGTCTAAAATATTGTTAACCTCTGACAAGTTCTGCTTCAAAGCACAGCCACTGTGAAAGACTTAAAAGGGTCCTTCCCTGCAGCTGTATTTATACTTTAATAATCAAAAGAAAATCAAAAGCAGATATGAAGCAAAATACACCATATCATTTCACTTACAGGCCAAAGCTTTAAGAATCAAGCTAAGATGGATTAAATTTTTCTTTTTTTGTAACAGCACTATATTTTGAAAAACATCTCTGTTCAAGTTATTCGTAGAGAAGAAATATTTATTAGATTTTAATTTTTATTTTTTATGTTCTTTTATTAGAACAAGTACCTCACATTTACAGGAGGTCTGTGACTCTACTTGTCTTCCCCAGCTATGTTTCAATCCCAATACTCTATTTCTGGGGTTTATATAATACAGATTACTGATTTTAGGATGTACATAGACAGTAACTATCACAAGCAGAAGACCTACATAAAATTCTTAATTTCTCCTGCCCAAGAGCAATACAGCAAGGTAGTTATTTTTTTTTTTTTTGACTGAGCAGTTGTATTTCTTATGGATGTTGATTCTCCAGTGTGGACCACTAGACTGCACTTAGTCCACCCCCAAAAAACACAACATGTACCATCAGAAGACTGTGGTAAGGGATAATGAAACAAAAAAAAGCAGCATGCCAAAAAAAAAAAAAACACAACACCAGAACCACAGCATTGCTGACAGTAAACGCTGTTTACAGATTAAATGGCTACAATTAAGTTTTGAGGTTTAAATCTGGTGGTTTGCGTGTCAAGATGTTGCATCCAGATATTGACCCAACATACGCCTGTACAGCTGCTGGCTTGTGCGTGGTATCACATACCTTTGGCAATCTGCTGACATGACTGATTCAATGCACAGGGCAATGCAGAAAAAAGCAAATTAAAGCTTTTGTATGAAAAAAATGCAGAATAGCAGTAATACCAGCAGAGGCCTAAGTCAGTACTGTGAAAACAAGTCTCACCCATGGGCAGATACACCAGCTCACTTGTAAGGTCAAGAAGCTGCTAGAGAAGTACAACTCAAGTTATCCAAGTGCTAAGTTCACCTCCATACTTAACTGCATTGGTCAGCGGGTGGTGAGCAATTGCATTGTGCATCACTTGTTTCGTACACATTATTATTAGTAGTACTATTACCATTTTTTTTTCTGTCCTAATAAGCTGTCTCTACCTCAACCCACAGGCTTCATTTTCCTGATTCTCTTCCCTCATCCCAGAGAGGGAGGGGGGAGAGTGAGCAAATGGCTACGTGGTGCTGAGCTGCTGGCTGGGTTAAGCCACAACAGGGGTACTGCACCCAGTGCAAGCACATATTCAGAACAACCTGCCAGCTTTTCAGGAATAAGCCTATTTTCTCCTTAGTTGTACTTTGAAGACAACAGATGAGCCTTAAAATGACACATTAAGACATTTTGCTATCCCAAGTGTTAAAGATTTCTTATGGCAGCTCACAACTTGTAAATGGGGACCACACGGTACTGAAAACTACAAGGGTGGATGCTTCCATAATCACCCTTTACCTCCAGCTGATGTCTATCAGCCATGCATTCAGCTCTGGTATTAATTCTCAAGACCAAGAGACAGATGTCTTCATAGGAAGGTTTTGATCATGGATAGAGATTTTTGGTCTTGTACTATATTCCCCTCCTTGCTACAGGATATAGAAAAAAAGTTGCTAGGTCTTAGTAAAAAATCATGTATGCAGAGAGTTGGTACTTAGTGTTATAAAAACACATGGGTCCCTTCACCTGATTCGGAAGAAGTGTGATTCTAAGGATAAGCACAAGATATCACACCTTTAACATAGGACTGATGTCTCCTTGAAGCCCTGAAGACGACTAGGGACAAGATGACCAAAGTGCCCCTTTAATGAATTTGAACAAAACTGAGCCACACAGGTGGTGAGAGAATGACGTTGCCACCTTCCTGAGAGTTTGTTTCTAAACCCAGAAGTACAGCCTGTCTCCAGCAGTAAGCAGTAGATGGGTAAGGAAGACTACAACTAACTGCAGCTAATTACTTTAACTACTTTTAAATGTAGATGTTCATATCCCTACAGCATCCCAGACAGTAGCTTCTGTGTGAGCATGTGCCTCCTTTGGGTCATTCTGAAACTCCTGCTTGCAACAACAATGGTTTACAGAACAGAGAGATTCAGGGTAGGACATAAATCTTCAGCATTAAACCATATAGGCTACCTTGACCATAACTCCAGCCTTTTAAAAATAAAACATTTGTCTTTAACCAGATGGTTTTAATGTTTTTCATTCCTTGAACTGCACTGCATCTCATTGCTCAGTGCACCCAATACATTTGTAACAGGACTGGCTCCTTCTACATGGAATATATAAAGGAAATGCACTACTGCTTTCTCCAACATTGACACTCAGTTTTTATGTGAATTCTAAGAGCCACACTGAACGGGCCTGTGCAGGTAGTTTGTACGTTATCACATTAACATCCATTTCAGCCTTTCACAATGCTTACAAACAGCTCCAGTTTTAAAACCTTTTAAAACTTGAGCTACCTGAAAGCAAGCAGCCTGCTACAAGCTCCTTTAGGACAAAACCTAGAGTGAAGTCAGCTCTACACTCAGGCCATGGGCAAGAACAGACCTGAATATTGTGAGAACTTGAGAGTATAACTTCATACCTAGTTCAGCCTATGTTTAGTATCCCAACAGCAAATACGATACTGAAAAGACTTGCAGCTGCTTATTAAGAGCTTGATGTGGGTGGCCAATAAGCCACAGGGAAGTTACGAAAATTGGCAGAGCAGATTGAGATCTAAGACATACACTTCGATGTGGTTAAAAAAGCTAAAAACCTGTCCCAGAATCCTGCTATCAGCAACAATTTCCTCTTCAAAAGGTATGCCAAACTGGACGGAACCTGGTTTGCCTTGTGATGTTCTCCCTCAATATTGTTGTTATAAATGATTTTGATAAAATTTAGTTTTGTTTCTCTATTCCAGGACACAGCTGAAGAGCTGCATTTTTTTAGATGCCTACTTCCCTGTGTGTCTACTGCCATGATTTGAAGTAAATACATAGTGTGAATGAAAGCTGATCAAGGATAAAATATCCTGCCTTTTCCACCCACGCTCAGACTTCTGGTCTCCACAGGTTTCTAAAATGAAGCCACTGAGTCTGGAAGAGAAGTCTGAATTTGGCAGAACTCCACACAGGCTTTCCTGAGGCTTCAATTTCCAAACAAAAAAATGCTTTGAAAAGCAAGAGGTGTGATTTTTTTCAGCCTTGACAAAATCCCAGAAGACATTCCCTTGAGATTTATTCTAATATCAGCCTGCGTCAGGGCTTAGACTGTTCTGGTGCAGGGCAGCTACATCAGTAAACAGCTTCCTTTGAGGAAATTCAGATCAGCCACTAAGCAATTCCTAAGCTCTGGAGAGCTATAAGAATAAATTCTATACAGTCTCTTAATGGTCTGTTCTGTATTCATCACCTAGCTTGTTTTTAAAAACTGAGTTATGGCTTTGTTTTCAGCTGGTGGCTATCAGAAAAGCACATTTCTATACCTCCCTCAATACCCCACACGTCAAGGCTGACCTCCAGTAAGGAACAAACTTGATGCAATTGTCTACATGGCCAACATTAAGGCATAGGCTCCTGTTTCTCCAGGTAGTAGGAACACGTGAACAAAGAAGCATCTATACCAGGCACCTCTTGCCAGAGACCATGCTGTACTCCAAGTCACTGGCTAGAACCAGTTGCTTTAATACCAATGCAAAAAATATTATGTCAACTTGTCCCAAGTTATACAGGCAGGATTTGAATTTGCATTCTGATCAGCCCAGAACAACACTGGTTCCAAAAATAAAAGCTAGAAATGTGAAGAGAAGCAAATGAAAGGAAATGTCCCCCATTCTGTAAGCAGACGCTGACTTGCAATGGGGTATCTTCTGCAAGGTCTGTCTCACCTGAGGTTTAACATTCACCACCTCTACTGCATTTTCATTCAGCCACTTCGCATCAACTTCCACATCAAAATGACCAATATTACACACAATGGCATCATCCTTCATCTGCTCGAAGTGCCTGCAAAAAAAGTGTTCCATTAAAAGTTAAAAAAAATAAATAAATCTTTCTCCAAAATCAGAAAATGCTCTGGTCCATAGCTTTACTCAAGAAGTGAAGAGTCCCTGGATCACTGTACTTGATTCTCACAAACATGAGATACAACAAAGGGTCTGGTAACCTTTTAGACGTGAAATCTGCTGAACAAAAAACTTCAAGCACCTAAGAAAGGAGCCTTCCCTAGGATATAAGAGGTTATTGGAAAGAAAGTATTGTCCCAGCATAAAGTAACTTTTTTTTTTAATTGGCCAATACTAAAATATCTGTAGTTATCCTGTTCTCTCCTACACAGGATAAATCTTTCTCCATGATTTTAAAGTAACCAGCAATTTTACATCTCTGGAGACTAATGGCTTTATCTCCTCCCATTTAATCTGACCTTGCACTACAACATACAGAAACCTAATGGCAAAGACAGGAATGGGTTTGTGAAGACTGAAGGGACTGTAAATTGAGATCTGAGAAGTGATAAAAAAACAGCAGGGTATTTTATTGAGAACAGATTAGTTTCAAGTCTGTTGTGCACACTCACAGATGGAATCACTTTCAATTTTTACCTACCTCCCCTTTTGTTCACATTTATTTAACAGAAAACTCAGACCTGCCCTTTCATTTTCCAAAAGTTTATCTTTCTGTCTATGCCTTTCGTTTCTCCAGCATTAGGTGCTGTAAGACAACAAATGCAACTTGTTAACATGCAACAGAACTGAAAGACTGAAGTCCCAACTTCTCATTAAATTAATGCTAACACCATATTGCTGGCAAGTTATAACTGCATAAAAGTCCAACTGCACCAGGATGTTTTCACTAAAGCAAGTGACTAGATCATACCTGCCCTGAACAATGTCAGTGCATCCAGTGGTGGTAACGAAGATATTTCCTTCTTTGCAGGCCTCCTCCATAGTAGTAACTTCATAACCTGAAAAAAGAAGAAAGATTATCCCCCTGCCCAACTTCCAGATGTTGTTCAAAACTGGGCTACACTATTATGAGCACAAAAGTATAAAGAACTATGAATAAAAGTCTGTGTCTGGCCTATGGAGGGTGCATGATAGTGGGTGTACTTCTCTTACTAAAATACCAAGGTAGCACAAAAATCTCTCTCTCAGTATTTACATGTGTAGATCCACGCTTTCAGCATCCTGTGTCCATCGGTGCAGTGTCTGCCACAGCTCTCAGACTGGATTCAGGGGCTCACGTTTGCCAAGGAAATGCACCCACATACCTGCTGGTTCTAATCCGTTATGAATGGAAACGGGATAAGCTGGTACTAAGAACAGCTACATGAAGCACCCACAGAAGAGCTAGAGCACAGCTTCATGTTGGAAAGGCAGAGAGCATGGCACTGGTCTACAAAAAACATCTAACAAATGCAAGATCTGGTGTTTTACTGTGAAAATATTCTAGCAAAGTCTTAACCCACACTGGAGGTAGTTGCCCAAGTTGAAGATAATCAAGTTATTCAAGACCAGATAGAGCATTATGAAATTGAGGGCTTACCCCACAACGGTCTTATCTTTGACTACAGATACATCTTCAAGGCCTATACTAATGAACTCCTTCGCAAGTTACAAAGGAGAAGTTCCTCATGTCCTTAAGTTAAAGAGGGAGTCACATCTATCTCTACAATATAGACAGGGCTGAAATCTAATGAAACTCCCTTTATCAGGTAACATTTAGTGCTCTACATTAACACAGACAGAACCAGGAGTAATTTCTACATCAGTAGTAGTTTCTACATCTTCAGTTCTCACCTTCCATGGCTGCCTGCAGTGCGTTGATGGGATCAATCTCAGTGATGATGACTCTTGCTCCAAAGCTCCGCAAGGCCTGAGCGCAGCCTTTGCCCACATCACCATAACCTGCCACCACTGCTACTTTTCCAGCAATCATAACATCTGTAGCACGTTTGATACCGTCAATGAGGGACTCTCGGCAACCATAAAGGTTATCAAACTTGCTCTGAGGAAGAAATAGGAGTAGTTTCAGAACAGAAGAACTGTCTGGAACTGAACAGAGCATGCTAACTCAAGAGATTTATTGACTAGATTTTAAAACAGCTGGACACAAGCCTCATGCACACCTGAAAATCCCACTATAATTCATGTGCGTCCAAAAGCATCAGCACCCTCGAAAAATCATTCCTGCATAATCCTCAACATACCAGCATTTATCTTGGAAAGCAGAAATACAGATAAGCAAGGGACAAATACCTCCTGCTCTATCCTTAGGAACTGTTGCTTGCAGGAATACATCAGACAAACCAACCTTCACCAGTCACAAGCTCATCTAGGTCATTCACTTTCTTTTCCAGCTGTTACCTGCCACCTATGAGTGGACTTTAAGTTGGTGTTGACAAGTTCCTTGACACAGAATCTAACTGTAGCCCAACATAGCCATAAATTTCAGGGTCATTTTCATATTATTGAAATGTAAAAGAAAGAATGCACGTCCTTGCAAACAAACAAGCCCTGGATGTTCTAAAAATGGGTTATTTACAATGGAATGTCACATTTGAGGGTGGTGAGGCACTGGTACAGGTTGCCCAGAGAAGCTGTGGGTGGGGTACAGGCTGGATGGGGCTTTGAGCAACCTGGTCTGGCAGAAAGTGTCCCTGCTTATGACCAGGGTTGGGGAGGGGAGGGTGGAATTAGACGGTCTTTGAGGTTCCTTCCAATCAAAATCATTCTGTGATTAGAGGCAACACAAGCTCTATATGCTAGAAAAGGTAATATGGTGAAAATCTGCTCCGTACCACATCAAGTGTAAGGCAGCAAGAGAAAGAATACTTGTAGGGGAATTACAACATCCCATCACCAAACCAGGCATCACAACATAATAGAAGTGTTCTAACTGCATTACCTTGGTGACAGAGTCGTTAACATTGATAGCTGGAACCTTCAGGGTCCCATTGGCCTTCATCTTGTACAAGTTGTGAACTCCAGTGGTTGTCTCTTCTGAAATACCTCTAATTCCTATGGGAAGAGTAAAATGATTCATCTTAATTGGAGTGAATGCCACTGCAAACCAACACATTCAAGTGACAGAAGCAATTTCCACAGACCTAGGTTATAAAACCCTTTGCAGGAAGCAGGGAAGAGATCAGAACCCTCATTTGGATCCTCTAATAGCAGTATGAAGCTTCAAACCAGTTTCTTCCCTACAGTGCTGTTAAAACAGCAAGACAAAATATTTTTTGAAAAATAGAAGGGATCAATTCTAGATCGGAGAGTCAGGAAAGAGACAGTTCTATTTTCTCACTATCTGAGCAAAGAACTCTTCTGCAAAGAGCAAGATGTTCACCTCAGTGATGTTTCTAAAGCCTAGTCCAGTCTTCCAAGATGGCTTGAAAGGAGGTGATACGTAGATAACAGCATTTAAATCTAAAGCACTTGGAACAAGAAAAATTCAATTTCTCAGTTCACCATTCCCAGTCCTCCTGTTGGTTATCAACTCCAGCTCTGATTAAACACCCCAGATCTAGACACTAGCTACATGAAAATTCAGTTTCATAAGCATTACTACCACAGTCAAAAAAGCACTGTTTCAAATATATCCTTGTTTGAAAATAGTCCAGGAGGTGGAGGCCAGAGACAAAGGACCATCTAGAAACACAAACATCATACAACAAGATCTTGTTCTGATCTTGATATGATAGGAGCTGTCATTCAGTCACTTTGCTCCAAATTACACCCAAAAGCCAGAGCTGTAAGTGTGTTCCCTGCTTTAAGGGCCCTGACTCTTCAGACCTTTTGTCAGCCTTGAGTTTTGTCCTGAACTGGCATAACCACATATGGTACTAATTCCAGATATTTCTCCTCCCTACTGTATCAGTAATATCTCATTGCATGTAAATTCTCTGTATGCTACATCGGGCAAGACCCCGATTACTTTCAAAGCCTATCCACACAAAAAGCTATTCAATTTGTGACCATCAGAACAAATCTGAAACAAACCCATGCAGCCTTGCAGAATATCAGTAGTAGAGAATATGGTAGCTATGTTCTTTAAGGTCTGGAAGCATACTATAACTCAATTATTCCATAACTGTATGAAATTAGGAGAAAATACAGGAACTCCGTCAAATCAGGCTGTAACCACCAACATGAGCAATATCCCTTGAAAGAGATCCAGGTGGACACTTGGAAGGGTGAGTGCAAACCACCAACAATCCCAAGCAAAATCCAGAAGCATTTATGCAGTCTATTAACTTTGGGGATCAAAGCATCCAGGCCTGGCCAAGCACAGCAGCACACCCGAGGGGCCTGCAGGCTCCAGGGACGTTTCTCAAGGCTGTGGTCATTTTTGCAGCCGTATGTGCTCTGCAGGGGGAACCACCCAGTGCCGAGGGCAGGAATCACTGCCTTTGGCTCCAGCTCAAGCACATGTTTCAGGGCACTGCATGCCCAAGGCACAGCTCCACCACAGTCTATGTGAACGGGCTCCTGTGGAGCAGGATGTAGGCGCTGGGCAACAACCCTCTGGTTTCATCTGCCTAGGTGAAATGAGAGCCCCCGGGGAGGCTGGTGAACCCCCTGGCCATCAGCCCAAGACCACCTGTGCCAATGGGGCTGCAAGGAAAGAAGGGAGAACCCCAAATTAGTACCAGAGTTAAGTGAGAAACACAAAATCTCTTGAAGTCATCTCCAAAGTTTCACAGCACTCCCGTCGCAAAGCATGGCTCGCTGCGTGCCCCAGCCCAGGCCATTGCCACCTCACGCAGCCCCCAGCGAGGCTGGGCCCCACCAGCCCTGACCACCCTCCGCAGACCAACGCCACCCCCTAGAGCCCCCCCACTGAGTGGGGCCCTGGGGATGCTGTCCCCCATTGTCACTCCTGTGGCCAATCATTAGTGGAAAACGTTTATTGATCTTCCAACATCTTTACTCCCTTAGATAGAGCACATAGATGCTGATTTCTGTTCAAAATCCTCAAAACCTGCTGTGACCTGATCTAACCAAGATGAGCCATGCAAACCAAGAACCCCAGCAGCTTTGGTTCAGGTCTGTGTATGATTCAAAGCTTTTTCAAACTGGGATTTTTACAGGGCAACAGATGTCTTGATAGAGTCTAAAAGACAGCCTCCAGGCCTCCCTGTCACTTCCCAGCCACCAGTTATTAACAGTGGTGCTGTCACAAAGAGGACATGGGAGACCAGCACCTCTAGAAGGAACTACAGCTCCGTTGGGTCAGTTGTCCCCACTGGTCTACCACCACAGACCTCAGACCTCTGCCAAATGAAACACTTAGCTTTAATGCCTGAGTGACTTCAGAACAGAGAAGGGCCTACAGCAAGGAAAAAGTTGAAGTAAAATAAAGAAGCCTTGCTGAACATCCAGGCCTGCTTCGTTCTCCTGTATTTCCTACCAGATCTATGAGCTCTAACAGATCACAAAGTCATCCCACCTTCTCAATCTCTTCTGAACAGCAGCCTTTTGCAGAGATGCCAAAGATGACCTTTGCACAGTTTCAGATGACCTTCTTCTTTGGTTCTGAAGTTTTACCCTCTCCTACCTTTACCTATCTTGGTTTTAAGAGCATTTAGCTTAGTGGAACGAGAAAATAGTACAAAGGTCATTCTGCCCTCTAATGGCAGCTGTGAATAGGGGCAAGGAAATGCTCTGCAAGCTTTCCCACGCAGCTGTTCAACACAGCTGCTAGCTGAAGGAGGCTTGAATGAATTACAGAGCCCTATTTTCAACTGCTCATTGCACACCAGGACTAAGCTAATTTCGGTATAAATTAGACATGGCTGAAGCATGGAAGACAGACAGTTCCCTCTAAAATTAGGTCAGGAAACTTGTCCAGCCTTCAAATAGCAAATGATGCACTCAGCTCATCATTGCTGTGCACACAGCTCAGATCCACAAGCTGTTCTGCTCAATTCTCAGCTTTCCCCATGTCTCCAGGGGAGAACAACAGCGTGCTTCAACATCTTCTGTGCTCATAATCCAGCCCATGCTCTAATGAGACTGTCATTCTACCTCCATCCCCAATGAGGCTGTTGAAATGTGACATCAATCCATTTTCAACGACCTTCAAAAATCACCACAAGCCTTTAGCATTTATTAGCCTCCGTTATCCTCAAGGCATGAAAAACATACATGCTGCACAGCTTTTTTTAAGCAATCTTTGCAATAAAGCACAGATCTTAAATGCAACCAAGGCTCTCTACTCAGTGGGTCTCATTCCCAAAGGTTTGCGGCTTCTGAGAAGCGTTGGACTGGGTGGTAAAACACACCATGTTCTGTTGCCTTCAACTTACTGAACTGCCACAAGGAGGCTTCTCAGCTACAATCAGTGCAGACAGTACATGCATTTTAGCGAGGAAAACACTGACAGGTATGACACTCTGTCTAGACCCTTTAAAAACCCAGCTGAAGAGCCACTCTGGAACTGGGAAGCAACCCCAGGCAGTAGGATGTTTTATGAATGGCAGACCATAGATGGTTGCCAAGAGAGGAGACAGCCGCTGCCCTGCTGCAGCATATCATACCAGTCCCTTGCACAACAGGAACACAAGGCAAGTGAGGGCACAAAGGGGAAGATATCAGAAAGGCTGGTGGTGTGAAAGGAGCTCGGTACAAACACCCTTAGGAAGAGAGACACAAATTGAGGTGTTGAAGGTACGTAACAGGGGAACAACTCTGCTAAACAGAATCAGAGTACAAAAATGCATTTTGGGCTTGTCACAATGCCAGAAACATGACTAGTTGTGGTATTCTTTGGCATTTAACAGCAGAAAAGCAAATTGTCATGAATTTCAGGCAGAGGCAACCTAGAAAGCAAAAGAGACCTTTGATGGAAGAGAGGGGATCCCAGGATGGCTGAGCAAACACCAGTGAAAAACTTGCATTAGTTCAAAAAACACCAAGACGTTCACTGCTGAAGAATTACTAACATGAGGTTCAGGGTCAAGGAGAAAGCAAGGCCTGTCTCACAGATGCAGTTTCCTCTCTTCCTGGTACCCCTACCTACAGAAGGGCACAGATGGCAAGTAGACCCAGCCTCCTTCCTTCCCACAGCCCTGTGTCCTGACTTCTGATTTTTCCCTGTTTAGGCAGCACAAGGCTCAATAAAGTTGATCCAACAAACTTTACAGCAACCCCACCTCCAAGGACCAAGAATGAACAGCAGCATACCCAAAGGTATCAGTTTACTTTCTGCTCCATATGCCCATCCAATTACCTCCACACATCCTAGGTCCAACACATCCTTTGGCAATAATAATGGGCCTCTGTAGTTTGCAGCAGCACATATGATGATCACTGGCAGAGCAAAGAAGCTGTCATACTTGCCCAGCACAGATGAGCCTGCTACTTCAACTCATGTCAAAATCCCTTCAGGTAAGTCATTTTACAATAACACATGCTAGCCACACTACACTGATGTTTTCAGTTTTACTATCTTATACCAAAGGTAATAAATCAACAAAAGAGTCCCAAACCTGACTGTCAACATCATCGCTGACATAAATTGGATGAGTTATGCCTTGTAGTTTATCCACTCTAGAAAACTGCTCCCTTTCCAGGAAAAACTACAGGTTGTTACGAGTTCATCTAGAGATGCACTAAGAGGATAGGGAACAAAAGAACACTAATGACAAAAAATATGTATTTATTGCTAGCCGACATTAAGCAATTCTAAAACACAGCCCATTTCCAGGAAGCTTTTGGCCAGTCAGCAGCACCACTTGTCACTCAGGTAATGGATACAGTGAATGATGGCCAGAAGGATAGGTTAATGTAGTATAAATACTAAAAAGCAGAGATGGAAACAACAGTTCCTGCAGGTAAGATTCTGGTTTTTGACTGTATGCAATTTTCACGGACGCATCCATAGCCTGCTGGCACATGCATTTGCATCATCCCTCCACCCCTTTTACACAGGCAGGGAATTCCCACAGAAAAAAACGCCTAAATGGCCTCCCAAATGGAACAGTGCATGACAAAAACTGCAAGTTACCTTTCAAGAGCTGTGGGTATTTGGTATGAACGAGGTTGGTAAGATCTCCACCGTCATCCAAAATCATGTTGAGGGGCTGCCCATCCTTGAAGTACAGAGTCTGTTCAATGCACCACAAATACTCCTCGTCGGTCTCCCCTTTCCAAGCAAAAACTACAAAGGAACAAACACACAATTAGACAGTTTCTTACTCTGTGTGTAATAAAGCAGGTAAATAAAGATTTCATCAGGAGCACTCAGTAGCAGAGCCAACAGACAGATTATTATCCATGCCTACAGGCCAGACAAGACATTTGCATTGGAAAAAAAAAATCTCAGAATTGAGAAGTAAAATTGATTTGTCTTCTGTTCCAGGGCACAAACTTTATCAAAACTGAGACTGCACTGTTCTCCTCATTCTTCTGTATTAAGAGGGAAAAAACAAAGCAAACTAAAGCAGACTCATACCCACAATGCCCCCACTTTCTCCTTAATTCACTGTTACCAGGAATTCAAAATAGCCAGTGGATATATTGATGCCAGGTCCTGCACTTGGGGCACAACAAAACCGTGCTACAGGCTTGGGGCAGAGTGGCTGGAAAGTCGTTCAGAGGAAAAGGATTTGGGAGTGCTGACTGATGCTTGCCTCAACATGAGCTGGCAGTGTGCCCAGGTGGCCAAGAAGGCCAACGACACCCTGGATTTTATCAGGAATAGTGCAGCCAGCAGGACCAGGGAGGTGATCGTCCCCCCGTGCTCTGCTCTGGTGAGGCCACACCTCGAGTGCTGGGTTCAGTTGTGGGCCCCTCACTACAAGAAGGACATTGAGGTCCTGGAGTGTGTCCAGAGCAGGGCTACAAAGCTGGTGAAGGGCCTGGGACACAAGTCCTGTGAGGAGCAGCTGAGGGAGCTGGGGGGTGTTTGGTCTGGAGAAGAGGAGGCTCAGGGCAGACCTCATTGCTCTCTGCAACTGCCTGAACGGAAGCTGTGGGGAGCTGGGGGTCGGCCTCTGCTCACAGGTAACCAGTGACAGGACCAGAGGGAATGGCCTCAAGCTGTGCCAGGGGAGGTTCAGGTTGGAAATGAGGAGACATTTCTTCTCAGAAAGAGCAGTCAGGCATTGGGATGGGTTGCCCAGGGAGGTGGTGGAGTCACCGTCCCTGGGGGTGCTCCAGGGAAGGCTGGACATGGTGCCTAGGGGGTTAGTGGGTGACATTGGTGGTAGGGGGACAGTGGGACCAGATGACCTTGAAGGTCTTTTCCAACCTTAATGATTCTATGATACAAATAAAAACACAACTACAGCATTCTGTAACACAGCAGAAAAGAGGCACCAGACTTTAGCATGAACAAAGCACCAGAACAAAGACCACAAACTCCCCAGCAAAACTGAGTTTAAATTCTAGTCTGTAGCACAGTGCTAAAATCCAAGCTGCTGTGATTCCCTCGTTCTTGTAAAGGCGTATTTCTAGATCAGTATATCTACCACCATGTTTCAACAACTAACATGTTATATCTAGCAGTACCTTTGCCTTTCCAGGCATTTGTACCTGCTTCATGTTACACTCAAGCCCCAGTGATAACAAGCTACTCAAACTTATTAAGCATATGATTTATATACCCCAACATTGGACACCTGCTAAATTGCCATGTTTTCCACTGTTTATACTGAAAACTTCAGCTCTGAGCCACAAGGAGCCAATCCTACAACTGACCCTTCTGCAGAAATGTGCATTAGTATCTCTCATGGTATACAAAGGTTCGACATTCCTCCAACGTCTCAAATTCAGTATGTGAAGTGTAATATTAACAAAAAAGAGCAAGTTCCACCAAGCAAGAATACCAAGGGCATAGGTCAAAAGCTTAAAACACTCCACCTATAAACTGCTCTTCAGCTGAAGCTTTGAGTGTTGGAAGCAGTGAGGGAGGCAGTATCTTAACATCATATCTGGGAAGTCTTCACTCATCCTTTGACATCACACACTAGCAACAGGCAGGCACTGATGCCTGCAGCTAGTAATGCCACAAGCTGATGAAAGAATTGCTTTCTTCTGTTGCCTTAAAACAGACCACAACTGAGGAAAGACTTGTGGCAACAGCTAATTATAACAGTAATGAAGGACACCTCCCAGAGCAGAGAACCAGACTGCCAGAAAACAGATTTAGCCTCTGCCAACACCCAGGCTCAGACCATGTACTCCCAGCAGACAGAGCCATGAGGATTGTATGTCCTTCAGCTGAGTAACATGGCAAACAGCTTAATCTATTTATGCTGATCTGCAAGAAATTGCTAACTACTGGAAAAGGACAATAATAAAACAGCATTTTGATAGAATACTGCAGGGATATTAGGCTGCAGTAAAACTGGACTGCGTTTAGCCTTAAAATATCTTGAATATTGACCCTGCTACTGTAATAGGGCACATGGCAGTAAATATCCCTTCCCCAACCCCTGTTAGAACCAAGCTTGCTGGAAACCAAACACCTATCACACCTACACACCAGTGTCTAATTGCCCAGCCCATTTAATCATCTTACTGACCAGCCTTAAAGCTGGTTAACATACAGCCCAGCTCTTTCACAGTCTACCACCAGATCAGCCATTGTCAGGAGTGCTAGACTGTCTGATGCAATTCAGCTAGAATCAAATGTCCCATTTTGTAACAATCACTGGCTTTGATAGGCTGTTTCTATCCTGAAGCTTATTCAGAAGAGCTTGATTTGAACACAGTTCGATTTAGCTAGAACAGACTGTACACCCCAATTCATCAGAACCAAATTAGGACACAGAAAACTTACCAGGGATACCAGCTTTTGCAATAGCAGCTGCAGCATGATCCTGAGTAGAAAAAATGTTGCAGCTTGACCATTGTACCTGGAAAACAACTCAAGTTTTATTTGCTGAACAAAGTTCTGAGATATCAGGAACTCTATAACCAGACAGAAGAGAACGAAAGCAGAAAAGCATATTAGTACAAATCCCTGCCTAAGTAGCTCTGCAGAAGTTAAGATGAAAACTAAGTATTTGACTAGGACAGGGAGAATAATGACATTTGGGGGGATAACATAACGGAGCTTTAGCTGTGCCACATATTCAGACATCTACTTACTTAGGAGCACTTGTGCCAGACAGCCAAAGCACGCATTCAGTTATAGATCTTCAGGAAGTGCACAGTATGGTGGGTTTAGAAAGTCTGGGTCAATAAGTTCAAATTTTCAGAACAGCCTCATAGCAAATGTCCAGCAAGGGATAGCCACGCAACAGCACACCTGCTGGCACTCAGGAAAGTCAGAAACACAGCTGAAACACTACAGTCCATCAGCAGGCATTCTCTGAGATTATGCTCACCCAACTCCCACTCTGTGCCGCAGTCATGGAAGCTTTCCCAATGAGCTAAGCATTTTCCAGATTTCTTAACTAGGCTCAGGCACCTAGAAGAGCAACAGCATGTCGCTGAGTTGCATTGAAAAGAACCTGCACACCTACTGCAGCTCCCCAGTGGTGGCTCCCAGGTCCCCAGTGTGACCTGACAGACACACATGGGAGCTCTTGCTCTGCTCCCTACTGGGCTGACCAGCAGGTAGGTATCTGCATGCTTATTTACAGCAGGCTTTAAGGAGAGAGGAAAATCAGGTACAACCCTTCAACCTGATTCCAGATATTCATCCCATTGCGTCAAGAATCGACTCTTCAAACTAAGGGTTGCAGTAGCATACCCTGTTTTCTTCCATCTGAGCCTATAAAACCAACGCTTAAGTGTTGGTAACAATACTATCACTCCAGGGAAAATTAATCCAGGAAGAGCACAGAAAAGCCAAATTCAAAGTTATGCACTATACCTCCTCACCTGTGTTTTTCTGATCTCCCTCCGTATCAGCATAGGTGACATCAGAAGGTGTCATGAAATTCAAAGTATACTCAATACCTATACACCATTTACACCTGAAGCACTTGATACAAGCGACTTTTCAACTCTGCATCCTCAGATCTGTAATACCACTTTGTGGTAATGGCATAGACCCAAGAATTACTGGAGTACTTTATGGGCTCAGAGCCTAATATTTACATCGCACTGGTTATGAAGAGCTATTTTATTAGAACTTATGTACACTGAAGGCACCAGGTACTTACTCTTTGTAAGCCTAACCACAAAAAGGGATACCAAGATCACTACACTGCTGCTACATTCTCGCTGTGTAGGGTATAGTTTCATTGTAGTTTCTCTCTTCCCTCCCAAACACTGAAATTTCAGTAGAACAGACAAACCAGGGCTGAAACCAAATTCAAGGCAAAGTCTAAGCTTACATGCAGGCATCAAGACAAGAAAGGAGTTCACAATCAACACAATCAAGCACCAAGCTAATATAACAGCACACATCTTAGAGGCACAACCCTAATTTACACTTAGGGTACCTCTCTAAATGACTTGGATGAATGCCATGACACTGATTTTGGGCTGCACTCGGACTAAAGCAGTTTAGCAATATCTAAGCACGCACACAGCTGCTGCCTAGGCCAGCCATACTGGAATACAGCAACAAACAGGAGCAGCAAGGAGTTTCATAAAGTTCAGTTCCTACCACTTGCTTTTAAATCCTGAAAAGGGACAAAAGTTTCATATAAGTTGAAATAAAGCCAGGACTGTAACTCAAAGCTCTCCTTCAGGGCTGCGCTATTTGCAACAACTCTGACCAGGCAGAAGACAACCTCCACACACAACAGCATGTGCAGTCCTGGCACTCTATCTAGATCTATCCCCCCGACTTTTTGAGGAAATGCTTTAGCTGTTATAGAGAACTTCCCCTTCTATCAGTGCTTTTTGGTCAGCATGACAACGCTCGTTTCCTCTAACCATTTCCAGGCATGTACTCCCAGGAAGGCATCCCATACAGGCCATCTCTGGGCAGCCAGGGTGCAGGCAGCTAAAATTCAGGAAGAAGGAATTTCAGATCACATCCTATGCTTTACATAATTAATCACAAAGCTCCAGCCAGTTCCCTGATCAGCTCAAAAGCTATCTGGATTGTGCCAATCTCACACTCCATTCTGCAAGACAGGCACAGGGCACAATGCAGCCAAGGGCTTATAGGTATCGGAGTCTTTAATACAGACCAGGGTAACTGGTTCACAGTCACCCAGTGAATTTGAAGTCAGTGGAGTCTCCACCCTCCATCACTGAACCACACTGCCTCTCTGGTGTTTTCCGCACAGCTCAAGGACTGTCAGGAGCTCTCAGACAGCTTCATTAGTTTTTGCTGACTTTGAGGGCACAGGGTAGCTCGTAACACAGGCTAATCTGCACTGGAGGCAGTCACTAGAGATTCAGCAGTACCAGCATACCAGCAACAGCACTGCATGCCTGAACACAACACAACCACACGGGAGCAGCTTTTGGCACCACTCCTCGGGGTGCTGTGCAAACCGCTGAGGGAGCTGCTGAAGCCAGTGACCCAGACCAAAACAGACACTTGTAAAGATGCCGCCTGTCCAGAGGGAAGGTACACATCGCATCCCAGGGGCGTGCGCATTACAGGTTTTTGCTTAAGGAAAGAAGAGATAATCCACCCTTCTTAGACTGCAGCACAGTCTCTTCCCAAAAATGACAGTAATTTGCGAGGATCCCCTACAGTTGGTATATAAATTGAAGCAGCGCCCCAGGCAGAGCATTACCTAAGAGCATACTGAAGGATAAGCTCAGACACTTTACCTCAGCTCCCAGCTTTATAAGGGTCTCTATGAGAACTGCTGTCTGTACAGTCATATGAAGACAACCGGCGATACGTGCACCTTTCAGCGGCTTTGATGCAGCATACATCTCCCGCATCTTCATCAGCCCTGGCATCTCATTTTCTGCAATCTCAATGGCCTTGCGACCCCAGTCTGCAAGGCTGATGTCAGCTGCAAGAGAAGGACAGGTGTCAGAGCTGAAATAGCTGAGGCCTTGCTATCCCTTCACACACTTGTGGATAGGAAACAGCTGCAACAGCTGAACTGAACACAAAGGAAGAGCTTGGAGACAGAGCTGAGGGAAAAACAGGCCCTATCCCAGTTACTCCCTGCTTTTGCACTATGATACACAGGCTTTCAAACAAGTTTAGGTCAAACAGTCCTAAAATAGCAAAGCGCCTGTACAGGCACGGTAACCAACTGTGACCTATTGCTCAGGAGTCCTGGGGCCCATTCATTCATCACACTCCCTCTTTAAGCACCCATTCCTGCAGATACTGTCCAAGGGTCTGCCACTTTCCAGAGATTTACTTTCAGAGTATTAAGACTTGGACACGTGTAGGGGCTGCCTGTACAGTAACAGCTTCTGCACGTAAGAACAGACACAGAGTACTGTGCGCCCTGCCAAGGACTCCAGGGGCTGAGTCCCATCCAGCTCCCCCCATTAAGGACTAAGCTGCAGTGCTCCCACCTTGGCTCCACAGAGATAATTATTGAAGCATCATTAGTCGTAGGTCTGTACAAAAGGTTTCCAACAGTCTAGCTTGGGGTTGAAAACACCACACCTGCAGTACAGGTGTGACTCCAGCCTCACCTACGAGAGCAAGGGCCAAACAACTAACACCTAGGTGCTCTACCCACAGCATCATTCAGTGCCAAAAAGCCCTTTTTTTTTTTTTTTTTTTAATCTCTACCATAGATTTCAGGAGCTTACTGTTTCATGGTCAGCTATATTTCATTCAGCTACCTAGTGAACACAGGCCCTGGACAGCACTCAGGAACACCAAGCCAGCGTGCCCAGGTTCATACTGACAGGCTAATTGCATTTTATTCCAGAATGAAGCCCAGGAGCCATTGAAGCTCCAGGGCCTGGCCATTACAGCAACCAGGTCTGAAAAAGCCTAGGAAACGGAAGGGCATAGAAATGATGATGACGGGGGCGCAGGGACTTTCTTTAATCTCACCCATCTTAAAAGCTCAGCAGTCTTACCAGGGGGTGCTTAAGGAATCTCCTGGAGCATTTTAGGTTTGTAGCTCTCACATTCTTTCCTCCAAGGCAAGTTGTTTTTATGAACTAGAACCTTATGGGCTAACGTTTCTGGTTTTAATTTAATCTTCAAAGACTGCAAAGCTCTTTAGAAAAATGAGTTGGTTTTTTCTGTTGTTGTTTGCGTTGGTTATCGTTGTTGCCATTTACACGAAGGTCCAAGATTACAAACCTACCCACTAAAATCGTTAGGGGGGAATAAGATAGACACAGATTTAAGGGCACTTTCCCGTTTGCAGTGCCCGGTGAAGGGCTCCTGGAGGGGCGGCAAAGCCGGCGCAGGGCTGCGGGGGGGCCCGCAGCAGGCGAGCAGCAACGAGCACCCGCGGAAGCCGCACTCGTGCTTCCCCGCACCGAGCCCCGGCGGTTCGGGAGGCCCGCTCAGCCCGCCCAAGGGCTCCCCCGCTCCTCCCCGCTGCCAGGGGCTGCCCAGGCTCCGATTCCGCCGAGCGCTCCTCGCCCTCGCCCCCCGATCCCCGGGCAGCCGCCAGCTTCCCCCGGCGGACCGCATCCAGCCGCGGCCCCGGGGCCGGCGGAGCCCCGGCGCGGCCGCCTCCCGGAGCGCGGCGGCGCCGATCCCGCGGGGCGCACTCACCCACTTTGTAGGGCAGCTTGTCCGACATGCTGCCGGGCACCGCGGGCCGCCGGAAGAGGAGGTGGCGCCGGCCGCGGGCCCGCTTTAAGTAGAGGCGGCGCCGCCGTGTGTGTGCGCGGGGCGGGGCCGCAGCGGCTCGCGGGCGCCGGGGGAGCGGCCCCGGAGGGCTCTGCCTGCACCCGGGGCAGCGGGCAGCCCCAGACACGATGCCCGCCGGAGCTGGAGCGGCCCGGCCCGGCCACCAGCCAGCGCCAGGCCCGGCCCGGCCTTGGAGCGCCCCAGGCCCGGAGCAGGCCCCAGGCCCCAATGCAGAGCTGGCCGCGGAGCCGCCGTGGGCGCGGAGCGGGCTGTGCTCCCCGGCCTGCTGGCCCGGGGCGTTCGCCACGCGATCACCTCCCTGGTCCCACTGGCTGCACTATTCCTGACACAAGCCAGGGTGCCGTTGGCCTTCTTGGCCTCTTGGGCACACTGCTGGCTCGTGTTGAGGCGAGCATCAGTCAGCACCCCCAGATCCTCTGCACAGCTTTCCAGCCACTCTGCCCCCAGCCTGTAGCACTGCATGGGGTCGTCGTGCCCCAAGTGCAGGACCTGGCACTGAGCCATGTTGAACCTCATCCTGTTGGCCTCTGCCCATCCTGTCCAGGTCCCTCTGCAGGGCTTTCCTACCCTCTGGCTGATCAGCGATTCCCTCCAGCTTGGTGTCATCTGCAAACTTACTGAGAGTGCATTCAATTCCCTCATCCAAGTCATCAATAAAGATACTAAAGAGGATGGGCCCCAGCACCAACCACGGGGAGCGCCACTGGTGACCAGTTGCCAGCTGGATGTCACTCCCTTCACCACCACTCTCTGGGCCCAGCCACCCAGCCAGTTTTTAACCCAGCACAGAGTGTATCTGTCCAAGCCATGGGCTGCCAGCTTCTCTAGGAGAATACTGTGGGAGACCATGTCAAAAGCCTTGCAGAAGTCTAGGCAGGCTTTGTCAACAGCCTTTTCCTCATCCACCAGGCGGCTCAGCCGGTCATAGAGGGAGATGAGGTTGGTCAGGCAGGACTTGCCTTTCATGATCCCATGCTAACTGGGCCTCATCCCCCGGTGGTCCCGCATACATAGTGTGATTGCATTTAAGATGACCTGTTCCTGGCACCTTTCCTGGCACCGAGGTCAGGCTGACAGGCCTGCAGTTCCCTGGGTCCTCCTTATGACCCTTCACGTTAGCAAGCCTCCACCATGACCGCTGGTAGATGATGGAGAGCGGCCCAGCAATCACATCTGCCAACTCCCTCGGCACCCTCGGGTGGATCCCATCTGGCTCCATGGACTTGTGACAGTCCAGGTGGAGCACCAGGTCTCAACTGTTTCCACCTGACCTGTGGGGTGGTTCTGCTCCCCGTCCCAGACTTGCGGGTCAGGAGGATGAGTACCCCGAGGATAAGTGGTCTGGCTGGTAAAGACAGATGCGAAGAAGGTGTTAAGAACCTCAGCCTTTTCCTTATTGTCAGTGTTCATGTTCCCCACTGCGTCCAGTAAAGGATGGAGATTCTCTTTGGCCCTCCTCTTGCCATTAATATATTTAAAAAACATTTTTTGTTATCCTGCAGGGCGCTGTGCTGGTCAAGTGGTGCATAGCACAGCCCGTGAACCGCGCTATCTGCCTGACCCTTGGACTTGGCTGTGGCCTGATCCTTTTTCCAGCCTTCAAACAGTGCCAAGTGCCGGGGGGGGGGGGGGGGGGCCCAGGGCAAGGGGGCCTGCCGGCTCCTGCCCCTGGCCACAGCCAATGCCTGCTGCACGGGCAGGAGGCAGAGCCCTGCCTCAGCCTTGCCTGCAGGTCAAGCACATGCTCTGTTCTTACTCCTGTTGTAACATGAAAGGTTTTTCATAAGCCTCAGTCATGAACTGGGGCAAACTATGCAACCAGCTTGTTATATATCTCTTATTTATGAAATATTTAAAAGTGAGGATTTCCTCACACTTACCCACAAATTCTTGTTGAATTATTTTGCAAAGTGTGGAAGTACTGACCAAGCAGATCAGTGCAGAGTTCACCTCCACTGCACTCAAAGTACTCCCTGTAAATGAGGTTCAGTATTTGTTATCTGAGCAGCGGTTGATCTTCAGTCCTACAGAGAAAAGTCCACATAGAAATAGAGCAGTCCTAGTAGAAAATCTGTAGTCCTACAGCCACTACACATGTAAGCATTAATATCTGTTTTTGATATTTGGAGTGGTGCAGGTTGCACCAGCACATCTGACAGCACTCCAAGCAGTTCTGTAAGTTAAAAGGTGCCCAAAAGACTAATGTATCCATAGCTCTAGGACAGGTTCATCTAACTTGGTCGTGCTGTTGTGGGTTTACATCACTACAGCCTTTTCATCACAGCTCAAACACACCAGCTCACATCAGCAGGACAGCAGTTCACACTCAGCAGTTTCCATCTGCTCCCCTGACACTGCATCCAAGCATTGCATTGCTGGCTGACCACAGTTTCTCTGTGTTCCTGCATGCCTGCCTCTGCTGACGTACAGGCGAGGGTCTTGCCAACAGCCCTACATTATACAACGTGGCCTAATGGCAACAAAACACCTCATGTAAGCCTTGGGTGCCAGCTCCTCAGCAAACCTGATTGTCTGTGAGTTATAATGAACACTGTAACCTGCACTGACACACAGAAACTCCTATGCACAAAACGCCCTTCCAAAATTAATCAGCAAGGCCAAAACATAGACATTATTTCATATAACTCCCACTAATTTCAGCTCAAAACATACCTCCCTGTGAATGCTGGGCCCAGCACCTGATTACACCTGAGCCTACAGAGGGTGACGGGAGCTAGTGGGGTTGAATGTGGGCAGGTCAGCTCCACCTGGTGTGAAGGTGCTCCAGTGCCTGGGAAAATAGCATCAACTGTTTGTAACTGCATAAAGAGCACTTAAAGACAAGTCAAGCAAACGGCTTAGTTTGCCCCAGCCCTCTGATTTAGGAGACTGAGACCTCATGGCACTGTGTTATACTATATCAATTTAGTAGTCAGTGCCTTGACTACTCGTGTACACTCTGGTCCTTTCAGTGTTGCTGTCACTGGTGGGTTTGGGATACCAGATGGCACAGGATAGGTGCTAAATCATAGGGAATAGGGTGGAACGGAGCAGAGAACAGGGAAAAGAACAGAAGAGTTCGATAAACACTGCAGTAGTAGAGTACATTGACAATAACGGGAAGTTATTCATGTTATACATCCTGCTACTGTATCATTTACTGTAGTGAAGTTCTGGGTCTCCAAGTCACTGAAAAGGCATGAAACTCAGGGAAAATAAATAAATAAATAAAAATAAATTAAAAAAAAAAAAAACTGCAGACAATGATTTTACTTTCCCACAAACTCACACAAACACTGTAAAAATAAATTAATTTCTCTCTGTGAAGTGTAACAATATTGTGGTGGCAGCATTCAGGAGCTCCTTGAGTTAGGAAACTAATGTTTTACCCTGCATGGGGGTAAGAAGGACAGAAGAAGGATCCCTACCCAGAACGCTGCAGATGAAGGAGGTGTTGGATAACTACTGTTTCAGCTAGCACAAGGCATTCTGTTCAGTGAGGCAGGGAGAGTGATCATCCATTTAGGTAGTATCATGGTAAATATCACAAGGTGCCTGAAGAAGGTTATAACAGTGCTGCTATCACTGCCATCATCTAAGTAAAACACTTTGCTCTGTAGACTTAATGTTCTCAGCCAGAGCCCACAGGAGAGCTGTGAAGGACCCAGCCAGCAGCTGAAGGTTGCGGCAGCTCTTTTATATGCATGCTGTGACTCACACTGGTAATTTGCCTTAGTGGGGGGCGCATGTGGTCTAGAGCTCTTGTTGTTCATGCCTAAAGTTGGCTTTTAATGTGGCGTTGTTATGGGTATCATGCTGCAAGTGAACTCTGCCTACCTGCCTCAAGCATAAACTCATGTATTGCCTCGTGTGTTTGCACAAAGCCCTTTGCCATGAGGTTTCACACCACCACCTTGTGCAGCAGTACAGAATAACAGCACTGGGGATCCACTCCAGCTTTGAGTTGTACTATCTCAGTCCACAGCTACATTTATATAACTAGCATTAGCATTTTAACAACAATAACGCTTGTCCCAGCGATGTTAAATTCAACAGATTCCACATTCACCACAGTTAACTTTCTCCTCCCCTCTCCTTAGTAAAGACTTGCTGCACTTTACCAGGTTTTGACTGTGTTTATGCTACCACTTTCCATCATTAACTGCCCAACAGAGGGCAGAAAGAGCCTTCATTTCGGCTTCCCTGCGGATAAGCACTACCAGCACTTAAACAAGAGATTTGTATGACCAAACTCGTTCCATTTGGGAGGAGTATTGGTAGTCCAAGGGTTAAAAGGAGGCTATGTTTTTGTTTCAAGAGGGATAGAAATTAATTACTTGAGAACATCCTGCTTGTACAGCCACTGCAGGCATGAACTGAAGCAAAGAGCTAGAAGAGAATAAGTGAACTAGGTGCAGCCATACTCTTTTGCGGAGGTACACAGGGACAGTATGAAGGGCAAGAGGCAAGAGTTCCAGGAAGTGGAATTCTGGTTACATATAAGGAATAAATAAATAAATAAATAATAATTTAAAAAAATCACTATGTAGGGTGTCAAATGCTCAGCCAGGGGTGTGAAGAGGCTGTGGGATCTCCAACCTTGAAAACGATTTTAACTCGACCAGGCCCTCTGTGGAACCTTAGTTAGTCCTGGTTTGAGCAGGAGATAGACCTAGAGGCCCACCTAAATCCTTTGTATTTATGTGATTATCTGGATTTTTGTGTGCTTGGCTAGCATTTTCATACAAAAATCCACAAAATCACAAATCCTAAATCATCAGACATTTGTCAAGGAACTGAGAAACCCAGTTCAGTTTCTGTGTCTGACAGTGACTTGCTGTGCCACCTTCAGTAAGTTAGATAATCTTGGAAAAATGTAAGTTTGTCATCTGTGAGGCCAAGGGGGACCTGCTGGTTAAGAATGGAACATGGGAATGAATGAATGCAGGGTATGTTTCAGGAAAGGGGCTCTCGTACTCTCAGGATAGCAGAACAACTTGGGTGTCCAGTGCTTCTGTTACATGGGCCAGTCCCGGCCCCCAAGCTGAGGGAGCCTAGGGCTTTGAGCTTTCAGAGAGCAATATCCATTTATAGGCTCCTGTTCAAAAGCCTAGTGGAACTGGAATATTTTAATGATATTGTAGGATTTTGGCAGGGAGGGGTGTAGTTAATTGATCTTTAAGGTCCCTTCCAACAAAAAACATTCTATGATTCTATGATATTTCTCATTTATTAACACAACAGGAAAGATTCAAACATGGAAGTGATTTACACAGCTCTGCCATGCAGACCCTTAACTTTGGTGGCTTCCCAGTCAACTCCAGGCATCACTGGCACTAACTCAAAGTGCTAGTTCTGACTGAAAGAACTCAGTTAAATTGTGTCAGTGATTTGAATAATGTTACTAAAAACTAGAAGCCTGGCAGTAAATAAATACTATGCATATTTTGCCACAAGAAAAAATCTCTGACTTGTTGACTTTGAAATCTGTCTCAGACTGAGAAAGTATGTGAAAAAATATTACCAATATTATCAAATATTATCTCTCAGACGTTAACTCCCAGAAGCGCTGCTTGACCATATCAAACATAGGAAATCTGAAAAGCCATACTGTAAACACAGTTTTCCTAAAACCCTTTGCACAACATCATTCTGCACAGATGTTGCAAACTTTCCTAATCAGTTACAGTTTATACCAGTCCAGATGAAGTTATGACAAATAATTGCAAGAAAAGTCCATCCTGCCTGAGTATAGGGAGTGTAGGAAAAAATGAGGTAATCAGTAGTCTCCTCTTTTTCCCAAATAAGTAAACAAAGCAGCAGAAACCACAAGGACCAGAAGAAAGGTAAAATTTTGGATACAAATCACTTCTGCCACTCAATTACATTATCTGTGCTTGGCATGTTGTTTTGATGTTAATTTATTATTTGGTGTTCCCATTCACTTGTAGACCATGATTTTTAACAGGGAAAATATTGTCTTTTGGAATTCTAATGTGAAAATTGCACTACATTCATCTTGAACTGGCAAGCATAAACTAATCAGTAGTCTGGGCACCTGAAATGCATTCTTCTCATGAATTTTACAGAGCACCTACCACTAGTGGATCTTGAATTAAGGCATCTGGAGCAGAAAAAATAAAAAGGCTGGGGTTGCTGAGGTTGAACAATAACATTTTTCCCAAATGTCAGCTGCAAAAGGAGGAAAACAAAATGGTAACACAGAGGACAATTTATATGGTGTCCTTGACATGTGATACTGAATGTTATTAATCAACATTGGCTTTAGCAACCTTTACCTTAGTAAAGGTAAGACAAAAACAGAGACTGCAAATGGCCATGCTGCCCAAGGGACAGATACATATATGTTGAGCACAGAACTGTACTTGGGGTAGCATTCAGCTCCTTCCTGCAAACACTAATCTTATGCTAAAGTCAAAATCAATTCAGATGGCTGGGGTAAAAAGTCATAGTACATCTAGGGAACCATGCCACAAGCACTCTGCAAAAACAAACCCAGTGTTATAAGCAAGTTGTGAGATAGAAGAATGCACCGCAAAGGAAACGCAGCCTTGCAGATGTGGAACTCCAGCTAAAGTCAACCTGAGCTTTAGCGTCCCGCCAGGACAGCATTCTGTACCATGGCAATGGATGAGAGGTGGCTGCTTATGCAGAGGATGCATGAGAGAGAGATTTATGCAAAATTCATTTTTTATTAACTTGAATGGAACATTGCAAATATTAAACTGTAAAATGTGTTTCTACAGTCAAGTATCTAGGTCAAGTATCTATAAAGGAATGTAAAAACTTAAAGGTTGATGGAAAAATTTTATAGGGAGAAAAACCTCTGAAATTAACTTCAGCTCTTCAGTTGGTTGCTTCTTATACTGGGCTGTAATCGTGGCTTCAAACTGGCTTCCCAGGGACACGCACTTTTTTTGACAAAGCCACGTGCTCTTCTGACTTTTCAGTACTCACAGGCCCTGACTGGGCAGCATATATTGTTCTGGGCTGGAACTGATGCCTGTGCTTGAAGTTATGTGCGTATATTCCCTCATCAAACACAGCTGCAGGTGGCCATTGAAACATGGGTACAATTCAGCTGGGGGAAAACGGCGCTGTTTTCTAGCCTAGGCCTCGTACACAGAAATGCTAACTTGATTCTAGCCATGGGACCTTTCTTATTGGTGTGTGTGTGTAACCTGGGGAAGATTTTCAGAGCCCTAGCAGTTGTTAGAAACCTCCAAACCTTGCACTTGTAAGTAATTTTGTTAAAACATTGGTGAGGATCTTCTACTCTTTAAAAATTGAGTCTTTTCTCTGATTTCAGAGCATGGAAACCGACCCGTTACACCCCGCCGCTACAGGAGGAAGCGCTCTGTCCTTTCTCCCCGCCGCTCGCCGTGTGTCTGCTGTCACCTCCTGGCACCCCGGAGCCGGGCACGGGCACGTCTGGGGGCTCTGTGCTCATTGCACCCCTGGCAGGGCCTGGGGAATGCCTCGGCAGCAGCAGCCCCCAGCGCAGGGCAGCTAACTGTGGTCGTGCTGATGCTGCTCTGCAATCCGGGCAGCTGGCAAGAGGGTTTTATTCTTATTATTTTGATTTTTACTACTATTATTATTTTATTTATTCTTTTTCTTCAGTGCTTTGCAAGAATCTTGACCCTAGATGAAGCCTTTGAGCCCTGAGCAGGAAGAGCTGCTGAGCTGGGGGTGCGATGAGCTCCCAAACACCCAGGTAGGATGCACTCAGGCATTGCTTTGGGACAAGCAGCACACAAGAGCTTTGCCATCTGCCTTCGGGAGGAGGTAGCTCGAAAGGGACAGGACAGAGCTGCACCACCAAAGACCAGTTTGGGGCTGGAAAGCAGCATGTCACAGCCACAGCTCCATCCTGCTCTGCATCCCGAGGGCAGGACATGGGCATCCCCAGAGCTCGGTGGGATTTGGCACGGACAGGGATGGACACGAGTCCAGATGTCCCCAGAGCCAGGCTGGCACGAGGTATGAGGGTGCTGGGATTGCTTCCCACCTCAGCGAGCTCAAACTGCCCAGGGGGAGCTGGGGTGCTCCCAGTGCCAAAAATCTTGCCCAGGGGTGTGCCCTTGTCCCTATATTGCCACCCTCCCAGTGCAGGGAGCCGCAGCAGGAGGGAGTTTCAGGGCGTTTGCCCAATGTTGACATTGCCGAGGGAAAAGACCTGGTTTTTAATCACTGACTGATTATTTCGAGGAAAGGCAGGGAAGTGGGGAGCGGAGGTGGGCCCGGAGCACACCGAGGGAACAATGGGGCCAGTGTTGGGCTGAGTGCCGTGGCTCCCTGCAGAAACGCCCGGCGAGGAGTTTTCAGCACATTTTGCTTCCCCGCTCAGGTATAATTACACTGGGGAACAAAGAGCCCTTCAGCCCTGCCCGCTCCCTCCGGGACAGCCCTGGGGGGCTGCGTGCACGCACGCACACACGTGTGCCAGGTCTCAGCAGGGTGCGAGGGGATGGTGACTAGGTGGATGGCTCGGTCTTTAATTCTCTATTTAATTCTCATTAATTCTCTGTCTTTTTTTTTTTTTTTTTTTTTTTTTTTGGTCTGTGTCTCCCACTCAGCCCACACCCCAAAATCCCAGCGCTGCCCAGCTGTCCTTGCCGTGCCAGCACCTGTCCTGGTTGCAGGGAGCAAGGACGCAGCCCTGTGGGTCGATGCCCTGCAGCTGCTGCCACTGCTTCTCCTCCAGCACCATCCTGCAGAGCCCAGCACCCATCCAGACCCCCAGCCCCTTTGCAGAAACCAAGGGGGGGTGGGCTCTCATGGCCGGCCCCGACGCAGAGGCGAGGGGCACCGATGTCTGCCTGGGGCTGTGCCCCCTGCAGCTCCCCAGCACAAAGCAGGGCCAGAGACAAGTCCATTTTCAGATTTCAGTCCCCAGTCCCGCACCCTGTGCTCTCTGCTGCAGGTCTGTTTGGGGCACGTGCCTGCAGACAGGCAGGGCCCCAGCCAGGCACCCCGCAGCTCCCTCCCCAAGTCCTTGTGGGCTCCTGGTGCGGGAGCTGCACCCCGTGATTTCTTTCTCAGCGCTGGTCCTACCCAATCTGTTATTGTCTGCTGGTTTGCATGCATAATTACAGCAACAGTGCATGGAAATTAGCTCTGCGTTTTTCAAGCCCAGCTGTTTATATGAACTGTTCAAAACTCCACTTTCCCTTCCCAGTGAACCCTGAGAAAACCACCAGGGTGGTTCTTCCGAGACAGGGATTAAAGCAGATTGCCCCGAGCCCCCCACACAGCCACCAGGCCCTGTCCTGTCCTGTCCCATCCCCATCGGGATGCTGCCAGCTCCCGGTCTCAGTCCTTCCCTGCACTGCAGGGAGTATAGATCTCGCCAGGAGGGAGCTTGTTTAAAACCTGTTTTTTCTCGTTTTAGGGAAAAAGAAACAACCCAAACCCTGATTTTCCACAAGGCTTTTGGCTGCATGGACAAGGCTGAGTGCCTGGAGTGTGGGCACAGGAGCGTGGTGGTCTCTGAACGGCCCATTTAGGGATGGGGTTAACAACACCCCCACCTGGCATTGAGGGGGATGCAGGCACCCATGGATGTCTCCAGCCCTCTCTGTCCTTAATACAGCTTTAGGGCTTTTTGAGCCTAGCCAGTGGTGCCACATGCCTGGGCCGTTCCCGATGCACTCAGAGTCTCTCGAGCAGGTAATTGCAATTCCTCAGCAGCCCACCTCAGCTTATTTTGGCTCTGGCATCGTTCTGCATCCTGATGCTCAGCTGGGTTAATTACAGTTCTGCCAGAAAAAGGATAAAGTCAGCACAGGTTGTCTGGGCACTGCACAAACCTACGGCCCCGTACACGCAGCTCCACTGCCTGGGACCAGGGGTGCCCAGCCGCCCTCCTACAGCCTCCCCTGGCCAGCCTCCCCTCTCTGCCCACCCCTTGAGCTCTGAGAGATGCAAAATCCTCTTTAAATCCATTTTTACAGCCTTTTTACAGGCTGGAAAATCACCTACTGCCCTCCGTGCAAGCCAGCCCTCTGGCCACCTCGGCGCAGGGAGCAGTGTCGGTGGGCTGGGTGCGAGCTGGGTGAGCAGGAGATGAATGCTCCCGGGAAACCACAGCCACCCCTCGCTCCCCGAGCAGTGGGTGCGAGGTGGGGCAGGGCAAGGCTGTCCTTGTGGGGTGCAGGGCCGGATCCTGCAGCAATGCGGGGCCGCAGGGCGTGGGGTGCTCAGTGCCGCAGCCGGCCCTTGCTTGCCATTAGCCGGGCTCTGTGCTCTGCTCCCTTCCTGCCCGCTCGGGGCATTATTTGGAAAAAAAACAAAAACAAAAACAAAAACAAAAACAACAAAACACTCCCCGAACCTGCTGCGTGGTTTGGGGCAAAATGCAACGGGTCCGTGTTTAAAAAAAACAGCAATCCCGCGGAGCCGGGCTGCAGCCGAGTGCTGGCTCACTAGGTGGCAGCAGCCACTCTCGATGTTCTTTAGAAAGTTGTTTCCGGGAGAGAAAGACAAGATTTTGTTTTTCCCTTGATGGTTTTGAAGGTGCTATCACCTCCAGGAGCTGTTTATATATATCTATATATATATAAATGTATATATATAAAGCGCCCATCACCATACTGAAGCAGGAGCAGCGGGCAGCTGATGTGATTTTCCATTGCCTTTGGGCATTGCCATCACCCGAGGATGCTCACACAACACCACGGCCACCCACGGTGTAAGTTATTCCAAGTGTCCCAAAAAGCATTTGATGCTTTTCCTAATTTCCCAGCTCCTGGGGTGATATGAAAGTTTTTTCATTCTTCCTTTTAAACCCACCTTTCTGGCCACCTTGGGGATGGGGAAAAGCCTGTACGCATAATTCAGATAATCCATAACGTGGCTCAGGGGCACAGGAGATGCTGGAGCAGCTCCACCATGGCCTGTGGGGACGATCTGTGCATGTCCCTGGTGTGTGCGGGGTCCCTGAGCCATCCAGCAGAGGCGGGCGCTGCTGACTTGCTCGTGAGCGAGACTTCACAACTGGGTGGCTGGCACCTGCCCGAGACAGTTTGTGTTAATTGGGGATTATGCAGATAAACAGCTCTGACGAAGCTACCAGCTCCTCCGCCCAGACGTGGAGCATACGCTTGGGGAAGCGATTCGTCCGGGAGCTGCAAAGCTGCCCCTTTCCTTTGCAGGACCTGCTGGGAAATGCAGAGCCCAGGATAGATGCAGCCCGTGGCTGGCTTCTGGGGACAGAGGTGAGATCCACCACGGTTCCCCCAAGGCTCCCCCAGCCCTCCCTTTCCCCATGTGCCTTAAATTACTGCAGATGTTTGCTGAATCCAGCAGGCTTCAGGAACGAGCCGCTCGGTGCTTCCTTGGCCTCTCCAGCAAAGCCTCGTGCTGTAAACACAACAACGCAGGCTTGTTCAGAGCCCCTGAAGTCAACAAGTCCTCCTGCCTCCAGGGCCGGGCTGCTGCTAAACATAGCGGAGGGCACTTTCCATTCATAAAACGGGAATTGCGGGCAGGATTCAGGCACGGAGTGAAACACTTGGCCCCATCCTTCTCCCGAGCTCCCTGCAGAGATGGGGGACAAAATGCTTTGGGGAGCTGGGAGGAATCCTCAGCTTGGGCATTTTATCTCGGATTGTGTTGATTAAAGGGTTTTTCTTGGGGTGCAGCCTCAGATCCATTAGCCAAGGGAGATTTTCAGGGGAGCAAGGGCTGGTGGGTGGCTGTAGAAATGTGTGGGTGGTTATAACATTCTCCTGCCTCTTTCCTCTGCCAGCAGCAGCCCTGGTAATGTACGCGCACAGACACACAGGGGTGTCTGCCGCAGCTTCTGACCCTGCGTGGGTCTGGGGAAAGAAGGAGCCCCTTCTCCAGACTGCTGGGGGCCGTATGGAGGTCCTGCCACCCCAAACATGCAGGGGGTGCCCAGGCACCGAGCTAGAGGCACCGGGTGCCCCACACTACTCCGGGGCTGTCCCTGCTCCCCTTGGTGCTGCCGAGTTCAGCGCAGGTTCAAAACCTCCGCGGTTTTGGCACCCGGCTTGTTTCTAGCCCCAGCTCAGCACTGCCAGGGCAGCACAATTTCTAGGTACACTGTAGCTCCTTTGATGCCACAGAGATCTGAAGGCTACACAGAGCTGTAAGCCCTGCTCTGCATAGCGCTTGGGTCCAGCTCCAAGAAACCGGGTTCCTTTTTATGGCCTCTTCAGATCAGCAGCTTCCTGCTGGCTCCAGCCTGGCACCGCATGTGCGCGTGAAACAACGGAGCTCAGAGAGCCATGACAGCTAGGAAAGGGCTGGGTTTCACACTGAACTGTTTCTCTCTCTCTCTCTCTCTCCCTCTTTTTTTTTTTTTTTTTTCCCTTTTCCTTTTGAAATTACCCCATTTGGGCCTCTAATGGAAAAAAAAATCTGGTGCTGGGTATTCAGCTGCTGGAAATCAGCTCCTCGTCACTGAAAAGCACAGAAGCGGTGCAGGGACTGCTGGTATCGATCAATGACATTGAAGGTCACTTGCGTTCATCATCCCTGTCCCTCCTGGCCTTTGAATATATGGACCGAGGACATCGAGGGAGCCGTGATGTTCTGTGCCAGCACGGGAAGTAAATCCTGGAGGCCAGCAAAGAAGCAATCGAATCAGTAAAGAGTCCTCGAAGCATGATTTATTGGTGCTCTCAGGTGAGATCTCACCGGGGCGAGACCCTGCCATGAAAAGAGGGCAAGCAGGTCAGATAACGGGTGGGCAGTGGATGTATGGGGAGGACCCTCGGGCAGGGCCACCCCAGGCTGTGGATGTGGCTCAGGGACACTCCTGTCCCCAGGGCCGCTCGCTAGCTCTGCATGAAGAGGTGGAAGTTGGTCCTGGTGAACTCCTGGTGGATGCTGTCGAGCAGTGTGTCCGAGTCCTGCGGGACGTCCGAGGGGACCGGCTGTCCCGGCAGGAGGCTCTGCTCCGGGGTGTAGGTGAAGGTGAACGAGCTGGAGTAGATGAGGCCGTCATCCCTGATCAGCAGGAGCGGGACCGTGATGGGGTATCGCAGCCACCTCCAGTCACTGCCGAAGGCGGAGACATCGGGGACGACGCACACCAGGGATTTGGGGCTCCTGGGAGCAGTGCATGGGGATAGTGTGCTTTAACAACCTGGGAGGCACGTCACCTCCAACCAGGAGCTCAGCAGAAAGCCTCCGGCCACTCTCCCCTGTCCTCTTGCCTGTTTTATTCCTATGTCAAAGCTCCTTGCTTGTCTTCAGCCCCTGAGGTCCCCATGGCCTCCAGCCACCCCTACAGCAGAGCCCTCCCACACCAGGAGCAGCACCCACACACCTAGCTGAGCAGCAGCAAGGTGGGAAGCAACCCCAACCCCCTGTGCCCCCCCTCCCCAACTCCCCCAGCCCTCCCCAGTGTTCAGTGCAGAACTCCAGCCTGGTCCAGCACAGGTGGTGTGAGTGTCCCCTTCGCCCATGCTGGCAGCCACGTCCCTCACAGCATGCCCGGCACGGCCCACGGGCACTGCTGTGCCCGACCCAAAGCTGCCCCCACTGGCTCCCCCCCACACCTTTTTTCCACCCTTACCTGTACATCGTCTCCGCCTCCACGTCTCCGAACCAGACCTTGAGGTGTGCGTGGAAATGCTCGCCCTGCACCTCCAGCATGGCCACGTCCCCGCCGCCGGTCAGCTGCGGTGGCAGCGTGTTACGGCACCGGCTGCTCTGCCCCGCGCCCCTGCCCCACGCAGAGCCCCGAGGAACGGGGCAGCGGCCTTGCCGCATCCCCACACCAGGAGAAACCGAGCAGAGGAGCCCTTTGGGGATGGAGATGCCCCAAAAGGCATCCCGCAGCCAGAGCCCTGCCTACCTGCAGGGCAGCGATGAGCGGCACGGGGCTGACGGGCTCGCGGGCGCAGGCCAGGCTCTCGCTGAAGGTGTACTCCACCATCTCGGTGCCGATGATGGTCCAGCAGGAGCCATCATTCAGCAGCTCCCGGTTGGCTTCCTTTGGGCACGGAGACGCCTGTGGAGAGGGTCACAGCTCTGAACGTGTCACGGTGGGGACAGCAGGGGACCAGGGCCAAGGATGCCTGGCTTCTGCCTGGTGCCAGTGAGTGACCCAGTGCCTCCGCTCTGAAATGGGGACTGAGATGCTTTGCTAATGCCTCGGTGATGAGGCTCCCACCAAGGCTGGAGGCCGGTGGCTCTGCAGTGATTCTTAATTTGGAGGCAACTCCCCGTTGGTGGCAGACCTCCCCCTCCCCATGACCCTCTCCCAGCGAGCAGCCAAGTGGAACAGCTTGGATGTGGAGCACCTGGGGGTCCTCGTACCTGGAACTGGATGACTTTCTCCGTGGACAGGCACAGGTACATGTGGTCGCTGCCCTGGAACTGGAAGGCGCACTTGTGGAGCTGGGAGATGGGCTCGTCCACGTCCAGCATGGCGTACTGCTTGCTCACCTTCCGGATGATCTGGGGGGGGGGCACCCGCTCAGCATGGGGCTGGCGAGTCCCCTGCCCCAAGGGAGGCTGTGTCTCCATGAGGAGGAAGCAAAGGGATGAAGCACACGTTGCCCTGTGTGAGCCCCTGGGCTCGAGGGAGCAGCAGAGCAGCATGGACCCATTGCTCAGGTCCGTACCACCCGAGCCCCGTGTGGACAGAGCCTTACCAGGGGAGGCAGGGTGACGCCGGTGGCCGTACAGATGAGCTGCACCACGGAGCCGTAGCGGATGTACCCTTCCCGCAGGGGGAACTCGCTCCGGGTGTAGCGCTCATCGGCTTCGGGGGAAGGAGAGAGGCAGAGTCAGTGCCGCGAGCAGCAGCACTGACTGCTTTTTTATGGCTTTATCTGCCCTGCAGGTGCTCGCTGCTCAGAGAGACCTGGCTGGCAGGCCGGCACCCAGCAGGGCTGGGATGTGGTTCCGCACAGGGACACGGCCGGAGGCAGCCCCGCAAGGCTCCTTACCCAGGTGGAGGGTGAAGGCCGCCCACTGCCTGGCGCTGGCGATGAAGGCTCCCCCCTCCACGGAGAGGTAGCGGGTGCTGACGGTCTGGGAGCGCAGGCGGTTGAAGAGGGACACCTTGGAGCCCGAGGAGATGCACACTGCAGGAGGAGGTGGCTGGGTTAGCGCTGGCCAGCTTGCTCGGGGCTCAAGCTACAGCCCTGCTGCTTCTGGTGGCCCCAGGGAGGACGAATCCTGGTTACTGGGGTGAGCAGCACTGCAGCAAGCAGCACTTCCATCTGCCCTTCCCTTTGTGTGAGCACCAGCCCAGCCACACTTCCCAGAGGTGCAGGTGAAGCCCACGGGGTGGGGAGCACATTGGACATCAATATGACATCAATATGGCCACATGCATTCTTTTTTGAGGGTGCCCATGGGCTTTGGATCAGCCCTGACTGCTTTGGAGGTAAGATGTGAGCACGCATCCCATGCCATCCCATGCCATCCCATGCCATCCCATGCCATCCCATGCCATCCCATGCCATGCCATCCCATCCCATGCCACCCCATCCCACCCCCCAGCAGAGCCGTCCCCGGACGCACAGTCTGTGTTCTTCAGCGACTGCTTCTTCTGCGAGGGCTTGGAGATGACCTTGATCAGCTTGCTGTGGAAGGTGCCGATCTCCTGCCCGTTGCTGAAGAAGAGCTTCAGGACCAGGCGGAAATGTTTGCGCTTGTCCGCGTCCGAGATGTACAGCGCCTTGGCGCAGCCAAAGCCCTGCGGGGGGCACAAGGGGCAGCCAAGCGTGGGCTGGGGGTGGCATGCACGGCCCCAGCCCCTCCAGCCTTCCTCGCCCTCCTCACCTTCCTCACCGCCAGCCCGGGCACGGCGTCCCCCCAGGACAATAGTGCCCTTTCAAAGAGCCCCGGGTTCATTTACAGGGGGAAAGGGCCGGAGATGTTATTACAGGTGCGGTGAAGAGCCGGGGATCAGCAGAGGCTTTATTTACACAGGGGGCAGAGAATTCCTCATGGAAATTAATGTTCACGTGTGATTTATCCTGCGTAACATGAGGGATCGCCCTGGGTTTTCGGTTTCCCCACCATGCTGGCTCTGGCAGGGCTGATACGCCGTGCTCTAGCAGCACCTTGAGCACTGCAGACAAAGCTCTTTCTGTGATGTTTTTGGCCCAACGCAGACCCCACACTCTTCAGGGACACCAGATAACGCTTTATCCCCCCTCTTTCCCCTATCAAAAGATGCCGGGTCTCCTCTCAAGCTCTCAAACTTTGGGATCGTGTGGTGTTTTCCTTTGCTGTTTACCCACAAATGACAGGGCAGGCTTTCAGTTCGCGATAAGCAGCGCTGCCGCGCAGCAGGAGCGCATGGCGGGCCGGGGAAGCTGTGCGATGTTTGGCAACCTGCCTGCCCCAGGGCTGCACAGGCCTGGGAGGGCGGTGAGAAGGACGGATCCTGCCCACGGGGGAGCGGGCACTGCAGGGCTAACCCCACACAGAGCATCCCCAGTGGAGCCGGCTGCGAGCCCTCAATTTACCTTCGAGTCCGGCTGCTCCTCGAAGCTCAGCTTCTGCGTCTCCATCAGGCTGCTGCCCATGCTGTCCAGCCCCATGTACCCCCACACGCGGAAACCTGCCTCTCCCAGGTCCCTGGCTGGAAGAGATCGGGATAAAAACCCTCCAGCACCGTGCTGGCACCCGCTGGGGCTCCTCCTGGGGTGGCCCAGGCTGCTGCCTGCTCAGGTCTGGACTGCAGAGGAGCCAGCCCCAGTGAAAGAGGAGCCTGGGGGGCACAGAAAAAATAATCAGGATGCATTTCCCTTTGCAGAGGTGGAGGATGGCTCACCAGGAGAGGTCTGGGGCTGCCACCCCGCACCTACCTGTTAGCTGTTCCTGCTTTAGTTTCCAGCCTGGCCCACTCAGGTAAACGCAAGGTGGAGGGCAGAAAAACCTGTGGAGACAAGTGGACCCCTCATCACTGCACTCAAACACCCAGAGACGCTGCTTGGCTCGAGGTGTGGCTGCCGGCAGCCCCGGGGAGCCAGCACGGTGCCGCTACCGCACCTCTGGGTGCTGCTGGAGGGCACGGGGAGCTGGGTGCAGGGTGCTGGGTGCAGGGTGCTGGGTGTTAGGTGCACTGGGTGCTGGGTGCTGGGTGCTGGGTGTGCTGGGTGCAGGGTGCTGGGTGCTGGGTGCTGGGTGCTGGGTGCAGGGTGCAGGGTGCTGGGTGCAAGGTGCTGGGTGCTGGGTGCTGGGTGCTGGGTGCTGGGTGCAGGGTGCTGGGTGCTGCAGCCCCCCCAGCTGAGCCCTTGGGGTCAGGCCCCTGCTCTCTGCCCGCCTGGAACGCAGAGTTTCGGCAGCTCAGGAACAGAGTTTGCATTCACAGCCAGATTCGGAGCCCAACGCAAATAAATCTATGCGCGGGGTTTTGGAAACCTATTTTCCTGTGTTTTATTTGGGTTTCCACTGTCTTTGCACTTGGGTGAATGGCACAAATTCATCCTCTATTCATACTGGGTAAAACACGAGCAGTGCAGGAGGGGGTGATATTTTGGGGCCCTAAAGTTCTGGGCTATGGATTTTTTTATACAAATCCCCCGGGCTCTGGACCCTGATTCCCAACACGAAGGAAAAAACAGCCCCAGCCCCATTCATCTGGGTGCAGCTCAGCCTCCGAGGTAGAGCCCGTCACCTCCAAGCTGCTCGGTAATAAGGGAGGATTATTTATATCACAAGGGTTAATGGAGGATTAATTATACTCCGGTGCCACATGCTGACGTCGCTGCCCGGGAGTAGCAATTTTGGGGATTCGAGCCAGAACCTCAAGGTGTTCTTGCGATGTGGGGAGGATTGTCCAAAATAGCCACTATGGGGAGACGGTGGGCATTGATGGTAATGTCCCAGTTTGGCCGTTCAGATGTTAAGACGATTTCCAGAGCACTTAAAGACTGACCTCTCTTCTTATTCTGTGCAATTTCGTGCTGAGAGGGTGAGACCTGAAAAGCTTCTTTCTTTTTTTTCCCCCATCCATCTGACCTCCCTGGGAGGAACCCGGCACTGGTGTGGGTCGGGGTGAAGGTGCCCTCTCGTGCTGCTCAGCCCATGAAGACTCTTACCTTTTTTCATTGCCGTATGACTTTTGGGCGACCTTTGCGTGCAGTATGAGCACTGTCTGGTCTGCCGGCAGCTGCAGGTACCTCCGCACGCCGTCTCGGAGCAGGTTGGCTTGGTAGGGGTTGGATCTACAAGACAGAGGTCCCACAACACTGCAACACCCGGACCGGGCTCCTCGCCTCGCTAGCAAATGGCCCCAGCCCCAAACCCAGCCCTCAGCTCCCCGCACCATGCGGCTGGGCACCGAGAGGCACCAGGAGGGTTTTTAGGGCCACATCAAGGCTTTCTGCTCTGGTAACTGGGAGCAGTTCCCGTGCACCCGGCCTTTACCTCTGCTGGCTCAGGCAGTCGGGCAGGGACAGGATGGCTGGGTCCGAGCCCGAGGTGCCCTGCCCTGCCGTGGGACCTGAGGGACCACGTTACAATTAGCCTGACACCTCCAACCCTTCACTTCCAGCTTTCCCACGCTGTGAATGAAGCCGATGCTTTGCTGTCTGCATGTGAAGATGAGCACGCCTCCCGTACAAACAAGTATTTCCCCAGTGTCTCCTCTGTTGGCAGATAGTCCCGCAGGGACCCGGCGCTTTGCTGTCCGCAGATATTCCCACCACTGCCCTGTTCGGTTATGAGATGGGCAATATAACCTCGATTCTCCATGCGTTAATAGATCGTCAGCAAGCAGAAATCAACAGGGCTCTGCCAAAAGCAGATTTACAGCCGGTGCCACCCACAGCATCAGCTGCCACTCTGCATTTGCTGAATTCAGCCATCCAGGCTGAATTTGCTGCCCCCTGCCTCAGTGCCCCAGTGCCCCAAGTCAAGCTTTACCCCTGGTTTGCCACCAGCAACCTCTCCAGGATAGGTTTTCACCTTGCTGAAGCCTCCTCTCCAGCCCTTCCCTCCACTGAGTGGTTTGTATCCTCGCTCAGGCAAACAAAAGAACGAACCAGGCTCTGTGCCTGATTATTTTTTTCCCTGCGGGTCCCATGGCTCAGTGTTCAGTGCCAAATGAGGAGCACAGCTTTGGGTCCGGCTGGGTGTCAGCTCCGTGCCCCCTGCTGGATGCCCCCCACCCCGCTGGGTGCCCACCACAGAGCTCGGGGCTGCCTGGGAGCAGCTGGGCTGGTGCTGGAGGCAGCCCCTCGGCTTCACCCATCGGCAGGGAGTGTTTGGCAGCAAATTGCCAAAAAATGTGGATTAAGACGTGTGCTGACAGCGTGGCCAGCAGCAACGCCTGCTTTGCAGAGCTTCCTGCAGCAACAGCTCGGGGCAGGGCCGGGCTTGTGCAGGTATCATTGCTCCATACCTCCATACCATCACATCCCTGCGTAACGCCAGAGGCACGGGGGCTGCTGCGCGGATCTCGTTGGAGACTTCTGGAATAATTATCCACATGCTACTTGCTGCTTAGTGCGGGAATGCGCATGCCAAAGGCAGGTAAGCAGACTGTGGTTCTCCAGATTTGATGTCTAGCTGGGGAAGGGCTACCCAGAAACTTGGGGGGTTTAATTTCTCCTTTCTCTGCAGCCATTGCCATCCAGATTTGGGGGGATAAATTGTTTGAGTGACGCCCCTCTGAACAGTGCTCACCATTCTGACCAGGAGCCGACCACCCAGCATCCATCATCTGGTTTAGATTTGCCTTCAGAAAGTCAAAAGGCTATTGCTAAAGCGGCTCGGTATGCTGCTCGGTACCCACTTGGCTCCTTCTGGCACCTCCAGCCTCTGCAGGGTTACAGGGAATTATTCACTCCCTCTGACATTTATTATATTAAATTATTAAAATGCTTTGATTGTGGTGCAGTGTTAGTTCAGTGTCATGTTAGCGGCACCGCGCGGGCCGGGCTCTCGCAGCCCGCGCTAACAGCCTCCTTTTCAGAGCCGCAATTCCCAGCTGGGAGTCAAGCACTCTTGCACAAAGTTGGGCATTATGCAGAGGCAGAGCGAGGCCCTGCCTCCTCGGCTCTGCGGGCCACGACCCCTTTCCTTGGCTGATTTTTTGCAAGCCTTCCCCTCTCCGTGCTCAGCCTGGCGCTGAGCTGTGCTGGGGCTTTTCTCTCGCTTTACGCCTGGCGGGTTTGGGTGTGCTGGAGGAGCGGGTGTGCTCTGAGGTGTGCTTGGATGGGATGATCCCCGCGGGTTCCTTACACCTGGGGACGTTGTAGGGGTGTCTCTGGGGTGTCTCTGCCCAAAGTGAGGGGTGTGACAGCACCCAGACTCTGTGTGTGCTAGCAAGCCTTGGCTGCATTGCTGTGCTTGGGCCAGGAAGCAGGAAAGGAGAACCCACATGAGGGCACTGGGAGAACCAAATCCCCCCCCGTGCCACTGCTCCCCAGCCCTGGCTGCAGTGCGGTGCGTGCTCTTCGGTGACATTCATCAGCTCAGCCTGCAGAAGATGGGTGCCAGTTTTAGGGGTGCTGCTGAGAACAAAATGCCTGACTCGGGAGACCAAAATACCACCCATCAGCTCTTGGTTGGGGTCTTCAAGCCACTGTGTAGACAAGAACCTTAACTCGCATTGATGCTATCCTGGAGTGCATGCTGATTCAGGTGCACAGGTTTAATTTTCTGCCTTTCACCCCCAAAAGGAGCTGCCCTTTGCCCTGCAGCTTGCTGGCGACTTGGTGCCACAGAGTGCAATTGTTCTTTCCCGTGCCTGGAGAAAACCAAACGTCCTAATAAAGAATATCCATTTTAGAGGTCTGGGTTATATTTCGTAGAGAGCAGGGGAGAAAAAGCCTGCAGTGCTCCTGGGTATGGAGTCAGCGTGATGTTTATGCAAAAGGAAAAGCCATTAGAAATCACAGAAATGAGAAGCCTGCAGTTTCTGGCTTCCCTCGTTTTTCAATACCTCCTTTAATCCAGACCAACCCAACCCACAAGCCCTCGTATACGCATGGGTATTTATAAATCCTATATTTTCGTCGCTGCACACACAAGCGAAATTCAGCCTTTTCTGGGCTTGGGGGATTTCTCGACCACACCAACGGCAAACACCGGCCGGGGCCGGGAGGCAGGACGGCTGCGGGGGACCGGGGGCCAGGCAGGGTGGTCACCCACGGCGTGCTCCTGCCCCGCCACCGCCCCGGCAGCACCCGAACACCCACGTTTGGTACCGCAGCATCGCCTCGACTGCGAGAAAGCTCAGATAACGTGGGTGATTTTCTGGGGTCTCCTTTCTCTGATCCGCCTGCTGTTGTTTGTGTTAGCACAGGGAGGGAGGAAAGTGCTGCTAAAGCACTAAAGCTCGGTGCTATGGTGGCTAAAGGTGGCTCCTGCCACCAAGGAGCCGATGTGAGTGCTGTGAGGAGGTGGAGGGCTGGGAAGCTCTGTTCCAGGGTGGCTAATGACGATGCTAACCGGGGCTACAGCCCCGCACATCACTTGTCCTTGCCGGCAGTTGGACCAGGTTCAGCTCCCTGCTTCCAGCCCAGCTCCCCGAGCTCCTGGGTCTCCGGGGGTTCAGAGGGCAGGACACAAGGAGTTCGGGGGCTGTTTTCCGGGGCCTTTGGACTTTATGGTTCATGCACTCCGCCAGCAGAGGAGCAAAAGAATAACAATAACCCAATCCAAAATACAAACAAACAAAAATAAGACCACACCAAAATAAAAAATAAACACACACCCCCCCAACCCAAACGGAGGAAGCCTCTCGCTGGCCGTTGCGGTGCCGTGCAGGCAGGGGCTGTGCCCAAACCCCGCCGTTTTGCCCCGCGCACTGCCCCCGGCGCCGCCGCTCCCACCTGCGCGGCTCCCGCTCGTCCCCGGCCGCCAGCCCCGGGATTTTTATTTTTTTTTGGGGGGGTGGCCGGGGGCTGGGGCCCCACCCGCGCTATCCCGGGCCGGGCCGGGCCCGCCCCGCCTCCCCCCGCCCCGTTAAATGCCGCTCCCGGCGCCGCCGCGCAGCACCGCAGCCCCCGCGCAGCCCCCGCGCAGCCCCCGCGCAGCCCCCGCGCAGCCCCCGCGCAGCCCCCGCGCAGCCCCCGCCGTACCTGAGCCAGTACCGAGGCGGGGAGCGGCTCCGAGGCCGGTACGGGTGAGTGAGGGGCTCCACGGCACCTGCGGGGAGGGGAACAGGGGATGGGGATGGAGTAAGGGGCAGCTCCGACCCCGCGCGGGGGGGGAGGGGGGGTAGATTGTGGGGCTCCTCCTGAGTTGGGGCCTTAGGGAGTGCTGTGCGCCCTCGGGAGGGTGTCACTGATCCCCTGATTATCACCGATTTTGGGGTTTCAGCCTAAAAGTGCCCTTTCTGAGCTCCACCACCTGTATGCTTTTCCCTTTCTGTGGTACCAGCATTTGCTGTCCCAGCTGTTTTTTTGGGGTGCAGGGTGTGGGTACTGGGGTCACAGCACCCTTCTGGGGAGAGGGACCCCTGCTCTGCTCTCAGTACCTGCAGGGAGGATGGAGGCATTCCCTACCACACGGATGGCACAGTTTGAAGTCTGCGTGCTCTGTTCACCTTTTGCCTAGCTCTGGGACTGGTTCTTGCTTATACAAGCGAGGATCTCTTTTAGCAGAGAATAATAAGGTCTTGTACACCTGGGCGAAGCGCACCAAGCAATAGGAGAGCTAGATCTTGCCAAAAGATAAGCTGAAAAGTGTGCCCAAAGTTTGTTCATGCACCGCTTCTGCATGACTGGAAAATTGGGGCCGTGCATGCTCATAGCTCTGTTTGTGCATACCCATAAACATGTTTGTATAAGCAATCACCCACCTTTGGCTTATAACTCCGAGCATTGCACAGGAAAAAAAAATAGCCTTGGGCATATTTGCTGCAAGCAATTACGTGGGAAAACTTGTCTGGAAAATCAGACTGCTCTGCGCTCATCAGATCTGTGCCAGCACGCAGCCACATGAGGCTCTGCAGGTAATGCTGTGCGGTGGTGTGTGCCCTCTTGGGGATTTTTCCCCCCTGTTTGGCCAGAAGGTGTGAGGATGGCTGTCGCTGCAGAGCCGGGAGCTGCCCACTCTGTCCTGGTCCTGGGAGCACCCACCTGGTGTCGGTGAGGAGCAAGGAAATGGGGCTCTGCTGCTTGTGGGACTGAGGTGGGGGGAGAGGGCTCCAGGATAGGACCCTGTTCACATGGTTCTGCCTCTTCTACTTAAGCCCACGGGATTTCTGCCTCCACTGAGGCCAGACTGCATACAGTTACTGCAAAGTCTTCCCTATGGGACCCTGTAGCATCTCTTGGTAGCAGTAACAAAGCTTTTCCTTATCCCTTATTTTTCCTGAGAACAGGAGCAATCAGTCACAGGCAGTCAGCCTGTAGGCTCTCGGCAGCAAGTAGAAAATGTATTTCACAAGCAGGTTCTTGCAATCTGTTTGGGGAATATCACTAGATTGGCATCTGGTACAGGCAAAAATTGTGTGTGTAATCTGCCTTCGGATCTCAGCCCTGATATTTGCCACCAGGACTTGGCAATACGAAGAGCAGAGTTAGCTCCTGGGCTAAATCCGGCCTCGTCTGAAATACAAATTCCCATCTGGAGGGCGTGCAAGAGATCTTCGTGTTTGTAGTAAAATGGCACTTTCCATCAAAGCAGGCAGGGGACTGCTGCATCCAACTGGAAAAAGCTGCTGTTCATTTTTAGAAGTTCTAACTCTGTTTTTTTTGTGTGTGTTTTTTTTTTTTTTTTTTTTTCTCCCCTTGAAGAATTAAATAAATCTTATGGGATTAGTACAAGATGGGCTTGGGAGTTACTCCTGTTGGCGACGGTAGTGAACAGAAAAGATGTGGCCAACATGGCAGCCTGTTGTAGGCAGTCAGTGGTCACAGAAGACGTTTGTGCTCCACTCGCTCATAACGTAGTATTTCCCTTGAGGTTGGCACTAGGGGTTAAAGGTTTTCAAGAGAAGCATTTGTTTAAACATTTTTCAAGTTTCCAATAGGGGCCCCTTTGTTCGCTTTCTGAGCCGTGTGCCTGCCTTGTTAAAAACTCAGCGCTCGTAAAATGCCACTTCCAAACCCTGGATGAATAGGGCTGGAACATGGAGAGAGGCAGAGATAAGCAGCATTTGTACCTATGTGCACATGCAAATTATGGACAAACCCTCCCTGACTGAACAAAAGAAACCCAAGAAAAAGACAGCAATGAATACTGAGTGGTGCTCATAAAAGGACTTATAAAAATCAGCTGCTCCCCCAGAAAGAGTCCCTTTTGTGCCAGATGTCCCACACGTTTCTTCCAGCTGTGCCATGAGGCTGAGCGGCTCCTGCGCCTCATCATTACCTTGTGGAATTGTCTTCTCCGCTTTGGGGCCAAACCGTAGCAAGTCAATGAGTGGGGCTCTGCTGGCCGCAAGGGAGTGTGTGCAGCCCTGGGTCCAGCTGGCACAAGGGCTTTGAGCATCCAGATGCAGGGACCTGGCCTTGGTGCTCTGTTACCTGCTGTGGGCATGGCCCCTCGGTGGTTATTTGGTGGTTAGGAGGGTTCTGTTTGCTCTCCTGTCTGGGATAAATGGGAAGGGTTCAAAGCCAGCCCTGCTGAGTGCGTGTGCTCGGGAGAGATGTCAGTGCCCAGCCATGGCAGTGCTTCCCTGCAGGGTGCCCCTGGCCTGATCCTGCACCTGAAGCTTTCCTGGCTCTCAGGCTACTTCTCCATCCCAGCATTTCCCACTGGATGTGGGATCCTTCTTCGCCAGCACATTTCTGCCTTTGCTTGTGTCTTTTCCCCAAAAACTTCTGATTTCCCACTTTGCAAGCCCTTGAGTGCACTTGTGAATCCATCACTACCCTGGTCTCCCATGATGCACATCAGGGCATCCCATAGGGGTCAGCTGGGGTCCCTTGGAGAGAGGTGACGGTGACTCGGTTCCTCTCCAAAGGCTGAGCCTTCCCGTCCCTGGGCCGTGTCGTGGTTGCACGAGGGCAGGATCCTGATCTGCAGTCTGCAGGTGGTCCGCAGCAGGAATTGGTAAGAGCAGATCTGTTGTCAGCTCAGTTAGCCCGCTGTGCAAGAGTCTGCCCTGGCTGGAAAATTACCAGGGGGCCATGAGCTGGAAAAGACAGGAAAACCCTGCCTTTGGAAACTCACAGCTCCCACGCTTGCAGCTGGACTTGGACGGCTTCCTCCAAGTGTCACATTAAACACCCCCCTTGCTCTTCTTTTCTCACAGCATCTTGCTTTGGTTTTAACAGCACCAGCCAGGAGCAGAGTGACACAAAACATTGCTGTCTGCACTCAAATGCCAGACAAATCTCACAGCCACTCTCCCTGTCGTCTGCTGAGCCTCTCATGGTGAGGCTGGCTGAGGGTGGGCTGGGAGCAGCTGCAGCCCCAGCACGTGGCCGTGTGTTCCCCTTGCTCTCTGAGGCGGCCCTGTGTCACTGTCCCAGTAGCAGAGCCAGCCCAGGTCCCAGCACTGCCACAGGTCTGCTCTGGTCTTGAGCAAGTGGCTTGGAGTCTCCTGGCCTCGGGTTCCACATGCCAAACTGTAGGGCTTGGCTTGGAGAGCCTCTGGAGGCCTCCAGACCTCAGCCCAAAGTGACTTTGGGCTGTTCCTGGTGCCTTCAGTAAGGACTCAACAAGCACAACAGATCCAGGTAACTTCAGTTACTTGCTCATGGGTTGACCAAAAAGGGACAAAGCTCACGCTGGGGTAAGGCTGAAATCAGCTGGGGCATCTGATGCTGCTCTGAGGCTTCCCGTGCTGCCTTTGGGATTCTCAACACGAAAAGTATCTAGACAAATATTTCAACCTTTTCTGTCTTGAGGAGGGCTGAGAAGTCTCCGCATGCTTTCCTGTGGCAGCCAAAGGCTCCTTGCTTTCTGCTATTTCAATTAAACCCACGGCAGGACGGGCAGAATAAAGGGGAGAGGCACGAGAATATTCCCCTGGCGTCTTTCCGTGTGCCAACACATTGAGTCACATCTCCAGGGTGAGAAATATGATATAAAGATTAGAGAAGGAGGTCAGGCAGCAAATCTGTGATTGTGGGGCTGAAATAGCAGGCGCTCGCTGCGGTTGTCTGTGCCCCGTGAGCTTGCTGGAGGTCAGCTGGGGATACTGGTCCCAGCAGATCCGGGAGGCAGAGGTCCTGCTAGGAGCTGTCAGTGTTTAGAGACACCGGCTGCATCAGAAGCTCAGCTGATGAACTCTGCACCAGCCCAGGAACTGCTCTGGGCCATTTCTTTCCTTTGTGGTTGAACATGCATATTTCTGGGGAAAAAAATGCACTCTAACACCTTCCTCCCAGAACAAGGACTTGGGCCGTGGATTGCTGCCTCAGCTTCTGGATGGCCCACGCCTCTCTTCCTCCAGGACTGAAGTCTCCTGGCTCAGGTCAGCTGTCCCCCAGGGGCTTGTTTGCAGATGAGCATTTGCTTTTGAAAGAGTCTGGAAGGTGAGCGTTTCCCCTGGTGATTATTCTTTGTCAAAACCTAGAATTATTCCAAGGCCCATTCATTTGGCTGAAAATGCCCGGCAGGAGCAGGCTGCGTGCAGCTCAGGGGACACGTGCAGGGTAAGGATAACAAAGAACAGAGAACCTGCAACAGGAGACATCCCTTGACATGACTGATTGAGCAGTCGGAACTGTCTGACCAGCTGATGTTTTCCTCTTGGCTACACCTTTAGCACATGCTTTCAAAGGCCACATTTAATGTAAAAGTGTATATGGCTTTTTTATTTTCTTGCCAGCTGCCTCAGAGCCCAGGTACTGCGTGTTTTGGAGCGGAGCTGGCTGGACAAGAGGAGTTCCTCCTAGCTCAGCTGCTGAGCACGGCAGGTATTTTAGGACTAGGTCAGAAAAAGACCCCACCTGCTGTCATGGGGAACACCCCAAAGGGGATGCTCTGCCCATTGGGTTCCCCTCAGAAGGGAAATGCTGGCTGTGGCAAATGCCACCTAATAGCACAAGCTTGTTGGCACTTGTGGGATGTTAAATCCGTGAGGATAAGCTGTGAGACAGACATCTACCACTCACCCTGCAAATGGACCCAGACAAGAAACATCTCTCCCCCAGAGGCAGCCTGAGCTTTAGGGGAAGATGCTAACCCCAGAGAGCATGGGAATGGGCCCCATAAGTGGGGAACTGGCTTTTTCAGAGGAGTCCCCTCAGCATCCAGCAAGGCTTTCCTGTTGCAGCCCTCCCGTCGGGTCTGAAGGCACGATGTGTGTTTGAGAAGCACAGCCTTGTCTCTTAAACACCGTGTCCTTCCAGGTGGCACTTGGCCCAGACGAGCTGCTGAGCGCTGTAACCGGAGAGCACTGCGATGTCCTGGGAAGAGGCTGCTCTCCTTAACCCACACGTGCGTCGGGGAGGGACCAAGGGCGTGCCAGTCCTTATAAAGGGGGGGAAATTTCATTCTCTGTTGCTTTTGGACTGGAAATCCATTCTGTTTCTCTGGTCTTTACGCGATGGTACTCACTGATGGGGCTCTGCAAAACGGCCCCCAGGGCGGATCTGGGGCTCAGGGCAGCAGGAGCACCCCGGGGCAGTTAGCCTGAGTTGCAGCCTCTCATGCTGCTCAGGACGAGCTTTGTGTTAGAGACTGAGCCCTGACCTTCCCAAGGGCACACAGCTGGGGACAAGCAGGCACCCAGGGTGTCCGAGGAGTCTGGAGCTTCGTGCTCAGGGTGCAGAAACACGGGAAGGGAGCTGCTGTGCTGGGGGATGCATCAGCACCCCTCTGCTGGGCTGCTAACGAGCAGCTGAGTGCATGAGACCTGGGGCAGGCTCTGGTTGTGCTTTAGTTTGGTTTTGGTTTGCTTTTTCTTTCCTCCATTTCAGCCCAGGGAGTTTAGCCTTGCTGGGGTGCAGGCAGCCTTTCTTTGGCCCCTGAAGGAGCCCTGCTGCTGGAAAGGGATGTACAAGCCTTCCGCACAGGGTGGGCACCCAGGTTAGGTATTTCTGAGCACCCCTTTGCTAAGTGCTGCGCAGGGCTGGGCTTCACCTCTTTCACATCAGCCCCATCCATCCAAATGGGCCCTGCTCTGCTGCTCCGGAGTGCGTGCTGCTGTGCAGGTTACAAGCTCTAGAGAAGCACAGGTGTCACAAAAAGGGGAACTGGGAAACAGCTCCACTTTGAAACTGGGCTTCAGTCCAGCAACAGAGAGAAACCGACCTTTGGGCAGCCCTCCAGAGGATTGTGGCTCCAGCTCCAGGGCCAGCCTGTGCCTCAGCCTTTCACTCGAGAGTCTTGCAAATATCCAGACAATGTGTGTAGGGTCTGCACAGCAAGACCCAACATCGGGAGGGGTCTCTGGGTTGATGCAGATTGCCTGCATCTTTCCAGGCACCCATCATTGCTTCCTTGTCATTCATGCCTGGGGCAGCATGTGTTTCTGTTGTCCTCTCCTGGCCCCACCTGCACTTTTTGGGAAGAATTTCTTTTGGGCATGGGCCCAAAGGATGGCTCGCTGTCCTGCCAAGCGCAGGCACACGTTAGTGTCCCCATCTTCTAGCCTGAGGCCAGCTCTGTGGTGCTGTCCTGAGCACAAGGACTCTGTGTCCAGGCTTCTGAGTGCATTTTGGATATTCTTTGACACTTTATTGAATAATACTCAGGCAGGAGGTGAATTATGACCTGCAAAACTGCCTGGTGGGATCTCTGCAAAGAAAAGCCCTGTGGTCAGGTGCAGAACCAAGCTGGGTACGTGGAGAGGCACAGGGGTCGTGGGGACACCGTGTCTAGAGCTGCTCTAATGTTGTCCAAGATCTCCAGCACAGAAGTAGGTGCTATTAGCTGACAGCACACACAGCATTAGCACTGTGCACCCCTTCCACATCACCCATTTTAAACGTGGTTGTGTCTAAGACCTGGCTCTGACCAGCTAAGAACAAGGGTCTGCTCTTCTCCCCATGACACCACGGGCAGCGCTTGTCCTGTCTGTGAATGCACAGCCCTCTCCTGAGCCTCTCACCCCCCTATTTCTCCATATTCTCCATTCCTCCTACACACCAGCAGATAAAGCCCAGTCCCTGTTTTTACACAAGGAGACGTGCTGGCTGCATCGCCCCAGCCCTGCCGTTTCAGCTTGCCCAGGGGAGGATGCGCCCAGGTCCAACCTGCGCGGCTGAATCAGAAGGGGAATATTCGGAGCATTTCTGTCAACCTGCAGCCAGCAGAGCGCTGCCAAGGAGGCCAGGCTGAAACCCGAAGCGGCTCGTTTCTTTCCCCGAGGCTCAGCACTTGGCAGGGAGCAGGACCAGGACGGGAGGGAGGCGAGCACCCCGGGGGGCTGCCTTACCTGGCTGCCTCTGGGGGTTCATCCCGGCGTCCTCCTTGTCCCAGGGCACGAGGGGAGCTGAGAAGAGCCTGGGCTCATTGCTGGCCCTTCTGCCCCTACGTGTGGTTCGTCCCTTTGCTGCCCCACGTGTTGACCATCTCCTTCAGTGAGGAAAATCAACGGGCTGGCTTTCCCCCTTGAAAAGTGGGGAGCTAGTGCGAGGCTTCCCGCAGGGCAGAGCCAGCCCTGCACGGCACTCTCCCCCCCAGCCCTTTTCTCCTTTATAGCTCGGCGTTATCTCAAGGTCCCTGGTGCTGTTTGCCTTGCCTCGCAGCACCTGCCTGCCAGCCGCCCGCTTCCCACCCATCTCCCTCCTGCTCCTGGTGGCGGGGGGCTCGGGCGTGCAGCGCCCCTCAGGGTGGGGGAACCCCCCCATGGGGAGTGAGAAAAGCAGGTAGCTCTGGGAATTGCCCAGTGTGGGTTAGTGGGAGGGATACTCGAGGGGTTTCTCAGCTTCCCCATCCCTATCAGCCTTGCTGCTGGGTGTTTGATTAAACTGGGGACAGCCAAAACAACCTTCTTGGAGCTGGATGCGCGGCTGAGCTGCTGTGCCCTGCCTGGTCCAGCCCCTCCAGCCACGGGGAGCGTGAAGGCTTCATCCAACACTTGGATGCTGTTAAAAATAGATCAGTTGTGAACTGGTTTTCTCCTCCTTGGTTCCTGGCCTGCGAGCTCATTCCTCCCTCTGGGCTGGCTCTGAAGCTCTCTGGATGCTGCGAGACGCGGGCTCGGTGCCAGCCTGCCGCTGCAGGGAGGCTTGGAGAGCAGAGACCTGCAGAAGTGAAATAGGTGGCACGGCTGCCCGCGGAATATTTGGCAGTTAGTGAGCACTTTCTGCTATAAAAATAAATAATAAAAAATAAAAAGCATCGCAGGAGGGGCTCTGTGAGGCTGCAGCCCCAGGGCAGCAGCTGGGGCTGGTGGTGCTCCCCGGTGAGGGGCTGTGCCTCGTCCGTCCTCTGCCCCTGTCTGCCTTCAGCTTCCAGCCCCTGGGTGCTGCCGGGGCTCTCCTGCTGGATTCTGCTCCTAGAAACCTTCCTCGTGGAGCTGGCTCCGTGAGTGGGCACAAATCGAAGTCTGGCCAAGTCAAAGGTGAACAGCAAGTCTCTCACTGTGAGGCTGGTATTCGGGACTCCACTTTCCTCTTGCAGCCCTTTTCTGTCCTTCTGACTTCTCCAGTGTTGTTTTTCAGGTGTGAACACTGGAGGCAATTTTAAGACGCAGCTGTGCAACCTGTTATCAGCATCAAATACATTGGGTTCAGGGCTGCACACAATCTCTCAGCAATTAAGTGGAAACCCCGGTGATGAATTACAACTGAGACCTCACGGGGCTAAGCAAATATCGGCCGATAACCACCGATAAAGTGAATTTCCAGTGTGCTTTTTCAACAAGCACTGTTCCAGCGCCTGCTCCCCATCTCCCTGGGGAAGCCACACTGCCTGCAGTATTTCCCTGCCGCCCCTTGGGTTCCCAACCTGTGCCAGGGCTGCTCTGGATGCTGGGGCTTTGGGCTCCCTCCTGGTGATCCCCGTTATCCAGCGGTGCCCGGGCACCTCCGGATTTTGCTCTCGTTGCACCAAGGCTGTGCTGTTGCAGCCCCCAGGGTTGCCATTTCTTTCACTAGGCTCAGATGTGGCAGGAGGGCTGGCACCTGCTCAGTCCCTGCCTTATAGCCCCCCCCAAATAATTCCACGGAAATACAGGAGCCAGACGAGGGCAGCCAAAGCCAAGGAAGGAAAACAGAGATGGGCAGGGAGGGAGACAAGCAGCAAGCTGAGGTTTTGGATAGCTGATCTAAACATCTCTTCCCTCGGCTATCCCACCTCAAATGCCCAGATCCTTCACCCAGGTCCCACAAGCCCATCTGCACAGGCACCATCACCTGTGTATGCAGACGTCTTTGCTTTCTGCTCTCCCAGGGCAGCCTGGAAAAAGGCAGAGAATAAATTCACAGAGCTTCTTGGAAAAGCAGTCTTTGCCAGTGACTCAGTGAGACTTCTGAGCAGGTTTTGCCTGGGCTGGCATTTAATTTTGGGGTGTCTCTTCCCAGCACGGAGCAGGTGGCCCCGTGATGCTGGGACTGGTGGAGCCGTGGCCGCGCGTCCCCGGGCGCGGAGCTCCCCTCGTCCTCTGGCTGCGGCGAGCGGCCGTAGCGCCAGGCAGGGAGTGCTTGGCTGAACATCCCAGCCGCATGGTTTGTGAGTGAAAATAAGGCTTGTCCGGTGGCCAGCTCCACCCAGAGCAGAAAATCAGGCCGGGTTTTTCACTTGGCAAATCGTCGCTATTGTAATGAAACGTAGCGGCGCTGAGGCTGCCCGTCCTCTCTTGGAACAGTCCCCGCCTGGGTTTCAGGGAGGTTTGGGGACAGATCTGGCACAATTTCTGCTGCTGTCTGGGGGTTTTGGCAGTGCCAGGGGCACCCCCTGCCCGTGGGGTTTGCCTGCAGGAGCTGTGAGCCGTCGGGGTCAGCACTGACAGCACATCTCCTCCCCGCAGGGCCCGCAGCAATGATGAAGCTCCTGCCGGTCGCTCCTCTCCTCCTGCTTGTCCTAACGACGCTGGAAGCCAGACCAAAGCCTGCAGGTGAGCCCCAGCTGCTGTGAATTGCCTAGAGGGGAGAGAAGTGAGTGTGTGAGGGCAGCGAAGCTCTCGGAGGAAGGCTTGGCAGGGGCCTGATGCTTTGGGGCATCCCCAGGAGGATGTGGGGTCCTCACCTGCACCCCTCCACGCATGTGGGTCTCCTGGTGGGGGGACAAAGCAAATTCAGGGGCACCTCCCTCGGCAGAGGTGGCCAGATCGGTTCCAGTTTCAAAAACCATGAAAGCACCATATGGAGAAAGGAGCTGAGTATGTCTCAGAAACCTCTGGGCACTTGGGAGCAGCTGGGATGACAGCCCCAGTCTGGGCATCGTCCCAAGGGGGCTCGGAGTGTTTGCTTACCATTACGGCCAAATTCTCCCAGGCTCTGGTGCACACAAGCCAAGGAAAATATGTTCATTGGCTTTTCACTTGCTAAACACCCGCCCAGTTTGCACTGGAAGTTGCACCCCTGTATCCAAGAGAGGCTGTTTGGCTCGACCCTCTCGATGTGCATGTCTGTAGCAAGGCTTTTCATTGTCTTTTTTATTTTTTTCTTTACCCTTTAAAAAAAAAAAAAAAAGAATAGAAAGAATAGAAAGCTCTGGTTTTAGACAGGAACTGGAAAAATGCAGTAAAAAACAGGAGGCTGCAGCTGCAGGAGGAACAGAGGAATTGCTGCGGAGATGAACACGCCACTGCCTAAAACTGCCTGAGCCTTGCCAGGGCCAATCCGGACAGAGGTGTTTGTGCAGGGGCAGGGCAGCAAGAGGATTTGGGGACATGGGGACACTGCCATTCCCTATAGCCCCGTGGCCAGGACATGTGTTCCCTGCTTCTTGTTCCCACTCCCTCCCTACCAGGCACCCTCCATAGGTTCATTTGGCAGTGCAAAGGTGCCGGTGAGCCCCGACCTGCCCTCTCCTTCCCCTATGAGCACCCCTAAAGCCACCTGAACGGGACACCTCTGCTCCTCGCAGGCTAAACCACCTCCTTGCCCTCTTCCAGCCCTCAAGTGCAGGACGGGCCCCCTGGACATCGTCTTTGTGATCGACAGCTCCCGCAGCGTGCGCCCCTTCGAGTTCGAGACCATGCGGCGCTTCATGATCGACATCATCGGCAACCTGGACGTGGGCCCCAACGCCACGCGCGTGGGGGTGATCCAGTACTCCAGCCAGGTGCAGAACATCTTCTCCCTCAAGACCTTCTTCACGCGGGAGGACATGGAGAAGGCCATCAACGGCATCGTGCCGCTGGCCCAGGGCACCATGACGGGGCTGGCCATCCAGTACACCATGAACGTGGCCTTCACGGTGCAGGAGGGCGCGCGCCCACCACACAAGAAGATCCCCCGCATCGCCATCGTGGTGACCGATGGGCGGCCCCAGGACCGGGTCACTGAGGTGGCCACGCAGGCCCGGGACGCTGGCATCGAGATATACGCTGTGGGCATCCAGCGGGCAGACATGAGCTCGCTGCGGGCCATGGCCTCGCCGCCGCTGGAGGAGCACGTCTTCCTCGTGGAGTCCTTTGAGCTCATCCGGCAGTTCGGGAAGCAGTTCCAGGACAAGCTGTGCGGTGGGTGAGAGCCGCGGCGGCGGGGTGGTGACGGGGGTCCCGGTGCCTGCTCCTCACCCTGTACCAAGAGCAGGAGAGAGAATGGCCCTCAGGGGGTGTTTAGGTGGTCTCACGCAGCCTTGGCCCGCAGGAGCTGTGCCTCACACAGGGGCTGAGATGTGCTCTGGGGCAGGCTGCCCTTCTGGCAATGCCTTTGCCTGCTGCCTCCATGTCCCAGTGCCCATTTCCCAGCCGGGTCTGTTCACGTGGATGTGCAGACATAGCTACCTGGGCTCCTTCATGAAGAACAGCTGAGCTCAGGGTCTCAGCAATATCAAGTAATATTGAGCATCCATTTAGTGCTCGGGCAGACCCAAACGCCAAAGTCGTTCAGAAACCTGCACAGCACAAGGGGTTCCTGTGCCTGTGCACTGGAAATCAGCCCTGTGGGTCACCCCATGGGGACAGGGACTGTGCAGGAGAGCTGTACGGGAGCCCATGGGCCGCTCTGACCCCTCTCTGTCTTCCAGGGGTGGACATGTGCGTGGAGCGTGACCACGGCTGCCAGCACAGCTGCGTGAGCACCCCCGGCTCCTTCTACTGTGAATGCAACCCCGGCTACAGGCTCAACGCAGATGGAAAGACCTGCTTCCGTAAAAACCTTTTTCTCTTCTAACTCTCACAAGGGACTGGCGGGTGCAGGTGTTTTGGAGGGGAGCTGAAATGCAGCAGAGGGCCCCGCGAGGCCAGCAGCAGGCGGGTGCACTGTGCACCTTTGGGTGCCAGGAGGGCAGAGCAGTATTGACTGCTTCTGGCCACCACCTTTCCTTCTCGCCTCGTGGTGCCCCAGGAACACCGAGGCAGGAAGGTGACGGGTGTCTGCTTCCCCCGCAGCCATCGATGCGTGTGCTGACGGGAGGCACGGCTGCGAGCACCAGTGCGTCAGCGCTCGTGGGTCTTACTCGTGCCGCTGCCGCCCAGGTTACTACCTCAACCAGGACAAGAGGACCTGCACCAGTACGTGTCTGTCTCCCCCCACGGCTTCTTCCTTTCCTTCATTTGATTCTTCTCATCCTCCCCTTGTCCCTCAGTATGTCTCCTCTTCCCTTTCCCCTGCCCTTGCTCATGCTGGAAACACGGGCTCAGCATCTCCCCAGCTTTACTCGGCTGCCACAAGCTGGGCCCTGGTCCTGCCCCACGCCACAGCGGGACCCGCAGAGCCCCCTGCCAGCCTCCCCCTGCTTCCTTCTCTCCCCAGTGATCGATTATTGCAGCTTCGGAAACCACAGCTGCCAGCACGAGTGCGTGAGCATCCCCAGCGGGCACCGCTGCCGCTGCCGCCATGGCTTCACGCTGCAGCCCGACGGCAGCTCCTGCAGGGGTGAGTCCCGTGGGATGCACAGGGGCTTTGGGTCCCCTGCTCACACGGGGATAACCCCGTGCCCTGGCCTTGTCCCCCAGCCACCGACCTCTGCAACGGAGTGGATCACGGCTGCGAGTTCAAGTGCGTGACCAGCGAGGGCTCGTACCGCTGCGTGTGCCCCGAGGGGCAGCGGCTCCAGGCTGACGGAAAGGGGTGCAGCCGTGAGTACCGGGGTGACGCAGTGAGTTTTGGGGTGCAGCAGTGAGTGCCGAGGTGCTGCTCACCCTCTGGCCGGCAGTGTGGGGCTTCCGGGCACCCAGCTCCCAGCGAGGGCTTCACCCACATGGGCAGCTGCAAGGGGCTCTGTGTGGATGGATGAGGGCTTGTGTCCGCAGAGACAGAGCCCAGAGGGTGCAGCAGGAGATTTGGGGGAATGTTCAGGAAAAGGAAGACCTAGGAGGGATGTCCAGGGGACCCTGGGGTGGCTGTGGAGCAGGTTAGAGGGAGGTCCCCAGGCGTTCTTGCCCCACTTCGCAGCCTCACCCCCTCCCAGGGGCCCAAGCAGTGTCCCGCCGGTCCCTTCTCACCGTGCCATGTGCCCGCAGGGTGCGGGGCCGGGCACGTCGACCTGGTGATGGTGATCGACGGCTCCAAGAGCGTCCGGCCCCAGAACTTCGAGCTGGTGAAGCAGTTTGTGAACCGCATAGTGGACCTGCTGGAGGTGTCCCCGCAGGGCACGCGGGTGGGGCTGGTGCAGTATTCCAGCCGCGTCCGCACCGAGTTCCCCCTCAACAAGTACCACAGCGCAGACGAGATCAAGGCAGCCGTGATGAAGGTGGAGTACATGGAGAAAGGCACCATGACCGGCCTTGCCCTCAAGCACATGGTAGAGCACAGCTTCTCGGAGCTGGAAGGGGCCAGGCCCCTCTCCCACAACGTACCCAGAATTGGGCTCGTCTTCACGGACGGGCGCTCCCAGGACGACATCTCTGAGTGGGCCAAGAGAGCAAAAGAGTCAGGTGAGAGGGGCGGGGGGCTGGGAACCATCCCAGGATGGTTCCTTGGGATGGTTGGCTCTTGGGACATGGTTTAGCCTGCTCACAGCACCCAGGCTTGTGGAGCTGCATTGTCTGCATCCCAGCCATGCCTGCACTGTGGTGTCAGGATGCTCTGAACAGCACCGCTAATGCCGCAGCATGCACCGTGCTGGTGCTGCTGTGCCCCTGCCCCTTCCTGCCTGTCCTTCCCAAATCCATGCCGCACATGGGGGAAGCCTCAGGGTGCAGAAGCACTCAGCCTTACTCGCTCTGGGTTTGGGAATCGCCTGCCGTGGGGTGCTCAGGGTCCAGCTTCGCCCTGCAGGCATCGTCATGTTCGCCGTGGGTGTTGGCAAGGCAGTGGAAGAGGAGCTGCGGGCCATCGCCTCCGAGCCGGTGGAGCAGCATTTCTCCTACTCGGCAGACTTCACCACCATGACCCACCTGGTGGAAAACTTCAAGCTGAACATCTGCCCAGGTGGGTGCCCAGCCATGAGCCCTCCTCTCCCCAAGGAGCCCGCAGGGTGACTCGTGCCCCTGCCACCCCGCGGCTCACCCATCGCCACCATCATCATCCATGAGGCTTGTGGCAGCCTGGCAGGGGCAGGCAGAGCCCCTAACCTAAGCCCCAGGGCTGCTGTACCCCTAGGGTACCCCTCTCCTGATCTCCTCTTGCTGTTGTTGATAGAGGGGTGGCTCTCAGGGAGGGATTATTTGGAAGAGGAGAAGCTGGGGGTGGGGGGTTTAATGCAAAAGGGCTGGAAAACGAGGGGGTGGTGCTGCATCCGGGGGGGATGTGAGCGGAGCCGGCCGTGGCACTGTGCCCTGAGCGCTCCCAAATCCCACGGACACAGAGGAGGGCAGAGGGGAGACGGAGATCCGGAGCCCATGCGAGTGTGAGGCACTGGTGCAGTTCCAGACGAACACCGTGGCCATCCTGCAGAGCCTGACCGAGAGGAATATCCTTTGGGTGCTGCGTGGGCTCGCCGGGGCGCAGAGCAGCCCGCAACTCTAGGGGGCTGCATCCGAACTGCAGCCGGGGGAGGCACGGGGCTGGCAGCGGGGATGGGAGGTGGGGACGGCCGGGGCAGCCTGTGCTGGCCAGTGAACACTGTGGGATCTTTCAACAGAAAAAAAGCAGCGCTGTGACATCTCACAGCATGGGTCCCAGCCACGGGAGGGTCCCTGGGTGCCAGCAGGCGCAGGTAAGGCTCAGTCCATGCTCGCTTGGGGCACGTTTCTCGCTCTTTGCCCAGCTCACAGTTTCCTTAGCCTGCTCACTTGCTCAGATGACGGCCAGACTGGAAGCCTTGGAGAAGCAGATCGCCCGCAAGAAGTGATCCTCGCGGAGAGCCGCAGTGCTCAGGCAGGGCACGGGGATCTCCAGTAGCTACGTGGAGCTGTTATTGCTAGCTTATGTGTAAAGCATCGTTGTTTGTTCTTGTATCACAAAATCCCAAGGGGACGTGGAGTGTATTTAAAAAAAAAAAAAAAAAAGGGGGAAAAAAAAAAAGAACTTGAGCAGAAGCCCTGCGGCGAAGCGAATGGGTTCAGCCCTTGCAGTTGCCTTGTTCCTCCAAGCTGGGGTGAGCTGGGCAGGCTGGGCGCTGGAAGAGGAGATGTGGCACAGCTCCTACAGCTCCTGGCTCCAGCCCCAGTGCTCACCGAGGTGCTTTGTGAGAGAAAAACCCAGCCGTGAGGGCACCCGGAGAGCTGCTGCCGGCAGGGCAAGCCCGAGCTGCCAGCAGCGTGGGGCTGGACGGGGTGTAAGCCCCTTGGCCGTGGGGACACAGCCCTGGCATGCACCCACGGGTGAGCGGGCATCAGGATCCCCTCGTCCCTGTTTTGGCAGGGTGGTTTGGGAATTGGTCATTATCTTGTGTTTTCGTTTGTTTTGTTTTGTTTGTTTTTTATCACATAGCAAAATGGTAATAATTCTTTCTATAAATATCTATGTGTGTGTATATATATATTTCATGTCAAGAACAGGGTAGTGCTATTTTAAACACTTATTTTATATATGGAAATTTCTATCTTGACAATAAACACCCTGGAGATTTGTAGGACATGGCTCGCTCCTTTTTGCTGGGCTGTGGGGCCGTGGAAGCATCTGTGTCCGAGCAGGGGCCCTCTGGCTCTTGCCAGATCCCTGTGCCCTCAGGCTCTGAAAATCCTTTGGGAAAATCCTTGCTTCTTGAGCACCCCAAGTGGGTCCCCGGTGGGGACAAGAATGGGGCTCAAAAACCAAGGCAGAGGCGTGAGCCTAATCCCACCAGGGGGCTGCAGCCCTGCTGATGGTGATGGGACCTCCCTGCTTGGCGTGCAGCTCCCTGAAAAGCACACAGTGAAAATTAAAAGGGAAAAGAAAAAAGAAAAAGGAAAAAAACACTTAGTCTAGGATTTAATAACAGGCTTGATTAGAGCAGATAATGGCACACACTGAGAGTTTGTATTAAGCCCTGGCTGGGCTGCTGGCACGTTGGCGGTGTGTAAGGCAGGCTGCAGCAGGGTTCACGGCGAGACCCTGGGGCTGTGCGAGCGCTGGGGGTCCTGCCCCAGGGACAAGGGATGGGAACTGGGCAGCACAAGGAGGCCGTGGGGGCAGCGAGGGGCACAACAGGACGGGGGGGAGCAGCAGGAGCTGGGCACCAGCTGGGATTTTTTTGGGAGAGCATCCCAGGGCAGAGCAAAGCCCCTTTAGGGCCAGGTCCTGCGGAGCACCCGTGGTGGCTTCTCACTAGGTGGCACCAGACACCAGCGCTGAGGAGGGTGTGCTGGGGGACCCCAAGGTGAGCGGGGTGGCCCCTGGGACCAGCTGGGGAAGGATGGATGGAGAGGCAGGGAAAAAGCACTGCATCGCCCCGAGCTGCTGCGTAACAGGGACAAGGGCTGGTCTACAAGGCACAAGCTGTCCCTGGCGTGCTTTGTGCACCCTGATAAAGAGGGAGCTTGGCCCCGCTCAAACCCTGAGCCGAGGTGAAAGGGTGCCGCTGGCCATCCCTGGGAAAAACAAACCAGGGAGGGGGGAAATGGCAGCACCATCCTGCAGCCCCCTGAGCACTGCCCAGGCCCTTTCCACGTGGGGCAGTCAGGGGGTGTGCTGGGGACTGCTCCATAGGGGCTGCAATAGTAGCAGGTTTCAGACGTTTCCCCTATGGACACAGCTCTATCAGCTCCCCCAGAGGGATTTTTTTTTTTTCCACCCCACTTTTCAGTCGCCGGATCCCCCTCTGCTCCTTGGTGTTTTCTCCTCCCGGAGGTGCAGCTCCAAGCACTGCCTTGGCCAGACCCTGTCCGGCCCCACACTGTCCTCTCCCCCCCCCCCCCAGCCGCAGCTGAACTCCTAAAGATTGCTCTAAAACTGCTCCAGTGCTTCTATTTCCCGTCGACAGTGTTCAGCTGTTGGTGCACAGCCCAGAAGGTCTATTTGGGTTGGCCAAATCCTTCCCCAGTTGTTTAACAAATGACTTTACAAAGAGCTACATGTAGCCACAGGATCGTTAGAGAGCTGGGCAATAATTAACAGCTATCCGTGAGTTAAAGGCCGGTTACCAGGGCACGTGGAGACACGATAAGGGCCGTCAGAGCGGGGACGGGCATGGCGAGATGCCCGCAGAGGGGCTCCAGGGACAGGGCAATGGCAGGGACCACACGGGGCACAGAGGGGTGATGCTTGTGCTTTTCCTGGTCCTTGCCCTGCCTGGGTACAAAACCAGGGGCAGCCCCGGGCTGTGTTTGCAGGACCACGGGATGACCAGGGGCTGTGCACATGGCTGGGGGGTGCCTTCCCCCCCAGGACATCCCCCGCACCTGCTTCCAGCACAGCCCTGGGCTCTGCCTGCAGCAAGGATCCCTTTGGGAAGCGTTGCACAAGGTGAGGGGACGTTAGCCCGCTGGTGGGATGTGGGGCAACTGCCCATTGCCCAAGAGCACCCGCAGGAAACAGCTGTGCCTGGGGCAGGGGTGCACACGCCTTGTGCAGGGGGGGGATCTTTGCCTCTCCCCAGCAAACCCCCAGAAGAGATCATTGCAGGGCCCCCGTGAAGGCTTCTCCTGGAGCAGTGTACCTGTGCAGGAGCGGGCAGCCCCCCCCCCCAGGATCAGTTCCTCTCGTTTTGCCCCCCGGCCCCAGGTGCAGCCGCACAGGGCGGTTGTGCAAGGCAGGACCAGCTTTTTGAGCAACAGCACCATCCCATCCGCGTCTTGTGCAAAAGGCTTCCGGAAAACACAGGGGGAAAAGGCACAAACATTGGCACCCCCCCAGCCTGCTTTCCACCCCCATCCTCCCCCAGGAATTTAAGTGCCAGCATCCCCCAGGGACCACACACATCTCCCAGGGGACGCGGCAGCATGAGGTCCGTGGCAGCCCTCCTCCTCCTGGGGATGCTCATCGCCTGGATGGAGCTGCCAGCAGGTATGGGGCATCCTAGCAGGGAGGAGAGGTGTCCAAGGGGACAGGGTGGCACCCGGCCTGCGCATCAGGAGGGCACAAAGCTCTCTGGGGACCCTCCTGGGCTGCAGCCCCCTCGCCTTGCAGGCACCGCCTGGTCCTGCCCGCGCATCCGCATCACCTGCGCCAGGCCCAACCCTCCGAACGCGTGCGACAGCAACTGGCAGTGCCCCCGCCACCAGAAGTGCTGCCAGGGCCCCTGCGGGAGGAGATGCCTCTCACGCCCGCCCAATGTCCCCGCGTCCCACGGTACCGTCCCCTCGGAGCCACCTGCTCAGCGCTGGGGGCCGCGGTGGCCGTGGCTCTGGGCAGGGAGGTGGCTGTGGCTTTCAGGGCTGGGGGTGGCCCAGGTGCTCTCTCTCAGCCCCCCTCTCTCTCTCTCCCTTTCCCCAGCGTGAGGTCCCAGCACAGACCGAGGGGCTTCTCCGGCTTCTCCGGACCTCCCCGGCTGCAGGACCGGCTGCCACACGATGCTACCTGCTGTCTGCTCGCCCTCTCCCTTCCCTTCCCCGCTGCTGTTACAAATAAAGGAGCTTGTCCCAGGAGTGCTCGTGGTGTGCGTCTCCCGCTCCTGCCCCTCTTCAGGCCCACCGTGGTGCACGTTCCCACTGCTGCTTCCTCCCCAGGATTTGTGCCAGGGGAAGAGGAGGAAACCTTCTGGACCCAGCACGTGCTTAGGGGCTGCCTGGGGGCAGCAAACCCCTCCCGAGGCACACACACCCCGAGAGGAGGGTTGGAGGGGCTGCAGCGAGACCCGATGGGACACGTCAGGGACCTCCCAGCAGGCTGAAGGGATGCGGGTGGGCAGCGTGTCCCCTGGGGCACCCGAGCTGGGCAGGGCGGTGGGACAGGGAACAGGACCCCCTGCGGGTACCCAGCACCTAGGGAGGGCTTACACAGCCCCATAACCCAGGGATGCTGAGCCCCTCACTGGACCCGAGCTGGCAGGGGAAATTCAGCTGAAGAGAAGTGCCTGGGAGAGCCTCAAGACACGGCAGAGACACAGCCCAAGTTCTGTGACTCCTGCACAGCTGATCGGGGCCAGGCATTCAGGGGGTGCTGAGACAAGTCGGCAGCGTGCAGGCTGCTGCTGTCTGCTGCAGGCACCCCACGAATGACAGGGATGTGCCAACAGCTTGCACGGTGCCCGTGGGGGATAAAAACTCCGGGTGAGCCAGCAGGGGCAGGCAGAAGGAGGGCCAGGGGCTGGGAGCAACCGAACCCAGGTGGGAAATCGGACAGCACTTAGGACCAGCACAGTGTCCTCCCGTGGGGACTTTGCCATCCTTATGACAAAGAGGGAGGGCAGAGCCCCGGCGCTGTCCCCAGGCTGTCCCCGTGGCCGTGCAGGCGTGATGGCACGTGTGGTGGCACGTCCATCAGTCACAGACCGCAGCATCCCTCCTCCGGCAGCGCCAGCCATTATCAGCTATTAAGCAGGCATTTCCATACAGCTGGCTAATTTGATAATGCCGCAATTATCCTGCTTTGTTAACAAGATTAAATTGCTAATTGGTCTGATTAAGCGCCGAGCTGCAGGCACTGGGTGCCTCCAGCAGTGCTGGTGCCCCGGGCCAGCCCAGCCCTCGGTGCCCAGGACAGCTGCTCCTTCGTGGGGGCAGGGGACAGGAGACAGCACAGGAGGGTTCGTTAACCTGTAGGCTGCTGCACGGCACGTGCAGACCTCCATGTGAAGGCTGCAAATGTCTTTCCTCCTGTCCCTGTCACCACTGCCACCCAGCTGGGCAGGGGGACACGGAGAAGGCGGCCAGAGGAGGATGCCTGAGGGTCCCTCAGGGGTTCTTTCTTCTCTGGGGTGCTGCAGGTTAGGAATGAGATAACACAGCAGCCTCAAACACCCACCTGGAGCTGCGGCACAAGCCCCCCTCTCCCCCCCTGGAAGCCCCCACACTGGGGGTGAGGCTCACCTGCACCCCGGGGACAGCCAGCACTGCCCGGCAGGAGCAGGGCGACGCACCCAAATGCTCACAGGGGAGGCATGACCCTGACTGCGGGAAGCAGCTGGCAGCGGGTTTTGCCTGGAAATCCTTCAGATCTGGGTCTCGGGAGAAGGAGGGAATTCCGCCATGCATCCGCCAGCAGACAGCAGGGGAACAGCGCGTCGTGTGCCAGCCAGGAGACGCTTCCCTGCTGGCTCTGCCCCCATCATCTGCTCCCCTGGGGCTAGAGCAGCACGGGGACAGAGCCCTTGGTCCTCTGCCTGGGGCCTGACCACAGCCAGGGGCTCGCAGCTGTGGGACCCTCTCCTGGAAGGAGGCCACCAGGGATGAAGGCTTCACCCAAGGACCCAGGTTTGGGGTAGGACACCCATCGTGTCCCCATGAAGGGCGCAGAGCCTTTAGGCTCCTTTTGCTTGCTGGAGACCTGCCTTTGTCCACCTGCCCTCGGGACACAAGGTGGTGGCCCTGTCACTGCTGGGTGATACCGGGCGGGATCCCAAAGGGAGCACCCAACACTCGCTGCCATCCGCAGGGACAGGACCCCGGGGGCTCCCCAGGGAACTGCCAGCACCGTGCCAGGAGCCGGGCTCTGCACGGGACACCTTGGTCCACCCCAAAATGGAGACAAGGCAGAGGACGGAGAGGGAAGGTCTCACCCCCAGCATACCCCTTGCACACTTGAACATCTTTTTAATATTTTCTTGGAGTGTCCTCCCTGTGTATTTCATGCTCTGGCTCAGCACAGTGGGTGATCAGGGTCTGAATACAGAGCAGCTTGGCGCTCCGGAGCGATGCGAGACCTTTTCAGGAGATGATTCAGACCGGCCTAATAAGAATTACTACAGCTTTGAAAATCTTTGCAAAGGAGGGTTATTTAACTAGCCTGGGCCAGCAGTGGGATGCTGTAGTCCCAGTAGGATGCAGCAATTGCATCAAACCCGTCCGAGGAAAGCCTCTGGGCTGAGCAGATCCATGCTCTGCCCCTGGCCGGGCGCTGAGCGCAGCCCCCGCCTGCTCTGCGCAGAGGCAGTGATGTTTTGGGAGGGAAAATGAGTCAACACCCTTCTGGTCCCCGCATACGAGGAATAAATACACCTCTGCAGAATAGCAGGCCGTCCCCACTGAAGGGCAGCGTAGTTATGAATTCACCCTGTGCCTCAACACGTGGGGTCTTTTCTTTGTTTCTTGGAGCTCAGCTCCCCCGTGGCCAGTCCCGCAGGCTGCAGTCGAGGTGCCCATGGCCAGACCAGAGCTCTCTTGCAGCTGGGGCTCCACAGCATGGTCCGTCTGATGGCACGGGGATGCCTTCATCCTGCTCCAGCCTGCTCCCCTGGCCACGACCACCCTCACTGGCACTGGGGGTGCAAAGCAGTGGGAAGCCTTCGGGACCCTCCCTCGTTCTCTCCTCCCTTAAGTGCTGCCAGGAGCAGCTTCATCCTGGTGCAGAACCAGCTCTGGGGTGGCCGTGCATGTGCCGAGGGGCAGCAGGGCTGTGCCTTGCCCAGCTGAGCCGCTTGGCTCCGTGTCCCCACCGAATCCCCCTGGAAATCCTCACCAGGCTGCTGCCTGCTGGGGCTGCACGCCCAGGAAACCGTCAGATGAAAGCGGAGGCACTTGGTTCCCTGCGCCTCTGCCATCGCTCTGAGCCTCGGCACGGACCCTCTGAGGCTGGTAAGGGATGACCTTGGTACAGAAGCAGGCGTGCAGGTGGCATTTCTCTTTGGCCCTCATGCCAGGGACCTGGGGACTGATCGTCAGGGACATGGCCATCGTGGGGACCTGCCTGCTGCATGTGGCCAGAGCTGCTCAGCCAGGGGGCTCAGAATATTTTGGGGGTACATAGAGTCTCTCCAACACACACAGTGCTATTTTTTGAGGCTACAAGCCCACCCTCAGAAAATCAATACATTAATTAAAAAGCAACGGAATAAAGCTGTGGCAGCCCCCTGTAGCTGGGGGAGACCCCTACATGCCAGCAGCCCCTTGTTCCCCTGCAGCGGGGACCGAAACCTCTTTCCCCTGCAGCCAGCCACGTTGCATGGAGGCTGTAGCGAGAGCTCGGCACGTGGAGGCTGGGCAGTCACGAGGGCAGGAGCCCCCCCAGCCTCCTGCAGCCTCCTGCAGCCCCATCGTGCCCCCAGCCTCCTGCAGCTCCGGAGCCAGACCCGCAGCCCCTCGGCCAGGCACCCCCACCTTTCTGCAGCTAACGGCTTTGGAGCCCCTGAAGGCTCCCACATGGAACAGTGCACAGCCAGGAAAGCATCCCCTGCAGCCCACTGAGCACCAGGGGCCCCCATCCCCTCCCGGGCGCACAGCTCACCAGGACCCCCCCCCCCCCCCGGCCGTCCCCAAAGCTCCCCCCCGGCGGGCAGGGGGCTGTTCACGCAGCCAGGCAGCGCGGATGGGCTCCAGCTGCAGAGGGGAAGCTGTTTCCAAGCTCCTTCGGTAGCATCCTGCAGAGCAGGGCACCGGCAGCAGCACCAGCACCGGGGGATTCCTGCCTCTGCAGCCCTGCCTGTGCCAAGGCGCACGCAGATGCTCCTTCCCCGATGGTTATGTAGGTTAATAGCATGCGATGCGATTGCAAGGCACAGGCAACCGCAAAGCTATGTCAATATTTAGCTTTTACACATTTGGCTAATTAGGGAGCAACCTGTGATTGCCTCCAAAGGAGGCAGGGCTGCGTCGCCCATCTCCCTCCCCCGCTCTGTGCTCCTGGTTCGGATGGGAGAAACGTCGGCTCATTATTTCTGGAGTTCTCGGGCCACAAACGGTCCGTCCCGAAATGCTGCGCCCAGGCGCTGGATGTCAGAAATCATTATCCTAAATAAAGCTCCATGCATGATTCATGAAGCTGGGCTTCACATTAATCAGGGAGAGATGGGAGAAAGCGGAGCAGCGTTGCAGACCGCTGTGCACAGGCAGGCGAACGGGAAGATGAGATTTGGACCTCTGGGGCTAAAATCAGAGGGATGGCGCAAATCAGAGAAACAGCCACGGTCCCCAAACAATCAGAGCCCGTATGAGCAGAGACCAAATGCAGGCAATGGGCCGATGCCCAAGTACCTTTCTGCTTCAGGAGCTGCTGCGACTCGATCACATTAATGAGCGCAGGGCAGCCGGCACCGCGGCTCTGAGCAGCCTCGGAGATGCTCGGCTGCTTTCTGCATTAGCCCTGGTCCGGGCACTGCACTGGGCCAGCACGTGGGACTCACACAGTGATGTCCCAGCTCAGCACTGTATGTCCACTAAAAATAGAAAAAGTTGTTTGTTTGTTTTCTGAAATGTCACGGGGAGGTTCCTGGTCAAGCTGGGTTTCTGCACCGATGCCGCGCTGTGCCCCCGCAATCGGGATCTGCTTGGGACACAAATGCTCCTTCCATTGCTCCAGGGCTCTGGAAGCCAGGGAGATGTGTCATCTCTGAACCTGGATCAGCCTAAAACACAAGCCCTGGGCCCTGACAGTCAAGCAACAAGATAGGGTAGCCCTCGGCATGCCAATGTCGATGGAGGACAACGTGGTGCAGCAGGACGCTGCGTGCATTTTGCAGGAGCGAATGTCTGCTCCAGGCTCATCCCCCGAGCCCTGTCCCTGCATCCCAGACTGTTCTTTTGCCACCACTCCTGGTTAATAAATAAACAAACAAACAAACCCACAAAAACGCAGTGGCAAGCAGCCAGGCCAGCTGTACAGAAGGGGGAGATCCATAGCTGGCATTGTAAAACCTGGGCTCTGAACTGAAAGCAGTGACCCCCATGTCATGGAGGAAGCAGGCAGCACCATCGAGCCCCGCAGCCCGGCTGGGCTGGGACAGGGGTGAGCAGGACGAAAGGGAGCACAGCCCCGGGAGCCACTGCTGTGGGCTGGTAGAAGCCCCTGTGCCCACCCCATCACCAAGCCCACCCCATGGGAACCTCCCCTGGGGTGCCCCAAGGCAGCGCCCATGCAGGACACCAGCCTCGCCATCAGCAGAGGGGTGCTCATCCCACCACTGAGGCACTTCCACTTCTGAAACACCAAGATCAGCGGCAATTTATCAATATACATGGGTCTGGCTGAAATTTTCTATCTTGCCATCCCAGCCTGGCAGTGGCTGACGGGTCCCAAAGTCCCAGGGGGCAGCTCGCTGTCCCCGGGGCCGGTGTGCTGCCCTTGGGCAGCCCGGCGTGCTGTCTGAGCAGGACAGACTGGCTCAGGGAAATGGCATCTCCCTTTATCCTAACCCCGTTATTCTTGTACGGAGAAGCTGGTTTGCAGCTTGTCTCCTTATATCAGGGCTAAACGCTGATGTGTGAGGCTGTGCTATTTCTGGAGGTCGCTGGGTTGCCAGGATTTTCTGTACAGGTGGAACCTGGGGCCACTGCGTGTGATCCCGGTAAGGTGCCTGTGGCCATACTCACAAATTTATCGTGCCTGTGGCCGTACTCCTGAATTTATCGTGCCTTGTTTGACTCTGGCACCAACACCGCAGCAGGATCAGCCCTCGCTGTTCACCTCCCTCTGCGCTGTGTTTTTGGGGATGCGTCCTGGCCGGATCAACCGGGGGCAGAGACAGCGCGGCGGGAGGGAATCAGCACATTGGAGAGTAAAAGATGCTGTAAGACATGGCTGGAGGTGATGTATATCCTCCGGGCATGTAGAAGATCTCCAGACAGTAAATCATTGCTGCTTCCATCCCTCAGCACTGCAGCACCTCCCCGCTCCCCCTCCGGAGGTTCCCTGTCTATGTAAAAAATAGCCACCGCTGCGTTAGGGCTCTCCAAATTCTCTCATGCTTCTGATTATAGCTTTTAAGTTGATCCACAAGCCAAGGTCTCCGGTGAGTTCAGTGAATTTTCATTAATCTTGCCTGGCTTAGGAACCCAGTGGGCTTCGTGAAACTCCAAGCCCAAAGCATTTTAGGCTGTCGGAGCCTGCCACGGTGCCTGCGCTGCGGGGGGACGGGTGGATGCTGGTGGCACATCTGTGGGCTCCGGGGCAGGCTGGGGTCCGGAGGGGCTGCTTGAATTTCCCTGCACTGAGCGGGCTGAAATGCCCCTGCCACAGGCACCCTGTGGCTTTTTGGGGGGAGAAAGGGGGATGTGGAGTGGGACTCTGGAACAAAGGTGTGCTCGGGGCTCCCCTCCCCGTGCAGTGCTTGGGGATGCTCCGGGGAGAGGAAAGCTGCTGGGAGACAGGAGGTGGCAGGGCAAGGGCAAGGGGAAGGGCAAGGGCAAGGAGAAGGGCAAGGGCAAGGGCAAGGGAAGCCCCAGACCTGCTGGCCCAGCCCCTCTTTCCCCAGGGAGACCAAGGCGGCAGCAGCACAGAAAGCTCCAGGAACAGGGAGCATGAAGAGAAACCCAAACGTCATTACCACCAAAGAGCAGGCTTTTTCTTCTGCCCTAATTTAGCTCTTCTTCTCTGGAAATGAAGATTTTTTAAATTCCCTCAGTGCTGGTGTCCCCAGCATCCATCAGGTGCCACTCGCAGCGACCTCCCTGTGCTTGCGGCCACCCTCCCGCCCTCCCACGGGGCAGGTACCAGCGGCTCCATCCCTCTCAGCACACATCCAGGGGCCTTACGAGGGCCCGAAGATTTCCTTTTTAATTAAAGGAGCTCTGCAGGCAAGCTCCACTAATTTATATTTCCCTTTATATTTTAATTTATTGCTACATCAGCTATTAACAACCCAAAAAAAAAAAAAAAAAAAAAAAAGGAGAAGAAGCAAAAAGCAGAAAGGCGCAGAGCTGACACAAGCCGGGCGCCTTTCGGGATGACTCACTGCAGCACCGAGATGGCTGCTGGCTTCCGATTCACCCTGCCTCTGCCTCCAGCCCGCGGCAGGCAGCGAGGCCAGGGGCTGAGAGCCTTCGTCCCTCGTCACCGCGTGGATGGAGGCTTCGCCACGCAGTGATCGGCGGCATCCCCCGCGGGCCTCGGTGGGAGGAGGGCTCCCTCCCAGAGGGGCGGCAGGGGGAAGACGTTGGGAGGAGGAGATGGCGAGGCGTTTCCAGCTGACCTGATTTTTCTGCCTGCTTCCCTCGCCACATCGCTGCGAGTTAGCTCAGGAGTGGCGGCCGTTCGCCCGGAGCCGTGGGTGCGCTGCTGGGTGCCCCGAGAGCACCCCCTGCACTGGGGGAGAGCCTCGGGGCCGGACCCCAGTTTTCTGCCCTGCCTATCAAGTGCCAAAGCTGGCTAAGGAGGGAACCAGCCCTTTTACAGTCCTTTGTGCAGCAAGGGGAGAATTCACTCGGGTACCATTTATGCTGCAGCAAAGCCACCCCTGGAAGGACGCGGTGACACCAGCACGAGCCTGGGCGAGGCCAGAAGGTGACCTGGGCTCTGCAGCCACCCCCAGGGCTTTGGGGCTGCTGCTGGAGGCACAGGGGTGTGGGGACACGCAGGGACACCCTGCCTCGATCCTGGGGTGATACCCTGCAGCCTGCTGGGCTGATGGGCAGGGTCACGGGGAGCAATCCTGCAGCCAGGGAGCCCCAGCAGCTCTCTGCCTCGCACCGCTGGAGCTGGCAGGGCTGTACGGGGGGTGACAAGCTGGGGTCTGCCCAGAATCAGCACATAAATGGGGCTGGGGGGGATTTACAAAGAGCTGACCGGTGCAGAGAGCGGGTGTGAGTTGCAGCGGATGCCCTCGGAGAGCCCAGGGGTTCCCCCAAGGCCAGGCTCCCTCCCAGAAAACCAGCTGAGAATTGAAAAGGAAATTCTCCCCGTGACAGCACATCAGTGACAGGCAGAGCAAACCCCGGGGGGGAGCAGCACAGCCTCCTCGCCCCCCCCAGCCAGGCCGAGAGCCGTGCTGCCAGCAGCCAAAGCTGGCTGTGCTTATCTCACAGCTCCCAGGGCTGCGCAGCCACCCCTAATCGCCATAAAAATGATCGCTTTATGCCTCGTATCACAGAACAGAGGAATTTCCCTCCGTTGGTTTTCCTTTTTTTTTTTTTTTTTCAATTTTCTTTTTTCCCCGAGGCCTCCCTCCAAGCCTTCCCTCCCCCCTCCCGTGCTGCCTCCCTGCCATGCAGGCGGGCGCGGGGCTCACGCCGACACACGGCGCACGTGGGGACACGGCCCCGGCCCCGCGGCAGCGCGCTGCCTGGCGCAGGGACGGGGCTGGCACGGCACGCAGCCACGAGAGGCGGGCACGCAGCGGGGGGAAGGATGCTCCCCGCCGGCACGAGCTCCCAGCCGGCTGCCTGCGTGCCTGGAGAAGGGAGAGGGCCTGCAGGCTCCGTGCCCGAACCCTAAAGCAGATGGATTTGCCCTGCAGAGTGGCACAAAGCCCTGCGCCGTGTGAGCTGGGGGTCTGACACTGCTGCTCGGTGCCGGAGCAATGAGCCATCGCCACACGGGCACGCGGCCGTCACCCGGGGGAGGTCTCAAAGCCTCCCTTTGCTGTCCCTCTGCCCTGGCAGCCGACTTTTGGGGCAGTTGGAGCTCTCGCCACGCCATGCGGGGATGGCAGCGGGTGGCGGCGTCCTGCTGAGCTGACCCCGGCCATGCGCCCGACCCGCTGCCTTCGCCCACCTCCTGCACGGGGACAGCGGGGAGCTCGGCGAGCAGGGCAGGGCTGCCCAGGACCCCTCAGCACCCCCAGCCCCAGGAGGAAGATGGAGCATGATGGCGTGATGGGGACTTGTGAGGGCCAAGGCGCATCGCCAGCATGCTGTGGGGCGGCACGCTGAGCTCGGGGCCCCGCCGTTCGCCCCCCAGCCCTCCGGCTTCGGGGCGCTTCGAGCAGGTAAGGCTTTTGGGGCGGGGGGACACGGGTTCCCCTGCCCACCCCGCTGCCAGCCATCGCAGAGCTGATTTAGCCTTCACGGGGGAAATCACAAAGCCAATCATGAGATGGTTCTGCCAAAAATTGTGTGTGTGTGTGTGTGTCCCCCTGGCTGGCAGCAGCACCTCGCACCCATCCCCAGCTCTCCCAGGGGAGCTGTGGGGGGGACTCCCCAGCCCCCCCATTCCTCCCTCCCCCCCCCCCCCCCCCCCCCCCCCACCCCCCCGGCGGAGCCGGAGGGCGGCACCCAGGGGAGGATGGGGGGGGGGTGACGGGGCGGGGACCCCCCCCCCCAACCCTTCCCCTTCCTTCCCAGCCCCTTCCCCTCCCCGCCCGGCCCCGCGGAGCTGCCGCCGGCCCCGCAGGGCTCCGCGGCTCCGCGCACGCTGCGGCGGGGGCGGCGCGGCTGCAGGTGAGCGGGGGGGAGCCGGAGCTGGGCAATTCGGGGGGCTGCATGCTGCGGGGTGGGGGGGGAGAGAGGAACGTCGGCACACCGGGCTGAGCAGGAGCCGGGGAGGAGAGGAGCCGGCAGCCCGGGATGCTGCGGGGAGCTGGCGCACGGGGTACCCCTGCCGCGCACTCCGGAGGTGGGTGTAGGGGAGCCCCTTTGCCCCCGGGTCTTCTGCACCCCCCCAGGAACCCCAGGGCCGGGTGCGGCCCCCCCCCCACCCCCCTTTTCCCCCACGAAGCTGTGCACCTAGTACCTGGGAGCAGAGGCACCGCGCACGGCAGCATCCTCGGCAGGCTCCTGCTCACAGCCGGCCCCGGAGCTTTGGGTAACCGCCCCCCTCCTGTACCCTAAAAAAGAGCCGGGAGTCCCCCAGCCGCCTGCCCCTAGCCCCGGGCACTTCGGTGGCCTCCGAGCACACGGCAGCAGCTCACGCTCTGGCTGCAGAGAGCTGCCAGCAGTGGGAAACCCCTCCGTGCTCCCCGCACCCTGCTGCCCGAGGGTGCTGAGCATCCTCAGCTCGACGGGCACAGGGATGCTCAGCGGCAGGGACAGGGCGCATGGGCATCACAGCGAGAGTGCCACCTCCCCAGTCCTGCCCCAGGTGCCCCCAGCACATAGCCGATGGATGGGGACACCCCCTGGGACGTCAGCCAGCCCTGCTGCTCCCCTAGATCCCCCCAGCCCTGCCCCAATCCCACGAGCATCCCACCTGGGGCTTGCCCCAGCAGCCTGCTGCCAGCACCCTGGCACCCCTGGGAGGTGCAGGGCCATGGTGACAGGGTGCTTCAGGCTGGGCTGCAGGCAAGGGATGAAGGCTTTCCTCCTCTTCACGTTTCTAATGGCTCCTCTGAGACCAGCCCCACGACTCCCCACCGGGAAGCCTCACAGAGCAGTAAGTACGGTGTTTTTTATTTGGGCTGTTCATCTAAATCCATCGTACCTGCTTGGAAAACCCCTGTGTGCAATACTCCCTGCTCTCACCGCATCCTCACTCGAATATCTATTAGCATCTCCCTGCCCACTCCCCTGGGTCCCCTCCGCCAGCTGGAATAAATACACAGAACTTCCCTTTGAAAGGCTTTCAGAAAAAAACGCGTTGTCAAGGGAAAATCTTCCAGCGTTTCTTACAGACATGCTTGATCTGTTTTAATATTTTTTTACTGTCATAAATGCATATATCAGAGATTTTTTTTCCTCCACGAGATACGTATTCATTTGAATGCCCAGTGCATGGTTCCTGCTGGGTGTGTGGCAGTTTCCCTAGAACAGCTCACAGAACACTTCAAAATCGATCACAAAGAGCCTGGCTTGATCTGCTCCATTTTTCCAATCATTTATGGAGATTTTGGGGCGGCTAAAAGACAATTTTGCAAATTCATGTTACTCCAGACGGGCACATTTGTATTCTCTGCCCATTGAGATTTAAAAAAAAAAAAAAAGAAAAGAAAAGAAAAAAAAAGAAGGAAAAAAAGCCAACACAGCCAGCCCAACCTCCCCAAAGCCAGCTCCTGTCCCCCAGCCGCTAACCCTGCCGATGGGACAGACCCTGCCAGGCGGGTCCTGGCTCAAGCCTCGTTGGTGCTCCAAAGCTGAGCTGAGCTAGCCATGAGGCGAGCAGGCAAAGAGTCGCCGAACTATTAATTGCTGCTCCGCATTCCCAGATGAAAGCCGTGTGGGCAGAAATAATTCGCTCTGTTCAGAAGCGAGCGTCGGGAGGGAGAATCTGGGTCCGCCACCCTCCTCGCCCCACTCCCTGTGCAGCAGGGAGGAATTTCCCCAGGATCCAAAGCTCGCCCATCCCCGACACTCATTTTTCTCTTGCCATCAGGGCCCAAAGCTCGCCCATCCCCAGATTTTCCTCCTGCCATCGGGGCAAGGCATCACCTGCAGTCACCAGGTGTGAGCTGCTCCTGCCGAGCCCGAGCATTGCTCTGGGCTCACCCCTCACTGCCTGCCCCATCCACAACCCCCAGGCTTGCCCCATCCCAGCCCCAAAGCCACGTCCCTGCTGACCCGGGTGGCGTTTGGCCTGGCCTGGCCTCGTGGCTGCAGAACAGGGCACGGAGAGGCTCAGGGGGTGCAGGACGGGCTGCAGCCCCCGGGCCCACCCCCACGGCCCCTGCGTGTGCGCGCAGCCTGGCTGCATGAGCATCCTTCTGGAAGGAACCTGGATTAGTCATCCCCACCCCACAGACGGGCTGTGTGATGTCTTCCCTGGAAAAGCCGATCTGTCACTGAAATCCCAGTTTGTCCCTGAACAGGAGCGCCTGCGCCCCTTCTTCTCCCTTCCATGTCTGAAGCATTAAAAAAAAAATAAAAAAAAAATGATCCTTTTATTTTTTTTTGCCCCTTTTAGAAAGGAAAGATGTGTCCGTTAAGCTCGGAGGCTTTGCACAAAAGAGTTGCCTCCTCCAGACGGGGGGAAGCGCTTGCCTTGTGGTGCACAGCCTGCGTCTTTATCAGCCCCGGCGCCGAGATGCAGCCGAGGTAGCAGATGCCTCTGCCGGGCTATTTCACACCCACAGACCCGCTCAGCCTAAAAACCCACCTCTGGGGGCTATTTCCAGCCCTGGCCCCGTCACCTCTCCCTCTCCAGCTCTGATCTCCAGGTTCAGATGCAAAATCCCCCCCAGCTCCCTCCAACCTTTTAGATGTCTCCGCGCAGGCACCAGAAAGCGCTTAGCCCCCTTTCCCTGCTTCGGCGGGATGGTGAGCAGGGTGAGGAGGGTGAGCAGCGTGGGCTGGGGGAACCCACCTCGATGCCTCGGCCCTCGGGGGCTGCCCCAGCGGGCTGGGGGCCCCCCAGCATCCCTGCAGTGCCTTTTACCCCGGCTCCTGCTGCCCGTCCCCAGCCCCTGTCCTTGTGTCACCTGAAAGTTTGAAAACTTGTGTGGGTGACACCAGGCGGAGAGGGTGAGGGACTTTGCTAATAAGGGGCTGATGAAAGCCGTGGAGGGAAAGCTTTGAGAACGGAGACAGGCCGGTCAGGGGGTCACAAATTCCTCTGCAACCACTAAAAGAAAGCTCCGGCATTGCACAGGTCAGATCAGCAGTGACAGCGAGTGCGGCAGAGCTCAGGAGCAAGGCACAGCCAACACAGGGCTTTTCCCAAAGCACCTGATTTGGGGGGGGGGGGGGGGAAATGCAATTTTGGGGACTTGGAGAGCAGACACGGTGCCCTCCTGAGGACACCGAGGCCTCGGCACCTCTCCCTGCGAGCTCCTCCAGGAAGGACAATGGGCAAAGGAGGTGGGTGCAGAAGTCTGGTTCCAAGGTGGCTTGGGGCACAAACCGAGCGCTGGCCTTCTTATTCCAGACCTCTGGTCAAGGTGGGTAAATGCATTTTAGGGTGTGCAAACACTGCTCTTTGTTAGATGTTGCAGCTCTTGCTCATGAGCAAACAGAACTGCTGCTGCGTGGCAAAGCTCAGGGCCCTGAAACCCGTAAAACCCTGAAACATGGCAGAAAGCAAAACTTCCCCTTTTATTTCCCTATTAATACAGAGGCTTTTCATTCAGTCATCAATGATTCTGAATCATGTTTTTGTTATGTTTCAACACTATAAAAATAAATCCTATTATTTTACGTGACGGAGCACCCAAGAGGAAACAAAGCAGGCAGACGAATTGTTTTGACACTTCTTCCTCTGAAATTCTCCCCAAGACTGACACCTGTGAAAACGCTTTGATTTTGGCAAAACTACCATGGCTCCTGGGTAGATGGTGCCATCCAAGGACTTTTTGGCCAGGTCCAATTAGCGATGTAGGTGGTCGGGCTACAAATCTCTTTGGCACAATCTGAGGAGTGCAGGGCAGCACAAGATCTATTTTTTCCCTGGGGGATAAATCCTCTCTCCGGTGACTAATTACCTGTTTGAAGGAGGAAAGCCCCACAGGCAAGGTGCTGGAGATGCAGCAAATTGCCTTCGTTAGGCCACCAGCGATCTGCAAAGGGAGAGATTTTAAGAGGTAAAAAGGGAAGGAAAGTCTCATCTGGAAAAATGGTTGTTTTTTTCATCCCCTCCTCCTTTCCCAGCTAAGAACAAATGCCCAAAGCTGCTCCCTCCCCTCCATCCCAAGTCCCTCGCTGTCCCACACTCGAGCACCCTCTCACCCCCTGGGGCCCCCCATGTCCCCCCCGAGCACCCTCGAGCCGCGCTGTGTCTCGCCCGCAGGTGGACCAGCCCCCGCTCTGCTGATCATGGTCAACAAGACCTTAACCTACTGGGGTCCCGGCTTCGAGGAGGACGTTATCAACATCAACGTGGGGGGGCTGAGGCGGCGGCTCAGCTCCAGCGCCCTCTCCAAGTTCCCCGACACCCGCCTGGGGCGCCTGCTCTCCTGTGACTCGGAGGAGTCCATCCTGCAGCTCTGCGATGACTACGACGTGAGCGCCAGGGAGTTCTACTTCGACAGAAACCCCGGCTTCTTCCTCTACGTGCTCCACTTCTACCAGACGGGGAAGCTGCACGTCATGGAGGAGCTCTGCGTCTTCTCCTTCTGCCAGGAGATCGAGTACTGGGGCATCAACGAGTTCTTCCTGGACTCCTGCTGCAGCTACCGCTACCACGAGCGCAAGCTGGAGGGCCGGCACCACAACTGGGACGAGGAGAGCGAGGTGAGCAGCGTGGACACGTCCCCGGACGAGATCTCCGACATCAACCACGAGCTGCTGCGCTACAGCACGCTGCGCTGCGGCAACGTGCGCAAGCGCCTCTGGCTCACCATGGAGAACCCCGGCTACTCCATCCCCAGCAAGCTCTTCAGCTTCGTGTCCATCAGCGTGGTGCTGGTCTCCATCGCCACCATGTGCATCCACAGCATGCCCGAGTACCAGGACGCGGACGAGGCCGGCAACGTGCTCGACGAAGCCGTCCTGCACAAACTGGAGTATTTCTGCATCTCCTGGTTCACCTTCGAGGTGTCCTCCCGCCTCCTGCTCTCCCCCAACCCCAAGAAGTTCTTCAAGCACCCCCTGAACCTGATCGACATCGTCTCGGTGCTGCCCTTCTACTTCACCCTCTTGGTGGACCTGACCATGGGCAGCGACTCGGAGCTGGGCAACCTGGGCAAGGTGGTGCAGGTCTTTCGGCTCATGAGGATATTCCGGGTGCTGAAGCTGGCTCGGCACTCCACGGGGCTGAGGTCCCTGGGGGCCACCTTGAAGGTAAACGGGCTCCCTATCTCCGTACCTACCCTTATCAGCTGTGGGCTGGCCGGGGGATGCGGAGGTGCCCGTTCCTGGTGGGTTTCCAGCTCTGGGAGGTGTGTGAGAGCTCGTTCGGGGCGGTGGGCTGGGCTGTGGGGTGTGCTGAAGCAAGGCAGCGTGAGGGGTGCTGCACGAGCCCTCCTTGTGCACACACCCGGAGCAAACAGGAGTTGACCCTGTTGCTTGGAGACCTGGTGCCTCCAGGGGTTCAGCCCCATCGTGGTGGGCCAGCACCATACCCAGTGTCAGAGCAGAATGAGCCATGGGTGGTGGTGACGTCCCACCAGGACACCTCGCTGGGTTAGCTGTGCGTTAGCCACAGGGTCTGGGACCACCAGGAGCCGTCCTGTGGCACCGCAGAGCATGCAGGGCTGGGGGAAGCTGGCCTCAGGACCAGGCCCTCAGGAGGACGAGCTGGATGAGGGGATGCTGAGAGTGCCCCAGGCCCCTGTGAAGGACCAGGGCCCAGGCACCCTGGGAGGTGGCACCCACACATGTTTGGGGACAGGTCCCCAGGTTCCACGTCGTGTCCCAAGGCTGCATCTCACCAGAGACCCCCTCCAGCACTCGGGGAGGGACTGGGGAGAGCAGCCGTGACAAGCTTTGAGGCACGAAGCTGTTGTGAGACCCTCACCAGCCCGGTCTCATGTCCCCAGCCTCCACCGCTGCAGCTCGGCCACCCCACGCCAATCTCTGCTGTCCCCACAGTCCCTCCGGCCTCCTTGTGCTGAGGGTGACGTGTGGCCCAGCCGGTGTGCTGGGGAGGGTGAGGCCATCCCCTCACCTCAAAATCCAGGTGATGCAGGGGCCAGCCAAGCCCAGCCTTTGATTTTCTCTGCTTCTTGGTGACCACCTCAAGAGAAACCCCCAGGCCAGTCCCCGGGCCCACCAGCTGTGGCAGCAGATGCTCGAGCTGTGCACGGGGAGGACACCACGAGCACAGACACCTTCGCTCCTCCTGGGGCTGCCTCTGGCCCCACTTCCAAAGAACCACGCTGGTTCTCAGGCTGGGGACAGCACGGTGCTGGCACGGGATGTCCTGGCGTCAGCAGGGCTCGGTGGCCAGGGCAACGAGCACAAAAATAAATCAACCCTTGAGCGTGGCCGGGGAGGAGGACGGGGTCCAGGGGGCGTTGTTTGAAGTGAAGGCACCTGCAGCCCTACCCGCAGCACGCTTGTTCCTGAAAACCCACCTTGGAAGAGCGATGAGCAAGCAGCACACACAATTTAAATCAAACCCTACAGGTGGGAAGGGCTCCCCGAACCCTTCCCGTGCTCCACGGGGGCAGGACCGAGGCGCTGCGGCCGGGCAGGGGCTGCCGGGCTCCCCGCACACCGCCGGGCAGCAGAGGGGGGACGCGACCGAGCGCCGTGCTCGGGGACCCCCCGGCAGCTGCAGGCGGTGAGCGGCACAAGGCTGACGCAGCAGCCTGGCGCTGGGATTTACCGGGCACATAAATTACAGCGCCTTGTTCATCAGAATTTACTGCCTCCTGCAAGAGCATAAAGCAGCAGCGGAGCAAACACTGCTAACAGCCCGGCAGCGGGGCGATGGCTCTGGCACGGCGAGTTAAGTGCTGCCCTGCCACAGAAGTGCTAGCAGAGGGATTTCTGCCCTTGTGCGGCGTAAACTCGGTGCTCTGCAGATGATCCAGGGGGCATTTGGTTTGGTGGGAGCCTGCCCACACATCCCTGCTCCTCCTGGCTTGCACCGGCATCCGTGACAGTGGGTGTGCTTCCCGGGGGGGCTCGGTGCTGGCCTCCCCCCAGCAGCTGATAAACTCCAGCCAGGAGCAAGTCTTTTGTGGCCAACTGATCCGTCTGTGAGGCTCGGAGCTCTTTGTCCTTCCCCAGGAGCTCTTTGGAGTTTCTCTGGGGCATTTGCAGCCACGGGCAATGGCAGAGGAGCAGGATGTTATTTCCCCTTGGTGTTACTGGCATTAGCTGAGCAGCTTCTGCCAGCAGTATAAGCAAAGTCTTCGTGCTCCCTGCCATGGATCCACCTCCTTTATGTCTTGCCTTGACCGCAGAAGCTCTTTTCCCATGTCTTCTGCTGTTTGCTTTGCTCAAATGTTTCGTTTAGTCATTATGTGGTCTCCAGTAAAGCATTCTTTGGCTGTTGGGAGACTGAAAAAAAAAACAAACAAACAACACCATCAGAGCTCTGAATTCCTTTCCCCAAAAGATGAGGAGCAAGCTGGCTGATCAGTGGGCAAAAACATCCAAGAAATTTGCTTGTGGTGGCCAGACAGGGACAGAACTGCAGCATGGGCTCAGCCCCGTGAGCTGCCGTTGGCTCTTACCCCTTTGCGCACCTCCGCCGTCCGTCCGTCTGTCCCGCTGCCACCACCCCCTGTCCCCAGCCTGGGTGTCCCCCGCGAGCCAGGGGCGCGGTGCCATGGGGATGGGTGCTGGGGCCGGCCCGGGCTGGTGCTGGGTGGATCCCAGGCTGATCCCATGAGCGGGGATGTGTCGATTCACTCTGCTGCTGAGGTTTCGCTTCGAGTCTCCCATGGGGCGGCAGCAAAAGGGAGATGGAATTATTTCCACAAGAGCAGTTTCTATTAAAAAAAAAAAAAAACAACTCCCCCAGCACAACAGCCAGCGGCTGCGTGCTCCTGTAGCTTCTCTGGTGTCCTGTAGCTGGGTCAGACACGGGTTAAAGTCACCGAGAACCCCAGGGTTGAAATTTCCCCAGTGGTGAGACTTCAGGGGACAGAATTGGGCAGAATATGAGCAAAAGCCTGCTGAGCTCTGCAGGCGGTGAGGGGTGCAGGGGGGGCAGGCGGTGGGGCCACCCAGGGCTTGACAGGAGCTGGAGGCAGAGCGGAGGCTGCAGCAGAGGCGCCCGTCCTCTGCGCTCTCATCTCAGGAAAATACAAATCACCTCGCTCAGAGCCTGCCGGCCCGGTGCTTCCTGGGGACCTGCCAAGATAAAGGAAAATGTGTCTGGATGCTGCTAGCCCAGATCAGGCTGGAGCGAGTGATGGAGCCGGGGCACAGCGTCTGCAGCGGGAACCCTCGGTGGGAAGCGCAGGGCCCCGCTCCCCTCCTGGCTGCCCCATGGGGTGCCAGGGGCTGGCTGCCCGGCCACCCTGCTCTCCCCAGGCTTGGGTCACCCACACACCCTGACCCTGAGCCCACCTGGGGCAGCCCCCGCTCCCCACCCCGTGTTCCCCACACTGTGTTTGCCTTCCACGTGCTGCCACTGCGCCGTGATGCCCGCGAGATGCCCGTGGAGGTGTGCAGGGGGGCTGCACGGGGGCCGTGTTGGTGCTGTGGTGTCCCAGCACCCTGACCACGATGGTCCTCGCTCATCGCCACCCCGCTTTGCCTTCCAGCACAGCTACCGGGAGGTGGGCATCCTGCTGCTCTACCTGGCCGTGGGGGTCTCCGTCTTCTCCGGCGTGGCCTACACCGCGGAGAAGGAGGAGGACGTCGGCTTCGACACCATCCCGGCGTGCTGGTGGTGGGGCACGGTCAGCATGACCACGGTGGGCTACGGCGACGTGGTGCCTGTCACCGTGGCGGGCAAGCTGGCCGCCTCGGGCTGCATCCTGGGGGGCATCCTGGTGGTGGCTCTGCCCATCACCATCATCTTCAACAAGTTCTCCCACTTCTACCGCAAGCAGAAGGCGCTGGAGGCCGCCGTGAGGAACAGCGAGAAGAAAGACCCCGAGGACACGGAGAGCTGCTCCAGCCACGACCGGGACTCGGAGGCGCTGAGCGAAACCTCCCTGGGCAGAGGCAGCCCCGACCGCCGGGGTCTGACCCCCGGCACCCTGCCCGCCCCCTGAGCCCCCCGGGATGTGGCGGAGGGGCCGGGCTTCCCCGTTTCCCAGCCCCACACAGGGGACAGGAGGGGCTGGGGACGGTGCCCACCGGCTGCTGCCAGCTCCAGGGCGGTGGGAGGCAGCAGCTGGGGTGGTTTGGATGTGTCTCAGCTGGCCATACCCCAGCCAGGGGACAGGAAGGGAGAGGGGAGAAAAGAAATGTGGGTGACCCCAAACGGGCGCTGCCCTGGGTGCATGAAGGGTGGTTGTCCTCCGTCCCAAAGTTGTGTGTCATCTAGGGCATGGTGAAAAAGCTTGGGGTGAGATGTACCCCCAGCAGGTCGGTGCCAGCGCTGGTCCCAGCCTCTCCCTGCCCGTGTGTCCTCAGCTGGGAGAGGCTTCAGACAGCCCAGCAGGCTGCGGGGATGAGGATGGAGCAAAGTGAGCCTCGGAGGAGCTGCGGTGCCCGGCTGGGGTGAGCCCCACCACCCCCAGCCCCCGCGGCAGGACCGGCTGCAGGAGGTGGGCTTTCACCGCTCCATCCCTGCTCCATCCCTGCCCGTGGGGCTCCTGCACCATGGGGCGTTTATCCAGAGCTGCTGCTGCTGCTGGCACCCGGCCCACGCAGCAGAGAGGAGGCAAAGCACCTGCAAAGGGCTGCCGGGGAGCAGACACGAGGGATGCTCCTGGGCACCGAGAAGCTGCCTCGGCCCCTGCCACGTGCTCCTGGTTTCCAGTGCCGGAGGAGCTGCCGCGCTGGGGTGATGAACAAAGCCCGAGGGATTTGACACATGCCCTGCTCCCCAGCCTCACCCCGCTGCCTCGTCCCCCTGCCCTGGGGCTGGACACGGGCAGCAGAGGTGCCAGGAGCTGGGGGGCATCGGCCCCATCCCCGCAGGGAGCCAAGACCCCCGGGGCTCCCCTTTGCAGAGGAGGCAGCCCCGGCAGGACAGAGGGGACCTCGTGCTGCTCCTTGTCACCTCCCTGCCCGAGCCCCTCTCAGCTGGGCACGGAGGGCACCCCCATCATATCCAAACCCTGATTCAGCTGCACGTGTCTGGGGTTGTTCCTGGCACAGCACTAATTCCCTGCGGAGCTTTTCCTTGTCCCCCCCAGTTCTCTGTCTGCAAATCGTGCAGCACTTCTGTGCACACAGGAATGTGCCCAGCAAGCCCCAAACTACTCCGATGGCCACAGGACGGCCCCGGCCACCCGCATCGCAGTGCTCGTCACCGGCCGGCCTGGCTGGCGTTCAGGGCACTGCGTGGGGGACACCGCGGCTGGCGACAGCTCTGCCACAGCCACCTGCTGACCACGGGGATACAAAACCGTGCGGGTGCAGCCGCCCCGAACTCAGGTGGGACCAGGGGATCCCCGGGGAGCAGCAGGGCGGGGAGGTGCCCACGCTCCCGGCGCCATCGAGTCTTCCAGTACGGCCGTGCCGTGGTCGGCCCCGCGCTCACCGCCCGCCCCGGACCAGCTCCCGCTGCACCGTTACTTGAACAAAGGAAGGAGTTTCCCCTTCTCTCCATAAATATCCCAGTAGCAAAATGTACAAAAAAAAAAATGTGAAGACTAAATTACATGTATTAACTAAGAGCATTATGCAGATAATTAAAAGAGCATGTAAATTAATTTTCTATCTATGCATGGGATGCATACGGTATATTTTATTAAAGATCTGAGTGACCCACCTTGGAGGCTGGCTCTGTTTCATGCCCCATCACCCCATGGGTTTGGGGCAGGGGCAGACGGGAGGTGGGAACAGCCCCCGGGAGCTGCCAGCCCATTTGCAGAGCGACTCCTGCCGCAGGCCGTGGTGCCCCTCTGCCATCACCCACCACGGCTGCCGAGGCAGCATCAGGGGCATGGGCGAGCAGCCCGGGGCTGCGGGGCTCCCGGGGGAGCAGCACGGGCGGGCGGCAGGCAGGGGGGCTGTGGGAGAGGAAGGGATGGCAATTAACGTTTGAAATGATGATTGCCCAAAGAGCTTGCCCCGTCCACAGCTCCTCGATCCTATCCATTACAGACCCACTAAATCTGGGAAGCAGGAACGTGCAGAGATGGGATCAGCAGCACCAAGAGCAAACCTGGCAGTGCTGGGAGCTGAGGGGCAGCCGCCGGCCAGCATTTCCCCTAAAAACCACTCTGGTTTTAGGAAACTAACCTTAGCCCCTCATGGGCCGTGTTTCAGTCTGGGGGTAGGAAGGGCAGCATTTTAAAGGAAGATCCAGCTCCAAGAGGTCCGTCAGGGTCTGTCGTGCCCCCAGGGAGGGGTTGGCAGTGCGGAGCCCCCCCAGCATCAGCGCTCACCTCCAGAAAGTCACTGGGCAGACGTCGGGGCTGCGAGGGGCTGGGGGCAGAGGAGGAAGGGTCAGAAGCAGCCCAGCCGCCAGCCCGGGGGGCCCAAGGCCTGTGGACACGTGTGCCCACTGCCCGAGGAGCTCTCCTGGCCGAGGCGATGCTGGCTCGCGGAGCAGCACGGCCCCAGCACCCATTTCTCTGCAGAGGAGAGGCTCCTACGAAAGGTGCCCCCCAGCACGCTGCTGGCTCTCTGGGGGCCAGCCCTCCCTCTGTGTCGTAGGGGTGATGGCCGGGCTCTGGTGCTGCTTGGGCTTCATCCTCTCCCCTGGAGGCAGTGCAGAAGGCTGAGGTCCCCTCCGAAACAAGGGAGGGGACGGCTCAGCGCTGCTCCCAGCACGGCACCTGCATCCCGCAGCGAGGTGGGAGGGGAGGATTAAACCTGGAGTTTAATCTTTATTTCTTCAAGAGTTTTTTTCATTTGGAATAATAATAATAAAAAAAAATCCCCATTCTGCAAATCTTTCTGAGGCAAATGCTTCCCTAACCCAGGGGTGAGAAGCAAGCCGTGCCTCCTGAGGGACCCTCTGCCACTGCAGAGGATGATGGCTGCCCCGAGGGGCTGCTCTGGGGAAAACCGCAAAGGACTTTTCTTCTTTTTTTAGCCTCCTGCTTGCTGCGAAGAGGTTCGGATTTGTACGGCGATGAGCAACCGGGAAAGTCCTCCCACTGCTCTGCAGATAGAGCTGGCGGTGCCGGAGCTCTGCAGCGCCGGGAGCAGCCGGCGCAGGAAGGTGCCCAGCGCCAGCAGGGGCGATCGCCGCCCGCTGTCGAGGCACTGCTGTGCGGGGTGGGCTTTAGGAAGGGTCTGGTTCGCTATTCCCGAGGCTGGTAGGAAATTCGTGCTCTCTTGCTACTCCCGAATCAGTTTCCCTGAGTGACTGTTCCCCTCTGGTACAGCGGGTAAATCAATTAAACACTTTATCAGGTTATTTCTGCAAAAGCGGCACTCCACACTCAACAAATGATGGATGAAGGAGACTTTTTTACCTCCAGGGAACGGCGATTAAGGGGTGACCTTATTCAGCTATTTCACGCAGCTGACAATTGGACAACTCCTAGAGACAAAGTAAACTTCAGCACTTGTAAAACCTTTTCTTCCTTGGCCAGGGTTCAGACCCCCTGAGGGTGCTCTGTGCACCCGGCAGGTTGTGGGAAATCCAGGAGGCTGGGAAGGAGGTGATCCGTAGGAAGCCAGCTCCTCGCTGGCAGCGCTCCTGGGGTCCGTCCCGCCTGGCTCTGCAGCCCTGATCCCAGGGGGGGAGTGCGGGGAGTCCGAAATCAGAGCAGACTGCCCGAAGAGCCGATCACGTCCGTGCTGCCTGTTAACTCCTCCTTTTGCTGCACTGGGAGCGGTGACCAATGAAGAGCAATTGTGCTTAATTATTATTATTTTTTTCTTTTTTAAATTGTGGCAAAACGCTCTCTCCTGGTGTCAGGAAAGCCCCCAGGCCTACACATGCTCAAGGTTTCAGCTGTTACCCAAACAACAGCAATTAACTCGGTCGTACTTAAATCAGAGTTTTCCTTCTAACCACCTGAGCTAGCTAAACGAATAGTCTCGGTGGAATTAAGCTAACCAAATGCACCTGGGCAGGTCACACAATTTCAGGAAATGCCGTTTGCTGCCCATGAAAAACACGGGTCAGGAGCGCAGGAGAGCCCAGGATGCGTCCACAGCCAGCCCTGGGGGAGCAGCAGAGGGGAAAAACTGGCCTGTGCCTTCAAGACCATCCTCGCCACGGTCAGTGGGTGACGGCCCAGACCCTGTGAGCCTCTCGGGGTGAGGAGAGCAGGCCGTGCAGCTCAGCACCCGCTGTGACACGGAGGAAGGTCTGTACCAGGGACGTCCTGCAGTGATGCTGGCGGGATGCAGGGGCAGCGGGCTCCCTCCGCTGCATTGATCTCAGCTGCGACAGCCTGGAGGGGAGCAGAGCAGGCTGTGCTTAATGGATGGAATTGAATAGTTCTAAAGTTTTAAAACAAGCTGGCTGCCTTCCTGGACTCTTAAATTAAAGGGCAATTAAGTCACTTTCAGTCTGGAAATAGCTGATGGGTGTTTCCTGCTTTGACTCTTAAATTTTTGCTGGAGTGATTATTGCAATGAAAAACTGTCAGCTCTCAAGTCAGGGCTGTCAGCCAACACCAAGAGCATTTATCTGAGGGTCTGTTCAGCTCTTCTGGCCTGTGGACAGAAGGAAATGGGACAAAATAAGGGTGTAGGAAGCAGCAGCTGGGTGTTAAAGACAATGCCACCTACACCTTAGTACTGACCTCCATGGGAGGAGGAAAAAATCTGGGGCTATGGCTTCTTGGCAGGATGATTTTATTATTATTATTATTATTTTCCCCATGGCAGGGAAAAAATTGGCTCAGCAGCCCCAGCCCAGGGCTACTTGTCAGCTGTTGTCTTTGTTAGCTACACGCAGTTGGTATTCCCGCAGCATTTGCACCGCTCCTAGCGTGAAACGAGCGCATGTGAGCACTCCTGCGGTACGGCTGCGGGGCTGCCGCTGTGCTGGGAGCACCATTTTCCCTTCATGCAGGTGCTCTGCAGCTTCCTGGTGATGTTGCTGAGAACGTGCAAGTGCTGCAGGCTTTCCCAGTCCCTAGCAATGCCCGCAGTCTCCCTCCCTTTGGATTCCACACTCCTTCCTAACATTTAAAAGCTCACATCTATTTTGTTTCTTCCGGGATTGCTAACCAAGGCTGACTCCTGAATGAATTCTGTCTCTGGTTCAGTTAGTCATCCCCTCAGAACAGATTTAGTAACTGCTCAGGGAAACCACGTAAAAGCCACCAGTTCACCATGGGAAGGCAGCACCCACTCACTGTCAACTGCCTCCTTCCCCGAGCCAGAAAGCTGGAAGTGCAGCAAGTCAGCCAGAATTAGGAGGGTGACTCGAGCCTCACCTGTTGTGTAGGAAGGAGAGCGAACGGATACGTACCTAGCCCCAGAGCTGACGGCAGGCTCGGGCAAGGTGCCACAGCACGAAGCAGCGATGGCAAGCACTGCAGCAAAGCTCGCTGACCCCCCTGCCAGAGCTCCCTCCCGCACCTCCGACGTGCAGCCTCGTGGGGAAGTGGCCTGAGCATCCAGCTGCATCGTCCCGAGCCGCCGCTGAGCCAGCAGCACGTGGGCCTGGCCCTGAATTGAAGCAAATAACCCCCCCAGCTCTCCTGGAGGTACAGTGTTAGCAGTGGTTTATGGCTAAAGGACTGCCTGTTCAAAAACACACTTGACGTGTTTACTTATGCTTGTATGCTCGGCTAGAGGCACCTCGTGTCAAAGCTTGTCCTGATATGCCAGATGTTTTAACGCATAAATATTACTCACGACACTGATGCTTTCAGTAAGGACAGTTTATTTGCCCCTTTGAACAAATAAGGCAAGATTTGAGAAAGATCAAACAAAAATATCCTGTATCAAACTCGGAAAACGCAATAAAAGTTACTATTCCATACATATACAGACTAACGACCAACTATTATATACAAACAGCCAGGTCTTACAAAAGAGCATTTCAAGTCAGCACTTTATGCCAGTGTTGCTGATTTCTTTGTTACAAAAAAAAAGTTAAAGCTACAAACTTCACATTATTATGTCTCGCATGACTGACATCATCGGTACGTCTGGGTTTCAGAAGCGAAGATAATGGTTTGTCCAGAACACTTCCAGCAATGCAGATGGACCCAAGGAGCACGTGAATGCAGCTTCGCAATTAAGGAAGCATTTTTAAGGAAGCATTTTGCTTAACACCTCTGTTGGAACAGCCTTCCCTTAGGGCACAAGCCTTGGTCTGGGTTTGGGGCACTGAGAAGCGAGCAGGCACTATACTCCCAGACACTCTACCAAGGGACCAAACAGGGAATTATTTTCTCTAACAGCCTGCAAATCAGTGAAGGAGAAAATAATTCCTCTGCACTAGAGCTCCATGGGCAAGAAACATCACGTCTCAGCTACTGCAAGCATTTAAGAAAGGTTCAAAGACAGTTAAGCCATTGGACCAGTTTTACTTCTTTTGGTTCATTTGCTGTATTTTAAGACAATCACATCAGCAAAGCAGAGCATTTCAACAGTGCTTACATTCAGTTACAGCAGACACAGGTTGCATATTCCAAAAACAGGCACCACAATAGGGTGCTTCACCTAAAAACTTGGGTTTTCTAATGCCCTCCAACCACTAGAAAGTTACCTACACAGTGCAGAGGTAAAACTCCTCCCAGCAGAATCTGCTCGATCCACGTTACACGCAAGCAGTGCAGTTTGCCACGTCCCACGCCCATCACACCAGAGGTACAAACCAGGTGTGACCTAAAGCTGAGCTTCAGCAGGGCCTGCAGGAGCTGCCCAGCCTCCTGCCAGCCGCCTCCGGTCTCTCCATGGGGCTGGGAGAGCTGCAGCCCAGCGCACAGCCAGCCTGGGCGAGCCCAGGGGGGACGGATCCATCCAAGTGACTAATTCAAGACGCAGTAATTCAACAGAGCACCCTCTCCTCCCTTGTGGGAGTTTATTGATGCAAAGGGCTCTCATAAATATTGCTCATAACAAATACTCAGGGCAAAGCATACTGCAGTTCCTGGACGCGCGCTGTGCGAGCCCCGGTGTTCACGCAGCATGTCACCAGACTTCAGAGTCCGGACTCTCACTGGTAAGGCATTTTAATCCATTAACAACAAAGGTTTTAATTACCGGGCTTGTGCTGTGGAAGCAAGCCTTTTCCAAATTGTCCTGACACTTGAGGCCACCAGGTAGCTGACTATCCCCGGACGTACAGCTCTTTCTGCCTTAGGGCCAGCCGGGCCGCTGATGTCCGCAGCAGCTGTGTTAGCACTGCCTATCGAACCGGGACAAACCGATGCGACCAGATCTGCAGAGGGGGTACAAATGGCTTGGTTCCTTTCACAGCAATGGAGTATACCTGTTAACAGCAGGCAAAAGTCTGCTCCGAGCAGGGAAAAAGAGCCTCTCGAGGCATGAAGCGAGCACTTCTCTCCAGCAGCACGGGATTCAGGAGACACTGCTATTTAGTTTAATTAGCCGGGTGGCGTACCAAGGCCTGTTGCAGAAGAATGACATGGAAACTCTTCTCTCCATAGAGCACAATAAAAATAAATTGATCTGTCCGAGTATTTCATCACACACCAGACATCTAAAACTAGGTAACTCTGCTGCCACAGCCCAGCGGGCAGAGGCGTCACCGGTCTCTGCCCTGCAGCCAGGCTCACTGCATCACTGCTCTGTTTTACCCTCCCCTCCACCAGCGTGAGATAATTGCACCATCCTCACAGCGATTGTACACGCTGGGTGTTTTCACTGAGCTACGGCAGGCAGGAACAGCAGGGTAATTTAAAGAGAAAGAACACGAGGAGCATCCAGAGGCACGGGAAGAGACTGAATCTCTTCCAGTAGGATGTTGGTCGTTGTCTTCTCCTCGGGATCAGCCCTGCCTCCACCCCACCCCACAACGCACATCTTTGTGCATCAACAAATGTTAATTTTCGTTTCCGTTTTTTTCATGTGCTAAGCCTGGCAGAAACGTGAAGGATTGTGAAATTAAGTTTTTATTCCAGCACCTAAAGATGTAAATTTGAAATGATGAAGCCTATAAAATATTTCACAAACTGTGGAGACTTCTCAGTCCTCTCTGACACAGCAGAAGTACCTAATTTGGGAGAGGTTCACGCAACTTCCCCCCTTTCAAATACTGGTTCCTTTCCCCAGCACTTCACTGTCAGCAGGGTCTCCCTGAAGGACATTTCCAAAGAGACAGATGAAGTGGAATCTGCTCTGTTTTCGGTCAGATCACTGACTGGCTTTTGGTTTTAAGTCAACGTGGATTTTATATTACAGAAAGTAATTTCTGATGGAGGCACAACACGCTTTATCTACTAAGATTAATTCCTAAAGTACATAAACAAAGGACAAAACTGAGGTGTTGAAGAAATCACACTTGCTTAAAGCACAAAGTGTAAGGCATGGGGCTTATTACAGGCTTTATAAAAACTGAGATTTAAGTTTCTTTCCAAGTCTGGAACAGTTTGTTCTGTTCAGTGACCTAAAACTTATCAGTACCTTAACAGCAGAACGATACAGTTAACAGCTCGAAATCGAGTCTGTGCATCCACAAAGAAAAACATAAACAACAAAAACCACAAAAATTGCAGCCATTAAATACCACAATTCGTATTCACTTAAAGAAAACAGACTACTGAAAGTTCAGTTGAAAAGAGAGTGAGCCAACTTTCGTTAGTCTATTTCTACCCATCCCCCTGATTTAAAAACAGGCTGCCTAAAACCAGTAACAGAACTCCGTGGGGTAACGTTTTAAATACACGGCTAACACTAAAACAAACCATCAGGACTTCCCACTTAATGGCATTCCTGAGTTCACAAAGGTGCTATGGAAAAATGAATGAGCAGAAGTATTGCCCTCTATTGTGCTAGCATATTTCAGTAGAAATCAATCTGTTCAGTAGTCATAAAAGCAAGGAGCTGATTGTTTGAGGATGGAGGAAATTTCTACCGGTGGCTCAGAAGTTCTGCTGCCGCCGCTTCTTGGCTTCAATGGCATCGAGGATCGGCTGCCGCTTTGACTGGTACTTCTGGCGGATTTCCTCAATCTCCTGCTCCATCATGGGGTCCAGTGCTGAGAGCCTCCTCTGCAGTTCGTCCACACTCCAGGTCTTTAGCTAGCAGGGAGAGGAAAGGAGAGCAGACACCAGCGTCAGTACAGAAACCATCCGCACATCCGCAGGGGATTTGCTGCCTGTGAGAGCCGGGGAAGCTGATGGTCACAGCGCAGCTTCCAGCAGGGAAAGGTGGATCAGCTCTGCTCCTGCTGGGCTCCTCCCTCAATGGGACCATCATAAACTTGAGGATATTGGGCTGCTTCTGCTTATTTTACACATACATTAGGGATTCTGCTTAGTGGGAGCATGAGTGTATACAACAAGCAGGCCGATGTTTCCCCCACTGAGTGGCTTGTTTTTCTAATGCTTCACGTGGCAGGCTTAGAGCAGAAATACTGTACTGAAATGGAGTACGAGCAAAATTCTCTCTCCCTCCCCTTTTCTTGCAACCAAACTTCCTTCTGCTAAGTGAAGAAAAAGGAGCAGAAGGGAAAAGAAAAAATCATTGACAGAAATGCATTAAAAAAAAAAACCCACACCACATTTATGTACAATCAGGCTGAACATCAATCCCGGTGAGGGACTCAGACTCCTCTGCTAAGTCAGAAATCCCAGAACGCACATAGCAGGTCACCTTGGGTCAGCCTCATACTGATACAAGATGCAAGTACAATTTGTATTTCACTGTCCACATGAAGATGTCAGGCTCGTCTGGACAAACTTCCCTTACTCAATTTACTACCTGCTGCCCTGTGTTTAATTGTTTCTCTTGCGAGTGCCAACTCACCGAGAACTGGCACAGAAAAGTTTTATTCTGTGATTAAAAATGCCAAATGTGGCTCAGGACAGTCTGAATTGTCCGTTGCTGTGCCCTCTACATAATATTGTAACCTGTGGAACAGAGAAGATTTTAGGATAATGCTAAAAAATATGGATGCCCGGAGTGTTTCAGCCAAGTCCTTCTCCCCTCCAAGACCAAGAGCCTCCCAGAAACGCCCAGGAGATGCTGTGTGACAGACACTGCAGCAGAACGAGGGCGGCTTCGTACCGCCTGCCTTCAGGGCCCACCTGCTGTGGAAACTTAAGAACAGGCAAAATAACTTTTTTTTTGTGGTGGAAAAAAAAAGTGTCAATTTTAAGACCTTCACTGAATGTCATAAATGAGTGATTTATCTTTACTTCAATTAAACGCAAGTGACAGGAGTGACACCGCTGTCCTGGTTTAATTGTTGACCAGTCAGCTGTTGCAGCTGTTTTTCAAGCCACGTCTGAACCAAACCCCAGCCAAACACCTGCTGCCTGCTATATGGCAACAACCGAACTACTGCCGGCGGAAGGGCAGTCGTACAGTTTGATCTGTCAGACCGTACAAACCCTGGTCTTTCTTCCTGAGGTGGAAGAGAGATCAGCCCCGAAACCACAGTCAGCTGTTCATTGATTTCTCATAAGGTCTTCTGAAATTCTCCAGCCTACCTTCAGCATGCAGCCATACGATCACAACCTCCTCTGCTAGTCCAGGCACAAGAGAAACAACCCCTTTCTAGCAGCGCTGTGTGGTCGTTCTGCCTTTCCAGCCAGCAAACCCCTCATGAGAAAGGCACAGCACTTCCTCCAGGACGACACACGTTATCCGTACACAGAAGCACGGCTTCACCAGGCAGCAGCCTCAGCCGATGCGCGGCACCAGCTGCCTTTCACCCTGATCCACCGAGGAGCATTCAGCATTCCCCTTCCTCGGCATCCAGGGAACTGAACAGTCAAATAAAAATGTTTCAAAAAAGGAAGTAAAAAAGAGGAAAGCTTGAATTAAAGCATTGAGCACATACATTAAACATCCATATGGGATCAAATCTTGAGATGGCCGTCAGCTCGCACAGAACAACCACTGCTGGAATACCGACGCAGAGGTTGGGAATCGATCTGACGCACCTCGCACCTGGCTTAAGCCAACCATCAGAGGTCAGAAATCATCTCGGGGCTGTAATCTCCCACAGTGAAGCAGGAAGAAGAAAAATCTGCCCTACAGGTGCTCTTACACATGACATCCTGGGACACACTAGGCGACACCGACACACAGGAAGACTTTCTGCTAAGTGTAAGCAACTGCTGCCAATGGATGCAATGGTTTTGACAATTCCTGTGTTTGTCAGGACAGATGGCTAAAAGTACAGAAGATGCTTGAGTACAGCTAAGCCTGGAGTGGGCAAAAGCCTACAGATCTATATTAATAACAAATCTGGAAGTGGGTTACCTGCGCAGACGTGTGATGCAGAGCAAAGGAGCTGCTCAAAGAGACTGACTGTGGGTTAAACCCGGAGATGTTGGGAGAAGGAAGTGAGGAAAGCGAACTGCAGAAATCTAAACAGAAACACGTCCTGTGCGTAACGCTGCGTGGTGGTGAGGATGAACTCATTGCAGTTTTCACCTGGAATAACGTCAGCGTGCCTGTGACTGCTCCGCTATTCCTCACAGAGGCAGAGAAGCCAGAGGGCAACACCAGCAAAAGGCCCAGAACGTGACTGTTCACCACAAATGAGGTGACGAAACTGCTGCGAGCCCAATTACTCATGAACAAGAACCAGTGCCCATGCAGCTGCAGAGAGGGAGAGCAGGGAGGTCTGGTCCTCTGCTCCCACTGTGCTCCCGGCCGGAGAACACGAGCCCTGGGACACAGGCCGTGCCACTACTCACCTCATCTTCTCACTCACACACGAGTCTTTAGAAGAAATAACAGAGCTGCTTATAACACCGTGACCTCCATTTCACTTTGCTGCGTGGCAATTCATCGTAAGTCAGCACCACAGACAGACTTCCTCCTAGGAATGAAGTTTTTAAACTCTGGCGTATCTGGCGCTGCAGCGTTAGGCTCCTGGGACAGTGACATTACTCTCTTAGAGAAATGCCAGAAGCAAAATAAGAAGGACAAGGACAGAGCATCTCATGACAGACGGTTTCGGGGTAGAGTCTCAGCGAGGAACAGCTGTAATTAGAGCTGGTTTTAGCCACAGGGCTCAGTCCTATTCCCTTCCTCACTTCTCAGCAATTCTTCTCTTGCAAGAAGTCTAAGTGTCTTTGTAAAAGCTATCTATTTTCATCCACGGTAATCAAACAGCTACGACAACCTTTTAAAGGAAGGAATTGCATTTCAAATGTAAAGACTGATATAAAATACTTGTTCTCAGGTTGGTGGAAAGTATCCAGCAAGAGGGAGAGGTAGCAGAGCAGCAGAAGCGTTCCAACAAGGTTATATATGCAGCAAGCTAATTTTAACAATGTGGTTAACAGTTTTCCTTTTACTCAGGGTTCTGAGGAAGACCACAGCTCTGTGATAACGCCCAGCTGAAGACAAGCTGATCAGAGGTGCAGGCACTTCCCCGGCAGCCTCTCAGCCGTGGCTGTGCACGCTGCCGGTTGCTCCTCAGGCTGCAGACAACTCCTTCTCCGAGTTCCCATCCTTTTGAATCACTTTAAAAATCATAAAAAGAAAAGCCACTTGCATTTGTTGCAGTCAGGTAAAGTGTCAACGCAACCCAATATTGTACTGAATGTAAATGAACCTAAGCAAAACGGGAAGAAACAAAGGCTTTCTGCGCGTGTTAGCCAGAGCCAGAGGTTCAGTGCTCAAGGCCACCATGATCTGAAACGCATACCTGGAAATTTCTGTCCTGAGCAAGAGGCCACCTAAAAACCTGCCCCAGTATTTTTAAGCAGATTGTGCCAGATTTATATCTCACGCAACATCTGCTGCCAAACCCAAAGCCAGGAGAATCAGCTCAGCCCCTTCCCAAACCCCAGGAAAACCAACCATAAAAACCCAAATGGTGCAAATTGCTTGGATGGGAAGCCAACAATTTGTCAGGGTTCTCTCTGTATCCACAGGCCTTACGCTGCTGGGCATCTGTGCCTGACTTTCCTACAGCAGGGTCTGCAGCTTGACCACTTTGGGACCCAGTGTATTCATGCAGTTCAGCAGCAGCACAAGGTCACCCCTGACTGGGACCAGCCCGAACTAGCGCCATAAATACAATGGTGCCCAGCAGTCCCACCTCAGCTATCATTCCTAGTGCTCCTCTTCCACAAAACACCGCCAAGAAAACCCCGTTGCTGCGTGAATTCCAAGCATCAGACAGCAAGGAGCTGTTTCCCAGCAACTTTCACACGTTTCTCCCCCAACAAAGCATTTTGGCTGAGCACAAGCTGACGGCGCCTGCCCCACTGGGGTCCCTGGAATCACAAAGACTGGGGCAGGGCACGTTAAAATCATCTTCTGACGCTGATTCTGATCCCTAAATTTAACACCAAGCCTTTTCTTTGCCACACTGCACACTATCGGGGCTTTGTTTTCAAATGCTCTCTTAAAATTCCTGAAGCTCGTGCCAGACGTGAACCCATCCATCACCAGGGAGGGGATGCAGTTCTTTCATTGTCATCTTTCAAACCTGCAGACGGATGCTGTCTTCTGGAACGAAATGGGAACGTACATGACATGGGTGAGATGGGCTCATTTTCCTCACGGTGAAAATATTTCAACAGTTTTGCAGAACGAAGATACTTCCAATCCTCATTGCTACAGGAAATCCTCCGTATGAAATCAGGAAGTTCCCTCTTTCCTTAACCCTCTAGTCATACCCCTCCACCATAATTTCTGCAAGATAAAAACATGTTTGCAACACACTCTCACAGTGTACTTTCTGGATATCCTCCCACCTTTACCACCAAGAGCCTGGTTTTTTTGCTTTATTTAAAAACAGGGAGCACCCAGGTGCAGCTATCAGTCTGCCTTTTAACCCAAATATTCCAGGTGGCATCCACTGCTCCACATAACTCGATGTCAAACTTTAAAGTTTTAAATAGCCCTTAGAAAAACTGTCTTTAGCAATTATCACTTCATAAGGGGCAGTGGGAGTTTGAAGACTAAAATACAAAAATAATAAAACTGCAGCTTCCCACACTACGCAGGGAAATGAATTCTTAGTGGAAGAGATATGAGCTAGATGGGAACTAAAAAACCCAACACACAAAAACAACAAATTGCCTGTTTTGCACAGCTTTTGTTGTTATATTTTCCTTTTTTGCCTAGTTTTACACTGCAATTCAACAACTCTTGACTGTACACCCAGAGATCAAAGACCCCAGGGAAACTCAAAACATCTCAAATCACATTAGCAGGGAGCACGACTCATTTGCCTGCACGTATTTAGACAAGGAGAATTTAAACGTGGCTTGAGAAGGGTTTTCAGCGAAATCAAGTTATTCAAGCTATGCTAAGCATTAAGTGCCAAAAAGGAATTTGCTGCTGGAGATAATGAAAACCATTGCCGCTGCAATAACAGGCCTCAGAATACAAACTTCCGAACAGACTATTAAAGCAGAACGTGTACAAGTGGTGTATGCACAAGCACACAAACGGAATGAGCTCATCTGGTGAGGCCACAGAGCACCTAACGATTGTTTGGCAGCTCTTGGGTGCCACAGTAGTTACTTACCGTTCGCGCTTTGACTTTCAGAGGAACATGGAAGTTGGGACGTGAAGTAATCAAAAGCTGGACACACAAAAAATAGACTGGATTCAAACAAGAACAGTGGTCACCCTGCCAGCATCAAGCCAGCAAGGCAACAGGAGACACACAACGTGACTGCACGGGACACAAGAGCCAGAGCACGCTTCTGAGCTGAGCTGGAAGGGAAGGGAAATACCCAGCGGATTGCTCTGAATTGCAACCTGGAGTTACACGGGTCCTTGATACCTTGCACGAGTCCTTGAAACCACAGCTCCAACTGGGTCCTGCGGCACTCAGCCAGGCTCGCTCCCACGCCACCTCTCGTGAGGCAGGGCAAGCCTGCCATGCTGCGGATGGACCTGCAAATCCACTCACTGAGACAACACTTCCTATACGTTACTTACATTTTATACCAAGCTTCAGACCTTCAGTAACGGGCCGTTTGGGGGAAACAAACAAAACCAACCAACCACCTGGGACTACGGGTGTCTGGGAGCACGTGAGCCCCTCGCGTGAGGTTACTGATCACACAACACCAGGAGTGGCTACTAGAGACAAGCGAATTCCTACAAATAATGTAGGAAGTGTCCAGATGTCCCTTGGGAAGGGAGGCTCTTCGTGGAAGACACTCAAACTCTTGCTTTGCTTGACCTGGAATCCCAGAGAGCTGTCAGCAATGCTAGCAAGATGCTCCCCTTCCGATAAAGCGTAGGGCAACGCTTACATTTCGTTTCAGGATCCTGCAAATGAGCTTGATGCATATTCACATCAACTTTTGAACTCTTCTTCTATCACCTCCTCGCCCAGAGTTTTATTTTGGGCCACAGACACTGGGTGCTTCTCGCTGTGACTATTTGTAGCAACCACCTCGGAGCGTAAGTCAGTTTGCAGAATGTGAGAGTGCACGCGTGCCAGCGAAGCCCATGAGCTAGGGAGTGGTGTCAGGCCTCAAAAATTCATGAATATGAGCTCTGACAAGTGTAAGAACTTAGATTATTCTGGAATTAGCCTTCTGTAACTTGAAAGACTGTTTAAACATGGTATCAATTAAACGCTCATACCATACATACCCTGAGGAAACGGATTACTGAATAGCACTATGCACTTTTTTTTTTTAAACCAGCAAAAGAAGCATTCAATTTCTCTGGCCAAAATTAAATGAAGAGGGTGATTTCTCATGCTAAGCAGTGCTCCAGAGTTTAGGTCTTGAAAATGGTGATACAAATTGGTGTTGGAATAGCATGCCATTTTTTCTTAGCATTTTTCCTGAAATGCTGGCTCAATACCATTTGGCATACTTTCAATCACTGATCTAAAAATTAAGTGCCTTGTTCTCATTTATGTTTCTAGCATAAGGAGGCTTAATGTAATGCATGAGCAGGCATTAACTATTTATTCACTGCAACACCGTATCCAATGCAAAGGACATCAGAATCTAAGAACCTGCAGGCACTTACCGCCCACTTTTCATCGTGATTGTCAGGTCCCTACAATTTCACAAATCCGTCAAGAAGCCATGCTGCACAGAGGCTATGGTAAATCAGAATAACCCCCAGTACCAAGACAAACATTAATTATCTCAATTTCCCTCCCTTTTAGCATGAGAATGTCAGTGAAGTTTCACACTGTTATGAAAGCAACGGATGAAATGCAGTCACTGCGGGATTTCATGCAAGATTAAAAATACAGATATTAATCTTTCAAAGGACTTGAAAAATAAGTCTCAGCCGCACAAGCTTCTGCTTTTAATGCATCTTAATTATTTAGGCAATGTGCTAGCAAAACACATCATGGGCTGCAAGCATCCAACACAAGTCAAACCAGCACTGCGGCTACAATCTCCAAAAGAAAGGGACTGTGGCGAGCTGCGACCAGTGCACATCTGGGGACAGTTGTTTCAGGCCATCGTACCTGGACAACACAAGAAAAACAACCCTCAACTTCCAAGCAGATCGGCAAATGCTTTAGAGGCCAAGTCAGGTTAAGTCAGTGCACGTCAACCAGCTACAACAGGTAAATGAGTAAAATCACAGTGTGACTTTCTGTGGAAGAAAGACAGACCCACAGGATTCAACCCCTTGCTGAACTGGAAAAAGGTGTTTTAAAAGAGCTCTATCAGAGAAGACCCTTCTCAGATGATGTGTAGGGACTAGCTTTATCTTACTTTTGCAAACGTGGACTTTTATGGCTACTGGAAGTGAAACATCTTACTGGTACAATGCCAGTAAGGATCCTAGCAGCTTCACTCATCCGATTAAAATAAAGGTGCACGATCCCAGCACATCCGCACTACTCCTACCGAGTTTCTGGAAGGCCAGGCGTGCCGCTGTCCTTCCTGCTGTGCTCCTGGCCACTGGCACTGTGAAGTTTCTGAACTGGAAACTCCTGCCTCTGCAGGAGGGACTCCTGTGAGACCTGTCTGCAGCTCAGCACCGTGCCAGCTTACCTCTTGTAGCCAGAGGACCACCGCCCAACGGGCTGTCTGGAAAGCTGTCACAGACTCATAGATTCATCAAGGTTGGAGAAGACCTCCAAGCTCATCTGGTCCAACCGTCCCCCCACCACCAATATCACCCATAAGCCTTGTCCCTGAGCACCATGTCCAACCTTTCCTTGAACACCCTGACCATGCAAGGCGCAGCTGCTGGTACCACTGGGGACACTTTGCCAGGGAGCTCTCATTCACCAGCAGCTGCCTTCAGCAGCAAGGTTTGACCCTGCTGGTTCAGCACGGATCTTCCTCGAGCTTGTTTGCAGTAGCTAACTCCAGTCACTGCTACTGAAGAAAGAAACGGACACGCTCTAGACACACAGCTGCTCCTACACCAGCTAGGAGGCACCTTTCCTTTGCTGTCTCTCCTGCTCCCATTTGGAGTTTTTTTCCCCCATTTCCTTGAAGCCTGTAGAGCTGGGGAGAGCTCTGCTGTTGGCGAGGTGTCAGAAAATTCCCAGAGCAGAAACCAATTTTCAGAGGAGCGTAGAGGACACACAGATCTCCCTGGCTGCTCAGGCTGCTGAGACGTACGCACGCGGTGAGGACGCAGAGCAGTTGGCCCCGCTGCGAGAACGCCGCACCCCGCATCGCTGGCATCCCTGCGCCGCCCTGAGCCAGGAGCTGCACTTCGTCATTCCTTTCTGTAATGCCTAAAAGGCTCAAAAAAGTTTGGGTTACTGCCAGCACAACCATATAGCTCCTGCATAGCGTTATTACCCTTGGTAATGTACAGAAATTATATTAAGGAAAAAAATATATATCCAAAGCTTTACTCATTTATGTGACTAGTCATAAAAAGTTTGTTCTGCTCCCTTTTTTTAAGAGCAATGCATTTTAATCTTCTGAGCTTCAAGATTAAATTTCCTGTTTTTTTTTTTCTTTAACTTTAGTATGAATTCTATGAATAGCTTTATTCACTATTCACTTCCACAAACATCCCACGTACTGCAGACACAATCTAAACAAGGGGAATGACAAATTGTGTCGGTGTTGTTCTGCAGCACTGAACTTCAGGAGGTCCAAACCTTAAGAACCTTTAGAGACTTACAAAGTGGCTGACTAATCCTATGACCACCAAGACAAGTTATCTCACTGCGTTTAGTGTTTTTTTTTTTTTTCCCCCAGTAAGTGAATTAGAAATCAAGCTAAAAGGTCAGCCTGTCTGGACAAGGGGAAAAAAAAAAAGAGCAAAAAAAGAGCATCACTTGCTTATAAAAGACACTTGCTTGCCAGAGACTGGATTAAAGAAAAGCACAGCATGGCTTTTTTCTTAAAGCTTTTTTTTCTTTTTCTTTTTTTTTTCCCCCCTTTCTTCTTCTCTAAGTGGTCATGCTTTAATTTTCTTAAGTAAGAGTACCAAAATACCTCTGGACATGCTAAAATAAATCATTTCACTAGGCTTTGAAGATCCTGCTAGCAGTACAAATCAAATGTAAAGTACGCAGCTGGCCAAGTTGCCTTCCCCCCCCGCCCAGTTTTAAGAAAAGCAATCTGTCAGAAAGTGCTGATTCCTTTAAAACAAATCAAAATTTCCAGAAACAGAGAACAAAGTTCTGGTTGGAAGGGGAGGTGGGTCTGTAATAGAATTTCCTTCTTGCTCAGACGTACCCTTCCCTTCTCTCTCCCTTACCCCACGGGCCCCACTCACTCAGGTATTAACAATTAATTTATTTATTTGGGATCACTGATCCCAAGGGAAGCAGAACACCTGACGAAGCAGCAGTAACAACACCTGAAGTAAGGGTGATTCCTTCAACCCGTACCGCTCAGTTCCCAGAGCATACTATCACCAGGAGACGTGACTGGACCCGAAGCGGCCACCCGTTAGGATTAACACGAGGCCAGAAGGTGAACGCCATCTTCACTGAGAACGTAGAGCGAGAATTTTGCTACTGGAAGACAAAGACATCGGAAAGAAATTCAGAAAAGCTTTCTGGGGAGAACAGGTGAAATACTTCCACGTATCCCCAACTTGAAATTCTCCACTTTTCCACAAGGATTGGAATGGGCTTAGTAAAAAGAAAAAGAAGAGCGTATTAAGATGCTATATTAGAATCATTGACTTATCTGTAGACGTCACATGCTGAAGTCTGATAGGAAAATAAAGGCTTAAGACAGGCAGATTCATCTTCAGGGATTTAAGACTAACTCATCCATGGCAAATATTAACCGTTATTCAACAAATGGTTTTAATTCGAGTCTTAGTCCCCTAATTTATTTCCTGTTCCAGGAGAGTTGCTGAGCAAGGTTTGTTTCCAGCAAGACCACACTGCTGCCTGACCTCGTGTACCCAACAGCAAGCAAGTCACAGAACACCAGGCTGACAGCGCCCTGCTTCTCCTGCGCTACAGGAGAGGAAACAATATCTGGCAATTTGAATGCAAGGAAGACAGCAAGAGAATTAAATGCTTTGTGCAGAAAGACTGAGCTGTAGAGATTTCAAGGACGTTTTGAAAATGAATAGCTGCATGGCCATGGGAGAGGCTGTCAGCTTTAAAACCAGAGGCATATGTTTGATATCTCAGGGACAAATACTCTTTTAGAGCAGTCCCCTAGTGAATGAACCACCTCCATAAAAGCCATGACACATGAACCTGCATGCTTTGCCATGCAAGGTTTCCCCAAGCGCTCCCTATTTCTTGGGCATCCATTAATAATGACCCTGCGTAATGGCAAGGTGCAAAACAAGAAGGAACTAAGCTTTTTTCTTTTTTTTTTTTTTTTTCCAGTTATATTCCTTTCAGGCTCCGTGCGCTAAGCTACTCTTTCTCCCCCTTCCTCGAAGGGCAAAGCTTGGGTTTTGAAGCCATCTTGTCACTGGGTATACGAGCCAAGGCAAACCTCCCGGTACACGCTGGCTGCTGTAGGCAGCCACGGCTGACTGCAAACTCCATTTCTTTCTCTGTTTGAGAGACGGCTCAAATGTGATGGAAATCGCACTGCAGTCCCCTGCTGAGGTAAGAAGGGAGACACCAGTAGCTACACGCACCGACCGCCACTGGAAATTTGCAGCATGTAGACTTCTCTGTAGGTTTTAGAGTGACATACACAATAACGGTGCACAAAGGCAAAAGTACCGGCTCCAGAAGTCAGAGCTGGCATCGCTCCTCCACAGAACATAATTTCAGGCACCTGTCTGGATGAGGCCCTGGCTACAAAGTACTTGTGGAGGCTAGATAGAGACTTCATCCTGAGAGTCCCCCCTTCTGGTCCTGAGACTCAGATGTCCAAGAGACAGTCCCAAGCAACTCCAGGCTCCCGATGCATGGAATCCCCAGCAGGAGTCCCTTCTGCTGGAGATGAGAGAAACCTGGGCAAACTTGTCTTTTCAAGCTGCATTACCCTTTACAAACATTCTTGCTGACAGATGAGTCTCAAGAAGATTTGAGAAGCATTTCAAATAGATCACATCAGAGCAGCAATGTTCTTTCTGTAGGGGAGACACTGTGCCAACAACACACCCAGCCTCCAAGACAGATCTGGGGGCATAACAAGGCTCGAACAGGTTTTCTGAAGAATTCAGTGTGCTCCGAGAAGCTTCCAACGTCACACCTTCAATTATTAATTCCTCCTCCCTTGCTCCCAGAGCAGGGATGCACGTTGCAGCCTGACCTTTTAAGCACGCAGCAGCAGTGAAACAAATCCAGTGATCAAAGACCCTGGTGAAACACCGTTAGTTACTTGGTTTGTCCACAAAACTTTCAGTCAAAGCCTCAGCTGATTAAAACACCCCATTAGGAAAGGATAGGCCGGGATGGCGTATTTACAAGTCTTTCATATGAGGTTGATTTCAGGTGACGTTAATTCTGTCTCCATTAAGGGCTGCGACCTAAACAATTCAACACAAACGACAGCAACTCAGTTTGCTTCCCACTCCCCGCAAGTTTCATTTGAAAGCTTTATGTCACAGAAAGCCTGCTACATACCAAAAAAATAGCAAAAATGAAACTTCGGCAGCAAGTTGTAGCAGTAAGTGCTTTGCAATCAATGTCAGCACGCAGCAAAGTGAAAGCAGGTGGTGAACAATTGACCCCGTTATAAAATGGAAGGGAGAAGAAAGCTATTCTCTTCTCGTATCTCTTCAGATACGAGATTCAAGCCAGCGAGCTACCTTTTTCAAACACTGCCAACGAATTCTAAACCCAGATGCATCTTCTGACTTTTTGCTGTCCCTTTTGTCTCAAAGGGATTTATGGAGGTTTGTACGACCTGCCCCCACGGAGCGTGCTGCAAATCACACCGGTGGTTTGAAGCAGTCACGAATTCGATGAGGTTTGCAGTGTGGTTGGAGAGTGCTTCCCTCATGCAAATGTTCAATTCAAGACCACTTAACAAACAATAAAGGAGAAGATAAGCAAGCTGTTCCAGGGCTGCTTTTCAAAACGACTGCATGTTTGATTACAAGGTAACAAAATAAACCATCCTTCCTTAATAAAGATGTCACTAGTTAAAAGTATTTGCTGGGAAGAGCGTACTGAATATGCTGAAAAGGTAACACTTGAAAGAAGCACAAACAATTAGCAGGGCTTTAAAAATTCTTGGCAGATGGCTGAAAGGAAAAAAGGAAATCCATTTAAGGGACATCAATGTTATAAATCAAGGCAGGTGACATTTAAAACCGTTGAATAAAACATATAAAAAGCTGTCTCTTTGTATAAATCATACTTCACAGCAGAGATTACATCTAGGTAACACACTTTACTTCACGATCTTACTCAATTAGTAGGAGATGTGATTGGGGTATGATTTCTGTTTTGGAAGTTAGTAATTGCTTATTCCAGATTGCCTTCTGTTGTCAGAAAATATATGTATATATATTTAATTCAAGTCTAGTCCTCTCAATAAAATAAATACATGGTCTTAATGCTCTCCCAATGAAAGCAAGCTTATTTTAAATTCAGCACAGCACAAATACCTTAAGTTTGCTTGTTTCCTAGCTAGAAATCTGCCAAAGTTGTGGAGAACATAGACAGGAATATCTATCAGTCATCCCAGGTCCGCCTTTATCTCTAGAATTGATGAATACTCTAGCAAATAAGTTCACTTTATGATCAGAGTAAAACTATGTGAATAAATCAGTGCCCGAGAAGTAATTTTTATTCCAGCCACCACTGGGAAAAAGAGGAGATCATAGTAGATGAAGGGGAAAAACTTTTGAACAGAAACACCCTGAGGATTCACTGGAAGTGTTTGGTCAAATCTTGGAAAATAATATATATATATATATGTATATAAATTGTTTTTCAAAGGTGCACATTCTAAAATATTTTTTCTCCTAAGTAGAGAGACTTTCTAGAGCCTTAGTAACCAGCTCGGATTATTCACTTGAGTAACTTGGATGAGGGAAAAGAACATAAAGATTAGTGCAGAGACACCTTTACCAAGCTACTGAAAGGACAGAGATAAGTAAAAAGGAGATAAAGCAGAGGACCACGTTAGAAGCAGGAATTATAAAAAGATAAACCACAAAAGGTTACACAACAGCAGCGTACCCATAAAATGCAGGTACTTTCCTTCCAGCACCTGCCGTACACACATATCCTCAGCACGCCTTTTGCCTATTGCTAGAGGAGGCCCAAAGACCAGTTCCACCAAAACAAGAACCAATTATTTAGTCTGCCGGCGTTTTCAAAGCCTGCAACCGCCCAGAAAATTCTCTCAAGTTTTTAATCGATTGACGAAGGACAGACAAAAGGCAGTAAAGCTATAAAGCATCGATACCGGATTGCTAATAAATGCTATCCAAATGAATGCTCAGAGAAACCAAAGACACTGAGTGTTCCAGGTACTGGTAGACAACAAGCTGTTCACAAGACAGATGACACCTCCACAGACAGAATACAATAAACTAGAGGCTCGGGTCATTGTAAAGCAGAACATGTTTACTGTTATTGATAAGCAATAAATCACCTGCCCTCTAACAGTTCCTCCCTATAAATCACTTCCACTGAAAGAAACGGATGGTTCCAGCACACAGCCGCTCGTCACCGCAGTCCTCAGCTGGGAGAGGGAAGACACGGCACCGAGCGGTCCTGTCAACCTGTGGTCATGCCAAAGCTGCAGCAGGGCGATGCACGGAGCCTTACGTACTGGGAGGTACCAGCTGCAGTGCTTGCAGTCACACCAGGGCTGAGCAGAGCACGGAGCTCCGGTCCGTGTCGGTCGCTGCACCCCTCTGGCTCAGACACCAGCCTGCAGTGATCCGCTGTGGTTAGCGTCCCGTACCTGATGTGCAGACGTAGGTTCTGATCCGCAGGCATTGGCAGGTTGGTATCACCAGACTCAAAAACACAGCGTGATCCTAAAGTCATTTAACGTGCTTTGAAATAATGAGACTTCCTGTAAACTTTTCAGTAAGAATCTCCTGCTCTTGGTATCTCAGCGTTAACTAATTTGTCTAAACTGCAAGGAGAATCACAGAATTACAAGATCATTAGGGTTGGAAAAGACCTCCAGGATCATCTGGTCCCACCGTCCCCCTACCACCAATGTCACCCACTAACCCCCCAGGCACCACGTCCAGCCTTCCCTGGAGCACCCCCAGGGATGGTGACTCCACCACCTCCCTGGGCAACCTGTCCCAACGCCTGACTGCTCTTTCTGAGAAGAAATGTCTCCTCATTTCCAACCTGAACCTCCCCTGGCACAACTTGAGGCCATTCCCTCTAGTTCTATCACTGGTGACCTGTGAGCAGAGGCCGACCCCCAGCTCCCCACAGCTTCCTTTCAGGCAGTTGCAGAGAGCAATGAGGTCTGCCCTGAGCCTCCTCTTCTCCAGACCAAACACCCCCAGCTCCATCAGCCGCTCCTCACAGGACTTCGGAAGGATTCACATTTTGATTTCATCACAACCAGCAGCCATTGGTCCAACTGAGCAAGGTGAAGACACTGAAACTAACATGCTTTTCTTTTCAGCTGGTAAAGATACCAGAAATGTTTGGTGGTTTTGTATTTCACTTTTTAATCTTTCTTTCCCATGCAATGTTCCAAGCTACTAACAAAATGCACAGAAATGAGGATGTTAATAAAAACCAGTATATCCCAGGTGACAGCAGTACAATGAAACCTTTCACTCGGTAAATAGAAAATTATAGTTTTCTTTACTACTTCAGCAAAAAGAATTATACCTTTACTCAGCTAAGAGGAAGGCTTGTTTTCATTGTGTTATATAAATAAAAGGTACAAGCAGATACTGTTAAAAGCTCTGGCTAGAGCCAGATTAAAGACGGGCACAAAATAATTAGTTTCCTATTGGGTAAATATAAATGGACATAATGCCTTCTAAATCTGAAGACTTCAAAGCTATTTAGGGACGGATGTAGAATACAAATTCCTGCAGTGCAGATAATTCAAAAACTCTGAGATGTGAACACACTTCTAGAAAATGCACTTTATTAAACTTAAAAAAAATAAAATAATTCCTTGACATTTTCCTTTGACAGTCTGCCAGCCTGTAGGTTAGCCTGAGCAAATTACAAGCTGCAGTGTGAAATGCATTCCTGTTGCTCGCTCTGCTGTAGCGCTGCCCCGCTTACCTCCCTCTCGCTGCAGCCCCCGGCAGGACCCCGTGTCAGAAAGAGGAATGCTGCCCAGGGCAGGTCTCTAGATACCCACAGCGAGATGCTTCTGGAAGGGACCTGAGGATGAGCTAGTGCAGCAAACAGCACTCACAGCACGGAAACGCCACAGGTTCTCTCTTGGTAGACTGAAGCGGTGAACCCGCGAACACAGGTCACTGCAACAGCCAGCTTCCACAAACAGCTGAGAGCCGCCACGACTCCTACTCCTGCTAACCTTGACACCCCCAAGGATATACATTCATGTTGTTTTTGCAAGGAAAAAAAGTTTTACTCTGAAGTTTTGCTGCTTCAGTGAGAAATCCTTTGAAGGCACACCTTCCTCACTGAGTCAAGGAGCGAAGGAAAAAAACTGGCTACTGCTAACTGCAGGAAGAGGAGAGGTCTGAATCAGCAAGACTGAGACGCAAGCAAATCAAGGTCTCATCAAAGCAAGCAGGATATTTCTTAAAAGGGATGCAAAAACCCTGTTTCTCGATGTAAGCTTCCTTCCCAGAGCCACAGCAGCGGGACGAGCCGGCCGGTGCACAGAGCGACCGCTGATGGCTGCGGCTCTGCACTGAGGTCCCGCAGGTGAAGGGCAGCGCTTTGTGCCCGGCTCCTGGAGTTCTTCCAGGGAAGCACAGGTACCAGCAGCAGCTACCGTCAGCACAGAGGCACCTGTACCAAGTAAGGTCCCGACAGGCTGCCTTACACAGGTCAGATACACAAGTGCTGGAACCGAAGAAGCTTTGGAGCAAACAGCTTCAATCAACACCTTGTGTGAAGCCGGCAGAAAGACTTGACGTCGTGCAGCACTCTGGCTCTAGCGAGTGTTCTGGTCCTGTTTGACTTCACACCCAAGACAAGGATAGGGTAACTCGATTAGCAAATACTCAGTGAAAAAAAAGAAAAAAAAAAGACAACTGAACTACACTTACAGCAAAAGCCAAGTTCAACACTACGGGCATTAACAAACCCCAGCAAAGTCCTGATGGCAAAATTCAAGACTGCCAGGGGCACTGAGTGCCACTTACTTGCCTCAGTGAAACTGCATTCATGGGGTAGAACTGAAAAGGTTGCAGTATCGTCACGGGTATCACAAGCCATGAATGGCTGGAACCTGCTAATTTCCTAATGAAATAGACTTTCAGTAAAGCGATCAGTGATATAATGCACAACATTCATGCCTGGATGATCCACAAATACCTGCTGCAATAGGCTTGGCAAGATTGATTTCAAGCAGGGACAGAGTAAAAGTAATAATAATAAAGTGATCCCACTTTAGCCACAAGCAATACTGGAATGTTTGCCTGCTCAGAGCAGGCTTTAAAAATATGAAATGAGCCTTTTGTAGTGTCTTAAGAGAGGAAACACCGCATGTTAATTCTGCTGTACGGTGCGGTACTACAGAAAGATTAAAGAGAAAAAACGTATGACATTGTCTAAACAAATGCTCTAGCATTATTAATTGAAGTTTGTGCAGTAGCATGTGACTAACATTCGCTGGCAACATTAAATTCAACTACAAAAGTTCTGAGATCTGATTATGGCAATTAGGAATTCTACTTACAATGCAGCCTGCCCATTAACTGCCTACCCCTGCAGCATTTTCATACCGGAGTTTATTATTTTCCTCCTTATAGCAAGAATTTTTGCCCATAATTAGTATTTTATTTCCACGTTAAATAAATCATAATGTTTTTGAAAACATTTCTGCAGTCAAGCAGGGCTAAAATCTTTAGAGATCGTTGTTGAAACCTGAGTGGGGATAAACTTGAACAACATCAGGCATTGGCTCATCAGCCAGTAATGATTTCTGTCTCAGAAACCCAAGGCTGGATACAGAGCAGGCTTATGCCATCTCAAACAACAACCAGGGCAAGGCTAGAGCATCACGTTTGGGGGGAATGAAGTTCATCACCTTTTAGAATGGGATCTTTGGGTTTTCAGCTTTGCAGTGGACAGCGCTGACTTGAACCAAGCCTCATCTAACATGACATTGCCATCGTGATATAAATAGCTTCTTATTTGCCTGCTTCAGAGGACCAACTTTAGTCAAGAAAAGGTCAAATGGTTTTACCACAGGGGAAAAGAACGAAAATCTTTTGTAATTTAATATTGCCTTTTTTTTTTATATATATAAGACAGGAGACTCCAGGTGCTAGCCACATAGGAAGGAGAGGAATACAGAACAGAATTCAAGGCATATTTATCTAGTCTGTAGTAGCACAAAGCAATAATAATTCAATCACTTCTTAAGGCTCAGGAGGAACTAGTATTCACCCAGCATCTCACTGATCTCATCTCTCCTCAGAATCCTGCAAACTCTATAGACAAAGCCTGCTCAAACCTATTTGCTTTGGCAGTGCAGAAAGAAGTTACAGCTGCACGAGCCTAGGACAGATGTACTTGATACATCCAACACATTCTGTATTTGTTGTTATTCCACAATGCTTATTGCATTGATGCTTTCAATTACTAAGGATTAATAAACAAGACATTTACCCAATAGCTAGCCATCAAATTGATCCCTTTTTGGTTGAACCGGAAAAAATATCCAGTTTTAAGTTTTCGTCTATGTTGCACAACATAAGGTTACTGCTACTAGCCCTCAGATAAGGGCTGTACAAACACCCGTGTGTATTATTAGGGTTATTTTCAAGCATTTTTCTATTTTCAAGCATTTTTCTTCTCCTACAAAAAAGGGAAGTGACCAGGTGAGAAGGCAGCTATATTAAAAATTTGCATGCAGGACAGGCTGGTAAATTCTTACGAGAAATAGAGAAATACACGCAGCTGTATGCAAATTACTACCCGAAGGTGACCCAAAGCCCAATTTATTGCTCTTTTTTATGGCTTGCTTTTATTGCTTCCAGTGCAATGGTAATCTACGCACATGGCAATACTTCAGTACTAATGGAAATCAGTAAGCAAGGTCACACGCGTGTCAAGCAGTTGCTTTGCACGTTCTAAAAATACACGCAGGTCCCGTTCACCGGATCGGCACAGATCCTTCCCTGCGCAGATCCTTCTGCGCTGCTCCCTGGGTGCAGTCGGCACCCAGAGCTCGCTGCGTGCTGGGCAGAGTGCATCCTTCTCGCTGGAAGTGAGGGTAAGTGCTACACTCAATAGCAACCAAATTAGAAAGAAGAATAATTACAGCAAATTTCCCCTTGGGCCATCTTCTGCAGACCACAAAAGATTTTTAAGATACTCCAAAGCAGCCTGTCTTCCCTGGGAAATACCACACATCGAAAAATAATTGTTTGTCTTTCAATTAAGCTACAGCATGTAAGGTTAATGAGATAAACTAGGCAGCTGACTCGACCAGAAATGTGCGCTTGGCCCAGACCCTGTGATACACAGGCTGAAAAGTCAGCTTGCAGGTTATTTTTGCAGAACACGCTTATGCAGTGAGTTTGAGCCTTCAGGCTAAGCGTAACGTAGTGCCAAGGACTACACAAAAAGTGCAGCAGGTCCCCTCAGCTAGCCATTCTTTTCAGTCTAAGCAGCAAAATCATAGAAGCAGCAGCAAAGACTGCAAAACACAGACAACAACAACAGTCTTTACAATCCATACAGCCAGAACAAACAGCTCCTGCTATTACAGCCTCGAAGAAAAGCATCTCTGCTGCCTCGCGTCGTGACTAGCAGAGGGATCTCGCCTTCTGCACAGCTTTGTGAAGGTAGAGTGAATCTCACGAATGACTGAGTGCAGCGTGACGTGAATCACGGGTAACGTGAACATCAGGAGGGTGTACAACGCACTTAAAGCTGGAAGTGCTTGCACTGAAGTATCATTGAAGGAAAACGCAGTGCACGGCACGGTGCTCAGCAGAGCATGCGTCTTCTGGCATTTTAACTCAAATCAGAAATTCTCCCCTCTTCCAAAAAATTAAATCAGAACATTCCATAAATAATGGAACACAGAAATCTCAGGTCTTTCTTCTGACTTCTGAAAATTTCCTGAAAATCTAATGTTCATGTGCTCAGAAAAGATTGAAAAAAATACAGACATGCTTGATATTTACATAGAAACACAAAATCTAGTGTAGAAGCTTGAGAAAAACAATGAAATTCAAAGGTTGTAATACTGTGGGGTTTTTTGTTTGTTTGTTTTGTTTTGGTCAAGCACCCCACATTCAGGATTAGCATTTTTCAACTGCCATCTGGATTTTTTTTTTTTATTAATTTTAAATGTGTAAGGCAACAAAGCTTCTACCTTAAGGTCCTCAGACTTTTTGTTGTTGTTGTCATTTGTTTGTTTCTAAGCAAGAACAGCATACAGACAATGTCTGGTTATGATAACCCAGAAATACTTGAAGAAAATGACTTTCTCAGAATGCCCCATCTGAATGCATTAGCAATTAGAATCTCCTCAAGTTTCCATTAGTCTGTCAAAACAAGAAATAATCGTATAGCAACTCTGACTGAAACTCTTAAAGATTGTCACATTGATTGAATTTCAGAGTATAGACTTACAAATTCGTAGTCTCCATCCTGTGGCACTTTCCAATCAGATGAATTTTTTGTCTGGCCAGACACATTCTTCCCAAAGCTATTGATTTGATTCTCCTTCTCTTTCTGCTCAAAATATTCAAGGAATGATGGTTTGGCTGGCTGTATCGTTTCATCCCTCCCTGGAAATACAAAAGAAAAAAGAAAAAAGTTATTTTTTAAAATATACTTTCAGTTATACTGCCTTGCATCATGCCCAGAAGTGAGTTCATCTTTTTAGCACATCCTAAATCATGTAACACTGCTAACATACTATTTTTCAGCAGCTTTTCAAACATAAAGCTATTCCTGAGGGTCCAGAAGCGGAGCAGGGAAGCCCAAAGCCCACCAGAGAAGCGAAGGCAGTGCTGGAAGCACTAAGCTGCAATCCGTCCTTCGCAGCAAACTACCAGGTAGCCAGGCTTCGTGAGCTGCATGCTACAGGTGAACTGCTCCCAGCTGCAGCTGTTCTTTCATCCCAGCCGGGCTGCAGGCATCGCAAAATACGCCAAGTTCCAAAACCAAACAGTATCGCCTTACAAGCAGAAACTCATCTTTATATTTATGAATGGAATGGTACAAAAAAAAAAAAAAAAAAAAAAAAGGCTTTCAAAGGCCACGTTTGCCAAACAAATTTCATAATTTGTCTTGGGTAGGAGTAGTTAAAGTCTACACTTCTCGGGCAGGAAGGATTAATTAGTTTGCTAAGCTGTTTTCTTTTTATAAACAGTAAGATATCAAGTTGACTGTCCTGGTTTTCATTTTGTAAGTTAATTCCTCTGAACACACTTTCTTACTGCGCTACTTGAAAAAGCCACAAATATAGAGTAACCATTCAATTTCAGACCATGTTTAAGAAACTTGGCACAATAAGAAATGAATAAAGATACAAAGGGAGATAGGGGAGTCTCAGTAACCTCAATACAAATGCCTTCATTTTCAGGAGGAGGCCTCCTGAGCACCATTCTCAGTGACAGAGTTCACTCAGACAGACAGCAGAAGTAAGGATACAGCCACAAAGCTTCAGCACAACTAGATTTACACAACTCTAATTTTTTCTCTAGAACAAGCAGGAGTGCAACAAAGGGAAGAACACTGCCAGCCCACCAAGAGCAACGAGCAGTAAAACTACGAGTCCTGCAGGGTGAGCGGGTACGTTGCGCAGTTGGTGGGATTATGGATACCAGCACTAACTCTTCCCATCTTCCTTCAGCCTTCACGCCACCCGAATCCCTGCTCGTGTCATTTAAGTGCCGCTACACCACACGAATCACGTGAATGGGCTTCCACGGCTGCAGGCAGAAAGGCCCGGCCCTATGTTCAGAGATGGCGGCGCCTCCCTGTTGTGTGGGCCCGGGGGGTGCCAGGAGCGGGCGCCGGCCTCGGCCGTAGGGCACAAAGCAGCACGAGGTGAGGGGGGATGATGCTGATTTCCTGGCAGGGACAGGATAAAAGCCAGTCCGGGAAGAGAAGACAGCATTTAAGATCACAGAGAATCGAGACTGAAGGACCTTTAGCATTTCCACAGGGGGATTTCTTTACTAGCTCAGCTGGCACAGCATCAAACACTGCCCAGACTACGCTCACCTAAAACCAGGCTGCGAGCTGCAGTGAGCATCTCGTGGTCTCAATCTGAACGAAAAGGCAGGCTTGCACAGAAAATATGTTTTAACAGTGGTGCACCACAAGACCACAACAGCTGCAAATGCAGTTAAAGACTACTTATAAGTTAATGCCACTGTGCTGCTCTTTGTAATAAAATGCCTCGCAAAAACCTGTCAGCGTAATCGAAGCGAACACTGTGACAATACCTAGTGAAATGGTTTTGTTCCCATAAAATATGGTTCTCTAGACAGTGGAGTAGGTCCACCACACTTAAAACATGTATTTGGCCAATGCAGAAACCACTGTTTTCAGAAATAGGATAGGGAACTAGCACCCACACAACACTTTTCACCCAACAGTTACTCTAGGACTAGTGTTAACCAAACGTGGCATCCACATCACCAAACATGCACCTCACTCTGGGCTGTGAAATAAGTTCCCGGTTGAATGCCATACAGTTGAAATAAAAATGACCTGTCCGCCAGGCAGACAACCGCAAGTTTAGAGCTGTGGACATACACAGGGAAAACAGAGCGGTCCTGAGTGGTTCGCTAGGTCTGCCTGACGCACAGACTCTCCCCCCAGGGTGTGCACAAAAGGTGATCACAAAGAGGATTCTTGGATTCTAAGACACTCAGCAGTGCCTTCCCCTTGAAAAAATAAAATAAAATAGCTACTCTGGAAGCCCATTAAGATTTAATCACAGAATATTATTCTTGAACATAAAATCGCCATCCAGTGATGCAGAACTTCACAGGCAGACTATGTCTGATCCTCAGACAAGTGCACAAATTCCTCAGTCAGCTATTAGATAACTGAGGAAGTTATTTTTCTACATGTTAAAGGGGACAAATTTCTGCTAACTGCGACAACTCTTGGCAGAGAGGTCCAGCATAAGCCAAGATGCTTAATCTTTTGCACCATAAAAAGCAGGAGCAAAGACAAATTATTCTACCCCTGGCAGTAGTTCCTTAAAAAAAAAAAAAAAAAAAAAAAAACCATACCAAAACATGAGCTAATACAGAATTAGTTCAAGAAAGACATCTTCAGACAGACTGCGTGAAGGTCAGTCGGTCAGTCACGCAGAAATATCTGTGAAGGGGAAAACAGATTTGCTATTGGGAATAATTACTGAAATACAATAGCAATCCAATTACAGCTAAGTGATAAAACATTTATTTAGAATGAAGTAAATGCACCACTTGCATTCTGTTGCAGTCCAGCCTGTTTGAAGATGGGGATAAGTTGTTCATGTTATGGCCAATCATGGCAATGTTTAACACTGACAAACTTTGTAAAAATAAATGAATTCCTACCTACCTAGTCTAATCTATACACAGCTCGCTGAGAGCTAGCTTAGGTCTCAAATTGAATCCTGGCTTCCTAGATAAAAAGCCACTTAAATTAAGCTTGCGCTGTATGTTTTGAAAACAATTGTTTGCACAGGAGAATCTGAAAGCAAATGCTTCACACAGATGACAGTGGCTAACTCATTTTCTTTAAGACTGTTCACTTGTACCAGAGAGTAATTGTCTCACTTAATCATGCTCGTTTTCCCCACATTTTGTATTTTACCAACAGCTGCAATACTTGTAAATGTCATCTATTGAACAACCTATTGCAGCGTGACCAAATTACCAAAAGCCATATCCAGTCACCGTTGGCCTTTCGAGCACATGCTGTAATCTACATTCAATTTTGGCCACTGATTTTAGCAAGTTCATAGACATCCACATCTAAAGGTACATTAAAAAAAAAAAAAAAAGTTACTGACAAACAACGGAAAAAGAGAATACACAATGGAAAAGATCTCGAATACAGATCAAAATATCTGAAATTTTAGCTGCTGTTCTGATCTCAGCTGGAGTGCATATACAGCGAGACTGACAGAAACGCTCCCAGAGACGGAAACGCATTACCCGAAATCAATTATCATCCCAGCACGACTGGGTTTCTTTTTGTCAGTCTTGGCACTTAAAGCAGCGTCATCTTTCCGAAGATGATCTGCTATTAATTCAACACAAGAATCACACCGCTATATCTTTAAGATTTGGATAACAGGCAGCCGAAGACAAAAATCGATCAGTGCTATTTGCAGAATCAGGTGCTGCTGAGATGACACTGCACTAAGCAGCTCTGTGCCAAAAAGCGTTTAAGTTCCCAGGTTTATCGGGTTAGACTAAAATACAAATATCTGACAGAAAGTGAGATCACAGCTGTGGCAGAGATAAGCCTTTCATTAGAAGGTCACCCTGCAGTGACAAGAAAAGGTTCCAAAACGAACGCGTGGAGAACCCTCAGACTTGCTTATAGGGTTGAGCCACGAGAGCTCTCTGAAGCTGTTAATGGCCTACCACGGAGATGTGCAGTCATCTTTTAGCAGCTATATTAATTACACAAATGGAACACCACGGCTCTGCTGGAGCTGGTCCAGCTGACTGCAGAACTGCAGGTCTGGGCTAGCCGCACACAGCGGCAGGCGCTCGCAGGGCCACTCGTACTTTGGCCTTCCCGTAAAGAACAAACCCTCTGCAGAGAGCGCCCAAGCGATGCCTGGTGTGAAGTCATGTTCAGAAAACTCTAAGAAAAATGGCAACATCGTTATGGGTAAAATGGCAAAGACACAAAACTGGTGGGCCCAAATAAATGGTGAACCACAAATATCTCCTTGTATTGTGACACAATTTTAAAGGAGCGCCATGCTCAGTTTACTACTGATTTCAGTAACTGCCCTTTCAGTACTGCAGAGGCACGTCCAGCCACATGCACCACACACACTGGGACAGTCCTTAACCAACGAAGAGCCCAGACAAGCCAAAAGATCATGCTGGGCACTGCAAGAAGCCAGCAAGGCAGCATCAGCAAACAGCCCGTGGCCTCGGCATACCTGATCCTCTCCTTTGCCAGGCTACAGCTAGGACAAGTTTTAAGGAGTGTGAAAAAACTACAACAAATGTCCTCCCTCCCAAAAAAGTCACCTGAATGCTCAAGGGAATGGCTGAGACCAGTCTTAGAGGCTGACTGCAGCACAGAGACCTCCTTACACTGAGCAAGAGAGGACAAAGGAGGCGTGGAGAGCCTTCAAGGCATTTATACTTCCCTATGATGCTGCAGAGAAAGGGGGATGATAAACAGCACAGCCAGTTACACCAGCACAAGATTTAGCTTTCTCTTCCACCAGTAAAGAATGTCACTGAAACCAAATCATTCGGTATCATCTAGTCCCAGAAATCAAAGCACTCATTTGGTTGATTTTGTCAAATTAGATCTCACGACTGAAAATTTTCAGAAGCTCATGAACTTCAAAGGAAACCTTCAAAAGGGAAGTGGAACTTGCACAGCCTCTCTGTCTAACTGAAGGAGCTTGCTGAGTAATGAAACTATAATTTCTGCTTTTCTAAGATTATTCTTCTCTACTCAACTTGACAGCAGAAGAATCCTTGTTTTGTTATTTTTCCTCTTCAAAGAGATTGCTATCATCGAGCCAGGGTGAGCTCTAGCATCACAGAGCCCGTCACAAGAAAGAAACATAACCTCAGGAGCACGTTGTGTGTGCTCCTTACTCGAGTCACTTAATTTAATACAGTGTTATTTAAAATACCTCTTCTTGAAGCCACGGTGAGAGATTTCCTCCCTTCTCTCACAGGAATTGGAGCTACGCCGGTGACTGGGAGCAGTCAGATCCCACTACAAACGTGTTTTGAACTACGGCTGCATCTAGCAGGAGATTTTAAGAACCAGCAGCCGTACCAGATTGGGTAAGGGGAACATTCATCTATGAAGAAGGTAATTTAAATCAACAACCATGAAGTGATGAATTACTACACTAGCAATATCAAATTAAAAGATCAGATACTTGATACAAGAATACACATTTGTCGATTCCAGGAAGCTGCAATCTTTAGAAAGACAACTGTCCTCGGCTTTGGAAGATACCTGCATTTTAAGAGGATGTCAGGAGCAACAAGATCACATTTTTAAAAATCGACTCACTTGTGCTAGGAAAGAATTATGAATGCCCTGAGCAAAGCTCAGGGAGATGCACCCTGTGAGCGGGAGCTCCAAACCAAGCTCTGCAGAGACACGGTGAGCACTCACATTAGCTCTACAGCAAGCACAACCATCGCTGCCTTTTGTCAGACGTAAGACCAGAGAAAGTCCCCTGGGAGAAGCAGTTTCTGCTGTCATATACAAAATTATAGAGTCCCTTTCACTGAGGGATCACGAGCTATCGTAAAGCAACCCTTTTGTTTTGTCCTTGCTGTCGAGAGGCTTGCTGTTCCATTAGAGCCATAAACCCTCTCACCTTCGGTCTAAAGTTTATTGGTAGCTTGTGTACATGCACTCGTTCTTGAGAGCGCTCAGCTCTCAGGTGTTCAAAACATTAGTCTCTACTCACGCACCCCTCCTTGCCTTTTTTTTAATAGATTTGTATCTATTTTCATCCTTCATTTTGGGGGTTTAAATAAGCAGAGATCTTCCACTGACTTGTCATGTAACAGGCTTAGTCCCCCATAATGTTTGTTAAGTTCCCCTCTTTTGCTTTAATTTGAATTACGTAACTTTAAGACTCCAATTGCTCACGTATTTAGGATGCACAAAGCAGTGCCTGGTTATTATGTGCAACACTTCATCAATATTAAAATTTCAAATGGAACCGTGGTTTTATTTGCTTCAGGCTACTTCTCTGAGATCACAGATGAACTTTAACAGCTGGACAGCATAATTTGTACAGTATGAACAGGACTGAGTCATTTGATACAGCAGAGCAGAGAGATGCCAATTTATTCAACCAGAGCAAAAAGCGCTCCCATCATTAATGAATTCAACTCATGGCAACAGAAGCTGAGATTTCCTCACATTAAAAGCAGACCACATAACACTTGGTACATATTGAAGATTATGAGGACGAGTCTTCCCATAATTACAGCCTATCTCAAATTAAATCAAAGCAGAACATGCCTGATGGGTCCTGCTATTAAGAGGGAGCTCCTAAACGACCACCAAAATCAATGCTGGGTATCCTAACTAATCCTCTTTTAATGAGCACAAGGCATCAGAGACATCGAAGGAAGAGCACCAGCACTCATCCAAAGCTGTGGTCTGTATAATTGAGGACCTGTTCTGAAAGAGGAGGAAATCCTCACAGTAGTGAAAGCCGTTAAAGACCAGATTGCCTCGTTCTGGAGATCTAATGTTTCTCCTCCATAAAAATTCAAAAAAGATTATGACTTTATAGCAGGTATCTTCCTCCATCACAGACTTTCAGGACACCTGTCTTTCACCTCATTTGCTTGAGCTGCTAATTTAGTCCAGCAACTAACTACATTACGCGACACAGGCTGCGAGACGTGAAGGTGCACAAAGCAAGAAGCGAACGTTTCATATCCTGCATCATCTGGCTCAGGTTCTGGTGAATTGCAATGAGAACCAACCTCAGTGATGGGGCTGCACTCGTCAGGTCCTGCATGCTGTGGGCACCAGCTCAGGCTCCTCCCCAAAGGGCATATAACCAAGTAAGCATTTGCTCACACCCCCTCTATTCATGACCTGCAAACTCATTTGCCTGTCTAGAGAGAACAGAAAGCAACATGGCAATGATTTTTTTTCCCCTGAAGCTCGAAGGACTGCTGGTGAAATGAATTTGGTTTTAAACTTCTGCAATTAAGAAATTTAACAATTTATAGAGGGATTATTTCCGGATCAGGATTATTTCCTGATCAGCTTTCTCTGTGCTTTATTTTGATCCAGTAGGAAGCCACTTGATTCTCAGAAGAGACAGGTAGGCCACAGTCTGCCCGTATGCGCAAATATCTGTGCACATGGGACAGCCACACTGCTACCCCATCTCCTGGTTGAGTCTCCTGAAACATATTGCCTCCTGGATGCTATTCAGCACTCCCTCCGTTAGTCATACTTGTCATCTTGCTCAAGAAAAAATCCTCTCTGCTTCCTAACCCCCCCCCCCCCCCACAACACAGGAGTGCCTTATAATAAGCTGTAAGGAACAGCAAAAATAGCTCTGTTAAACACATACCACATACATCTCTTTCTCCCATTTCAGTGTCTCTGAAAATATAAATATGAACAGACCATTAGCTTCATCTTAGAGCTCTGGCAAATACTCATGGCAACTGAAGGTGGACAAGCATCCAGCTTAGATCCCAGAGTTAACCCTCCTTTGTGCTTTGGTTTGCACGTAACCGCTGTTCTAAATGCTAAGAAGACACCACACAGAAGTCCAGTAGGCTACCACTACTCAAGTGAAGGGGGAAAAAAAAGGCAACAACAACAACAACGACGACAGTACATACAATTCCTCCCATTGATCAAAAATACTGTCCTTATGTCCACAAAACTCGATATTCCTGAACAAACCAGGGTAGCTGCTGTTTATGTAAAGCTTGCCAGCAAGCCTCCTTTTAAGATAAAAGTAAAAAAAAAAAATTTTAAAAAAAAGAATAGCACAGATGGGAGAGTTATCTCTGAGATTCATATTCTCCACAACTCAAGAGTGGCAGTATAATGCTTCTTACAGTCAGAGGAGAATTCAGTCAATGTAGGTGTTTCTATAAACAGTGCGTTATTTAAATGCATAACACGAAGAATGTTTTATGGTTCAATTACACCTAAATGGACCCATTTATTTTAAGTACAAAACTGTACCACTGGACATTAATAATGCTAAGGATAAGAAGCTGCTATTTCGACAAGGGAAAAATGGAGGCAAAACACATCCGATGCCTTTGATAAAATGTGGAGCTGTTCTCTCCAATACCCGCATTATCAATTTGGGTAACACGATCTCTGACATTAAACCACCTATAGCTACCTCAGCTACATACCAGCCATATTTTATTCAATTATAATATTGATGCAATCACAAACCTTCTGCCATCCATATTTGTTCTCCTGTTCAAGTTACTGCTTTACATGAAAAACTACAGCTTAATACTAGGGGGAAAAAAAGTTTCTAGAACCTTGTCAGTGACACTGCTCTAGTTTAAGTTCAATTATCCTCCGCTGTGTGCCTCACAAACACTCCAAGACTAACAAGCTTATTCTGAATCTTCTAATAGGAAATGGCCAAGTCTGCATCTCAGCTCATTTGACTTTCAATGAAATCCAATCTCCTCTTGAAAAGAAAAATATCTTTTAAAAATGAGCCAACAACCAAGCTTACCAGCGTGAAGATGGTAAAAGCATACCAAAACCAAGACCACCCCTAACTTTATTCTAAGAATTTAGTTTGTGAATGTCCAACATAGAAAATTCAATTAAGAATTTTCACCTGCACATTGCATTATCAAGGCGACAGTGCCACCAGAGCTTCTGGTCTCTCTCCGCACCAGATGCTCGACAGAACGTGTGCCACATTAATACAAAACCCCACACCCACAAATCTTCCACCCTCTCCTAATCCCTCATTCATCTCAACCCAGGAAACAGACAGCCCGGCTCCCATCGCTGCTGACAGTTCTACATTCTGCAGTGTTATTTCAGGCTTGAAAAAGGAAGAGAAACTTTAACGTAGAAAATAGGGCAGATTCGAGTACTAGACAAGCTAGATCCTATTTCAATTGGATCTGATCGTGTTACAGTCCAAGGAAGGCAATGTGCTTATCGGCTTTATCATAAAATTATGTTCCACTCTTTAAATTGAGAAGACAAACTCATGCCAAGTTTCCACTGTCTAAAGACCTACAGCAAATAAAGCTGGAAGAGCAAGAAGAGTAAAATATGTATGTATTAATACATATATGCAGCAGTATTTACTAGCACTATAAACACTATATATTCTCACACAGAATAATTAAAAAAGATGATTGCAGACATATTCACAGCTCAAAAGTAATTCCAGCTCCTGACCACAATGGAAATGTCTGCTGCCACAAGTGTTTGTTCATCTACAGTCCTTCAGCTACTTCCAAAGTTTTCAGGGAAGAGCTGAACCGCAATCTGTAAGTAATCTGTTAGCTACCAATCTGTAAGTAAAACGTGTCACGGCACAATTTACTATCTGCAGTTTCAGGCGATCACTGGAGTGCTTTCAAAACGCACAGCACAATGTCATAGTGACATTTTTAATGCAGCCTGAATATTTATATTGAGTGTCCAGAGAAAAGCCAAGTAAATGGAAGAATTTAAGCAAACAGAATTACGGCTCTGACTACAAAGCTAACAAAACTTCCCCCTACAATGTGAAATACGAGGGTTTCCTCTGGGCCTGAAAAGGCATGAGCTGATTTAAGCAAGAATCACTTTCAGGGCTATGAAAACTTTGAGATTTCTAAGACAATCCTATCTAAAGCAACACATTTCAATGCCTCATAAGTATTTTTTACATTACAAAAATAAAGTGAAAGCAAACTGTTGAACACATGGATTTACTTACTTAAATTAGGTGGAAGAGCTAAATCACCAGCTCAGAAGCTTGCCATTAAACAGCCCTAGACACCTCAGAAAGCTAAATTCTCCTACTAATACCACACAAGAAAAATCTGTACTTCTTTATTGACTTAAAACAGGTTTTATTGTGAGTCATAACACAAGCTGCCAAGTGAAACACAGACTTCTTTAAAAATATGAAACAATGAAGCTTCTTCAAAGTCAGCAGCTTCCGAACACCACCATAACTTTTATGTTGAGGATTACAAAAACTTGCTCCAGAGAGCTCTGCAGAAGGCGGATGAGCTTTGCAGTTAAATCAATTTAACTGCTTGTTAAGCAAGAACGAACGTGGAACTGTCTGACAGATGGAGCTAAAGGCAATTCACACAGAGGGCATTTGTAAGCTGCTCAAAGACACTGTCCAAGAAACAATCACAGAACCTCTCTGTGTGGGAGCAAGTATTTTAGCGTTATGCTGCTGCGGAAGAAGCAGAATAAGGTGTTACAAAAAAAGTTACGTTTTAATTTGGTACAATCACTTTCATTAACGCCTCATTTTTTGTAATCGAGTTACAAGTTATAAAAGCACAGCTCAGTGCTGAGCGCAGCTGGGTTTCACTGCACACTGCGGTGCAGAACCTCTCACCAGGAACGTGGCACCAATGTCAGGCATCACTTGCTCCTGGGATCTCAAAAAGCCTCCTCCAGAAGGCGGAGCTGCTCAAGCACCACCACGGCACGCCTGGCTTTGAACACTGGCACACAGGAGTAGTTGAATTACAGCGTTTTAAAGAAGGCTGAAGTTTAAAGTCTAAGGGGGTTAAAAGAAAAACTCAACTTTGTAGTCCCAGCCCTGGATTTCTTAGAGCTTGTTCTGGAGCTCCCTCCTGAGGCTAGATGCTACACTACGTAAGCATCATCATTGCTGCACTACATAACTGCAACGTCTTCGTAACTGGTTCTGCTCAAAATGAGAGTATCTCCTTGTAAAAAAGACTATCAGAGGCGTCTCCTCAAAATGCTGTAGAGAGAAGCAGAGCTTTTGAGCTACAAGCACTACAATCGCACGAAGACAGGGAGTAGACAAACACCCATTAAACAGAGGGAGATAAATCCACGTGGTGCCTCGCTTACCCGGCTTTGACAGCCGGTACAGGGGCACCACTGACGATAATACCTCTGTCGTTACGAATCAGGACATGGAACAGCACAAACTGTTTCTGTGTGTAAAGAAACAGCAACTTCATTTGATTGAAGGCTGGTAACACATCCCACTCTCTTTGGGTGACCTATTAAGTTACTCTAAGTATCCACCTGCCTCCTGCTAGAGTTATTCCACAAAACCTGATGGCATTACTCCGTTGTCTTTGTTGCCACAAGTTGCTACATGGGCTGACACCTCCATTTCTAAGACATTTCTACAGGGCTGAATCAGTGTTTGCGCAAGTTCGCACAATTCTTTAAACAGGTTCCACTAAAATTTCACTGACTGCTAGTGGAAAGCAGGATCCTTCCACAAGCTCTAGAGGGCCCCCGCATGGAAAACGGTTTCAATGCAAGATTTCATAATAAAAAGACTTTTCCCACACTCTTGCTGAGAATTTTTTCTTCTTCCACAATAGCTAAAGCTTAAAAATCAGATAGCTAAAGAAGCCTTTGGAAATAGCTCAAGAGCCAAAGCAATATGCCTTGCCTATGACAATAGGCAAGTTTCAGCAGTTTCCCAAGTCCTTGAACAAACATCCATGCTGGCCAGCTGAGTCATCTATGACTACCTCTGCCTTGATACTGTTGAGATTACCAATTCTGCAGGAACAGATCTCTGTGAGAATTCATAATTGAGACAAGATTTTTTTCTTCTACTCATGCTTTTCCAAGGAGATTCTCATCATCATCTCATTAATCCAAGAAATATTTTCAACCTTTTACCAAGTCATGCTCTTAGGTCTTGCACAGACTATCAGCAATCAAAGGCACATCACGTTAAATATTACTTCCTACAATAGGGCTTGTAGTTTCAGTAAACTTTGCTATTTTAGGGTGAAATGTATTTCAACCTGAGTGTCTCAGAACAGCCACACAGCTTATTTGGTTGTCCTTACCGAACCTGTGCTTAGCAACACTAAAAAAGCACAAAGTCTAGAGATGGTGGCTCTTCCCACTGCATGCCTTGCTGTGTTTGAAATGTGTAAGATATCTGTCATTTCCTAAGTGAAGCCCTTTACCCAGTAATTTTGTAGAAGTTAAAGATGTGTTCTTACTTTTCATGGTGCCCTCCTCTTCTTCCTCTTCTGCATTTACGACCATTGTGCCCAGCTGGGATTCCAAGGTGCCATCATGTTCTATCATCGTATTGGCTCCATCACCCAGCGTGCCGACAGCTCTTATGGTACTGGTTTCATCTCCGCTCGCCCTCACCATAGTACCTGAATCAGTTTCATCTTCCTCCTGTACAAAGATGTCATAAATACATCTTTATTGATGGTGGTCACATCCTGTGAAGAGTGGCTGTATTCAAGGATACTGGCAAATCTCACTAACTCAGAGATTTTGACAAATATACACAGAAAACAGTGACATTTTGGTTTACACACGTAGAGCTCTGCCTGTTTTCTCCGAACAGCTAATGAAAATTCTTCATACTCTTCTGCCAGCCGGATAAATAAGAGAGCACGTAAACTATCAGCAGAAACCTCTCAATACAACTAGTATCTTCTCATTCCTGACCTGGTGACCTGTCCCTAAGCAAACTACAATACTCAGTCATTTATGTTTCTATTCATGCTGCCAGTTATATCAGTTGACCTAAAACCCCTATCTCAAGTGATATAGTTCACCAAATTAGGAGTTATTTGACTGCAAGAGATCTAAGTCTGTACCGCACGTGACTCACCAAAGAAAAGTTATTACCCTATATTTCAGAACTCTGTCTCCAACATTTGCGTAGTTTTATTCCTATAAAATTCAGAAACACTGAAGAAAACTGAAACAAATTTGCAAATCTTTAAATGAAATAAATTATCCAAGTCCAGTCTTTTTTTTTTTTCAGATAAAAGTTGTTTCTTGTTCTTCTATTTAACAGATAATTGATATCGTAGAAATTTGAACTAATGCTGTCAAAGCTCAGGAGGCAGAACCTTTAAGAAAACACAAACTTCAGAAATAAATTCTGGTAGAACAGTTTCTTTGAAGATACCTACATTGGCGAGAGCAAGTAGTTTCACTAGGCTGTGTCCCTCGGTATCAATTATGACTAGAATTTCATGAAGAGTGAGGTCAGAATTACTACAATCTATTTAGTTTCCTGGAAATGTGCACCTGGTATCCCACAACAGCAACAGAAGTCGCCTTCTAGGTTTAGAGCAGTGCTACTTCTTAGATCTCGTAAGATGTTTCTAGGCAGCTCACCTTGGAGCAAAATATTAAAAAGCAAATGCTTTGTTGTAAGTACAAAGTACGTGGTTCTTTAATCTATGTGACCATGGCCTTACTGGTCTGAATTAGTGTTAGAGGAAATACTCAGGTCTAGCCCAAGAAGCCGTAATATTCCTTCTCAATGTCATTATCAGAAAGAAGTACACCCTTCCACACTCCGGTGTTGTACGCCTTTTCTTTGCTCTGTCGAGCATGCCTATATAATTAACTTCCCAATCTCAAAACGAATAGCTAGAGGAGGAAAAAACTACACAAGATCTTAATGGAGGAAAAGTATATTTTATGTGGAGATGAGTGGGTGAGAGGAAGCATTAAATTCCTTTGCTACACATCATTTAACAGAACAACAGCAGAAATTTCCATAGCACTTGGGAAGTGCTTGAGAACACTTCTCTGCTAGCAGACACAGAATACAGAAGCTTCAGGAAAACACACACACCCTGACAGAGACCACTCAGCTCCACTATAGAGACACCATCTCTCAGCAACGAGACCCCAGATCAGTCAGAAACAAAGGGGAGAGGGTAGGGACAACACTCTTATAGCCAACATCATGGCAAGGCAACCAGTAAAATTACTTCCACACTGAAGAAATATGCAGCCCTAAACTGGAAAACCAGATGAACAACGTATTAGATCTGTGTTTTACTGTGCAACATGCTATTCGTGTCCAACATCTGAAAAGGACTGTGCCATACAATGCCTTCTGTTGCCCATTTCATTTATCCAGATTGAAGCAAGCAGAGGCTCAAAAAAAAAAAAAAAAAAAAAAAAGCTTTCAACATGCTTTCCATATTCACATGCTGTAACCATTGAACCAAGGCACCCAGGACGTAAATTCACAGCAATTCCCTCAACACTTGTCATGCCCTCACCTCATATTTCTGTCGGTTGTTCTTGTGTAGTAGACAGTTTCTATAAGGGGGGTTCTAAAGCACAACAATAGTAAAACAACATAACATACTCAGAGCATAGTGCATCACAGATACTATTTTATACAAGGAGAGCAGTCTAAGACCTCAATCCACAATGAAAAATTCTCATTACTTCATAAAGAATATTATCCAATTAGGAACCTGTATTAAAGTCTTGCATGTGCTACTTTGTAATCATAGTCAATCGCAAGTCTTTAGCTACGCTTTGAGCTAATTAAGGTAAATATTTGGTGGGACATGCTGACTGTCCCACTCGAATGCAAAGATTGAGCAGGGTTCAAGCATCAGGTTAAGTAGTCGTAAAGTAGAAAATTCAAGAACTAAATCAAATCCATGGGCAATTGAACAAAATACTGAAAAAAAAAGCAGTTACGCATTATGCAAGGACTGAGAGTTTGAGTACTGTTGCTACTAAATACTCACTGAATTTTCTTCATCTTCTTGATCTAGTTCACGCTGTTGCGCCTCTTGACGTTTTAGCTTGATATCCATTGCTTCATTAATCAAATCTCGCAGAATTGACACTCCTTTGGCACTTTTAACAAACGGGTGCTGCAAGACATATTAAAAGTTAGTAAGCACTGCACCTGAACCAACATATAACAGATACTGCTACAACTGCCCACTTCCAATCAAAATTAAGGTTTAACTCAATACCTTAATAAATGAAATTAAAAAAAAACAGATATTCCTGTGTAACACAAGAGGGAGGCCTCCCACCCAAACGAGATCTTTCTCTAAAGGCACTTACTGCTGGGAAACGTTGGGCTCATTCCCCTCCCACAAACCCTACTGATTCCTTAACAGCTTAGCTGTATACAGCCCCTTTCATAGATGGCCATGCCTATACCATTCTGAGCAATAACATTTTTTTGGGCCTCTCCTTTTTAGTGTTTTAAGAGACGGTCACTTGGAAGTGCTGATGAGGATTTGAAGGCAAAACAAACCCTCCAGAAAGATAGGAAGCTGAAATCAGACCGGTTCTTGGGGAAGAACTGAAAAGTTGAAGTTGGCTGTAAAGTTAATCAGACATTAATGAAATCTGTAGTGCACAGGATCACCCAAGAAACGAGACCAGTATCTCAACAGGCACAGCGCTGCCTACACGAGCAGCCTTCTCTAGGATTTATGTTCTTGCAAGGAAAGGCAGACAGACCTGCAGAAGCTGTGTTGCAGTGGCACGCTGCTCAGGGCTCTTGACAAGACACTGTTTCACAAAGTCCGTGAAATTGTCTGACCAGATCTCTGGTTTCCGGAATGTTGGAGGCGGATTGGTAGGAATCATGAAAATTGCCTGTAAACCCAAGAATATTCCAAAGTTTAAACCCTCCTAGCATAAATACACATAAATATACACAGGTGCGAAAGAATGACTGATGCTTCAAGTTTGCTGCTTCTGCAGAGTTTATACCAATATTATACATAAATTTGCTCAGAGGGGACACGAAGCAACAAGTCAAACTTTTCTTGCTAGGTGCTTACACTTCTGTCTGAGCCATTATATGCCTCAAGAGGCATGAATCTGCCATTTTTAAGTCTTCAAAAATTGTGCTTGCATGCAAAAAAAATCACGCTGGAGAATATATAGCTGAAAATATTTTTCTTCACACTCAACGTAGGGAGTTGCAGCTATGTCTTGACCGAATAGGATCAAGATTTTCCTTTCCACGCAGGTTCTCCCTCTCAAAGAACTGTTTTTCATTTAATCTACAGCACAAACAACTAACAGAAAATAAATCATTTTCTGTAAATTAAAAGCAAGATGGCATGCTGGCATTTTGTTCAGCCAGCTGTAATAGCAAATCATTTCCAAAGAGCAGCACATTTTCAAAGGCCTCACCCTCATAGGATGAATGTCTGCATATGGTGGTTTGCCTTCAGCCATTTCTATCGCAGTGATTCCTAGAGACCAGATGTCTGCAACACAATTATACCCAATTTCTTGGATCACTTCTGGAGCCATCCAAAACGGGGTCCCTATAACTGTGTTCCGTTTTGCCATGGTATCCTGAGAAGAAGAGTAAGATAAAGATCCAGACAACGGCAATTGTATCAGCCACAAGCATTCACTAATGAATTATCATGCTAATTAATGTCACTTGCACGCACATGTATTACTAGATTAAGCAAGACTGGGATATGGAGGAGCGCAAAGGGAAATTGAAGCATGCTTACAGGAGTTAGACATGAACTGAGGCAAACAGCAAACGTTATCACAAACCATTACTTAGGTACAGCAGCTTCCAGCAGAAGCCCTGCTGTCATCTCCTGCTGTTCTAGTGTCCCATTATGTTGATGCAAAGTTCTAGAAAGCAGTTTAGAACATCTTTAAGTCCCCACAAGCACATAATACTTATATGTAGTTTAAAAAGATAAAGTGAAGCGTACTCAGTCATCTCAGTTTTACTTACTGTAAGCTGTCCTGCCACTCCAAAATCTGCAAGTTTAGCATGCCCCTCTGTATTTAGCAATATATTTCCAGCTTTGATGTCCCTGTGTATTTTCCTCATAAAATGCAGGTACTCCAGTCCTTTCAGTGTTGACTGCACTATTGTAGCAATTTCCTCCTCTGTGAGCTAAAGAAAAGAAGAGTTACTATCAACCTATCAGCTGCTGAGATAGAACACATTGCTGTTTCAGTCTTTATTTCCCTGAGGTTTACTAATTGGCATTTAATTGCCTTCATTAAAGGCTGCCATACTGACTAATGGAAAAGTCCATACGTTTTCAGTTAGCAGCCTTCAGCATTACGTAGTTGAGTTAGTTTACAACCAGCACACATATACATACATACCACAACCCTCTCACAACTAGGAATTCTTACCCCGCAATAGCCAAAAGTAAGGCAAAGTAGAGTGTGCTACTCAGAATCAGTCTGGGTTTTCAGGAAAGTCAAGGTAACATCTTAACAAAAGCTCTGATAACTGATTACTTTATCCAAATAACCAAAACTTGATTAATATAACCAGCTTCCTCATTTTCAGGGGAACAATGGGCCTGCATCTCAGGCGGCAGCCCTGGCTGTGTCAGGCACTGAACACCTCATGAGAGTTATGCCCAAAAGGCAATGCACGCACTACTTAGCTTCCTCGAGCTGCGGGACACCCATGTTTCCCGTTCATAGCATTCAAAGGAGAAAGTACGTACAGTTTTGTTTCGTAATCGAATAATATCAGACACGGATCCGGCACCGCAGTATTCCATGACTATCCACAGGTCTGTGTTCTTAAAATAGCTGCCGTAATACTTCACCACATGAGGACTACAAAATGTGAAAAAGGGAGAAGAAACCAAAGGGTCAAATACTGATGATCAGCACAAGCGATTAAGCAAAAACAAAACACACTGCTGACTCCCTAAGCAGGCTTTAAAAATTCAGAGTCAAAGTGCCACTGAAACCCTGACCAAAAGCGTTCTAAAACAGTCTGAACTTTCACAGGGCTACTGCAGCCCTGCCAGGCCTCTTCCCAGCAGTGGTGCTCAACCAACCTGCCAAAAAGTTGATTCAGGGAGTTAAAATGTCTGAAAATGAGTCCTACAGAAATAAGGAAGGACTAGCATTGTTTAGCTCCCAGAACTGGATTAATACAAGGTCAGTACCATGGTGGGCAAGAAGGCAGGGCACCAAGGGAATGAGAAATGGACCAAGGCAGTCCCTGGTAAAGCTGCTGCAGAGCATTTGCAATCAAATGGAAGCATTAAACAAGGTCAGACGTTTGCTAGAAAATAGCTATGGGGCTCCTTAAGAGGCATATTCCCCCATTACCACATACACCTTCTCATCTCTACAATTTAGTTCAGGAACGTGATGTATTTTAGGAATCCTGTACAACTTAAAACTCCCTCATACAGTCCGTTATCAGACTGCCCAAAAAGCAAACAACCTAATGAAGTACACTACAGTCAGATGACCACCTGCCCTTTGGGAAAGGCGAGGCTAAAAACTCACAGAAAGAACCTTTCTGATTTTGTGGGATAAAAAATAAAGAATAAAATTGCACTTAATCTATTCCCTGCCAAATATTTTCTAATGAGGAAATGCAAGACTACCAAAATCAAGAGGTCAGTGTCCCTTAATGATTGCACAAAAATCTGATGTTCCATTGATTCGCTCCCTCTGCTGTTCATAACTGTAAAATCTCATTTTAGGACTTACAATGTTAATATTTAATTTCTTTTTAAGGAGACTTAAGGGGATTAATGCTTTCCAGGTTACACAGTAAGACTTTTCAAGAACAAATTATTTAAAAGTTTCATTTTGTTAGCTGCCACCAGTCATCTTCATTTGAAGACAGTGAGAGTGAAATGCAGTAGAGTGCCTGGGACCATAACTTTATGTTGCTAATGCCAGTTTTTTAAATGGTTTTCTAAGCCTGAAGTCTATCAAAATAGCATTTCTAAAATCTGTATATTTTAAACTCTCAGACTTGGATACACTTTGACAGGGGAGGGGGTCTTCTGCACCTCCTGGTCTTGTCTGGCTAAGCTCATATAACATCATTCCCACAAGAAACATGCAAAAACAACCCAGAGAGCCAAACGCCAGCCCATCAGGTATTCTGAGCATGCTAACGTGAGCAGACAGCTTGTAACGCACTATAACCCGCACGGGCAGAAAGTGGCCCCGTGAAGGACAATTCTGCCACTTAAGCAGATGACAGCATGTAGACGATGCACATGCAAGAGCAGTCATGCATTAGTGGCTCTCATCCACATGCCTCTTAAAAAAAAAGAACATTAAAAGAAAAAAGCAAACCCAAACTCTCCTAACAGTTTCTATGTCCACACCAAAACTTGTGTGCAACTCATTACCCCTCGGACACGGGAACCGCTGCTCTAACCCACAATCAAGTTACCACTGTTCAACGAGTTACAGCGCATCGGGACAACTGCAGTGACTGCTCACGCGCCTCGCTCGTTGCTGGCAGCAAGCGCAAGGTTATTTAACTTAGTTAGCTTAATGCTCTCGCACTGCAAGCTTCATTTTCGTTGTCTTACCTTTGCTTGAATTAACACTACCCAAATGGTGGGTTAACATGACTCAGCTGATACGAGGTAACTTGACCGTACAAGTCCAGCCTTTTAAAAAACATTTAAGGCAACATCATCGCTTTTATGTGATTAAATGCCAGATCACAGGCAATACTTTTCTTTGCACACTGATGATAGGTTTCACAGAATACATTTACCTGTCACATTGCTGCATTATGGATATTTCCTTTATAATCTCTTGCAGGTCAGATTCCACAGGAACTTGTTTAATTGCAACTACTTGACCCGTTTCTTTATGAATAGCTTTGAACACACTGCCATAGGAGCTGTGAGACAAAATAGTAAACAATGAATACAACAACATTCAAAAAATGCAAATGTTATGCTTTTTGTAAGAGTGCACTTTGGGGGAAAAATTATACCTCCTGCTACAAATATTTTTACATTAATTTAAATAATCAGTCTACAAGCTTGTAAACACTATACGTATAACAGCGTGCTGAGACGGTCAGAAAGGAGCCAACCATCACTGTGCGCCCAGAGCTTTGGAAGGGCCTTCTACACAAATCCAACAAAAACATCAGGTCTTTCTCCAGCATACGGTACTTGCTGAGAAACAATGAGAACGACAGCTCTGGTCAGAGAGCTCTGCTCACTCTCATCAGATATAATTTGTCTTATTTCCAGCTTCTTTGCTTACAGCAGCCAGGCAGAATTCCGACTCAGTTTTTCAAAAGAACTCCTTAAGGTGGCAAACACATCACTTACTGAGTGTTCTCAAACTGCTCTGCCTGAGCAAGTGGCACAATGAAACAGTTTCCTTCCCACCACCCAGATCTTCCACACGAAGTACCAGGGATGAACTACTACAACACCTCCCGAGTTCCCGCAAAGCCCTATCAACTCCAGTTTGCCATTTTTCAGCAACACCTGGACTGCCTAGTGCTGAATCATAAGCTACTGCTTGGTTTAATTAAGACATCTTAATCCTGGCAAACAGATTATTTATGCTGTTACTAACCAAATGCAGTCGTTACACTACTGCATACTTTTGCAGTAACAGGATCATGGCAAAGTGAAAAATCAAAGACCACCGAACACGTATCCGTTACACACATCTGTCCTTTGAGAAATGTACTTTGGGCCCACTGTAATAGAGCACGTACCCTTCTCCAAGCTTCTCCAACACATCAAATACTTCTTCAGGTTGCTTGGTTAAACTGTCTTCATCTAACTTCTTCAGCTGCCTGTGTATGTAAGAATAGAGAAATTACTACATTTAATTTTATTGCAAATGGGGGCTATGCTGAAACAAAAGAATAAATAATGCCATTTAGGTGTCTGGAAGGCTAGCATAAAGTTGATTATCAAATAAGTTTATGTCACACAATTAGAAGAACAAATATTATCATTATCTAATCGCAAAAGAGGACTGGGAATTACAGAGACCAGAATTTGTTCAGGCACACAGATCTACAGTTGCTCTTTGTGGAATGCATCTCAGGATCTACATGCTGGTGGTCAACCCCAACACAGCACTGCAGTCTCTTGTAGCTATTGAACATGCTGCTAATGGTCAAAATCTTGCATGGAAGGTAAGTACTAAGGCTGTGCAAAAGGGAACAGTCTTCTTTGCGGTCTTACAGTACGTATGGAATACATCTACTGGGAAGATGCAGGCAATACTGACCTCACTTGTCCATTTTTAAGGACATTAGTTCAGATACTGGCTTTGAGCCTGGACATATATTCGGAAAATGCTACTGGGGAGAAAGGCAAAAAAACTGGGGAGGGGAAGGAAACTTATCTGACTTTGAGGATCTTAATGCTGCTCGGTCTGTTCCTCTCAAATGCATTGCTAAGGGTCTGCTGAAATACCTTGTAGGTATTGAGGTAATTTTACTGCTAGGTGCTGGGATCCTTCACTTGCCAACCCCCACCCCGGTACGACTCCCAGGGAGATTCCCTAGGGAAAGCAATGAGAAAACCGACCACGCTTGTTCCAGCGCACATCTACCACACCGCAGAGCTGTTCAGCAAGAAACTTCCTAAAGCAGCTAAACACTATGTTTGTATTTCTAAGAGATATTATAAATGTAATACGTATACACACTAAAAATACATGAAAAGTTCTGAAAACAAACTCTTTTACTGACATATAAACAGTACCCAATAGCCCACACGCAAGGTTTTCACACAAACTACCAGAAAAACTGACACCTGCCAAAGAAACCTAGCCCAAACCAGCTCTCACAACTCTCCAAAGCCCAGAACCTTGTTCATGTCAGTGTGTTCAGAACTCACAAGCCTTGCAGCAACCAACATTTACCATGAAATACGTCTGGTTGCCTGCAGCTGCAGAAAGCTCTTACTGCTGCTGTTAAGGACCGCCACTCCAGGCATAGTCGTACTAATTTTGACGCTAAATATGTATTTTTTCCCCCCAGTTTCTTCATAACCAGGACGAAAAGCTGCTGCTTGGGCCCTGGTTGCTCCGTTTCCGTACGAAGCCGGGGCCGAGGCGCGGAGCCCCGCACACGAAGAATGGCTTCCTGAGGCGGGGGAAACGAGCAGAAGCAGAGCCAGGAAGTGGCGAAATGCCGAGAGCAGCCAGCGGCTTCCCCGCTGAGATAAGCGCTTACCAAGGGAACGTTGTCCTTGGGGAACGGGAGGGAGGAGGGTGCGGGAAGGGGCAACGAGGGAAAAAATGTGAGTGACCACCCCAGGCGCCAGGCACAAGGCGCCCGAGGAGCAGCGGTACAAACGGCGGGTTCCTCTCGCTGAGGTTGAAACAAGGCCTAAATTATTTCGGGGGGAGGAAAAGGAAAGGTTTCGATGCCTAATTAAAAAGCCCAATCACCACGCTGACGGCAAACCGCCCCGCTCCTGCCGGACCTCAGGAGCGAGCCCACCCCGCGGCGTCCCGGGGCTGGCAGCGCCTGAGGCGCGGCACCCCCGGTGCTCCCCTCGCTCCCCCCGTCCCCCGTGCCCGGTGGGGCCGAGGAGCCTCCCGCCGAAGCCCCGTTCCCCCGTGCCAGCCCTTACCGGCGCGGGTTCCGCAGCTGCACCCCGTCCATGGCGCCGCGGGGCCGGCCGCTCCCTCACCGCCTCCCTCACGCCTCCATAGCAGCCCGCCGCCCCTTCCGCTCCGCCGCCGGAAGGCTCCGGGGAGAGCCCGGCCCCGACCCCGCTTCCCCGAGCCCTTCTCCCGGTGCCGGTCCCGGTTTCGCCCCCGGGATGGCGGCGGGGGACAGCGCCAGCGCCCTGCGCCGCGCCGGTAACGAGGAGTTCCGCCGCGGGCAGTACGGGCCGGCCGCCGAGCTGTACGGCCGGGCGCTGGCGCTGCTGGAGGACGCGGGTGAGGAGCGGACCGGGCTGGGGAAGGGGGACCGGGGGGGAAGACGGGGGGACCGGGCGGGGGTCGGGACGGCGCCTGAGCCCCTCCGGTGTGCCGCGCAGGGGAGGCCGCCGCCGAGGAGAGGAGCGTGCTGCTCGCCAACCGCGCCGCCTGCCACCTGAAGGAGGGCGCCTGCCGCCTCTGCATCGCCGACTGCTGCGGGTGAGCCGGGGGGAACCGCACCCCGGGGGGGTTCGCTCAGGGGGGCTTCACCCTAGGAGGGTTTCACTCGGGGGGGGTTCACCCCAGGGGTTTTTCACTCGGGGCGCTGGACCCCCCGGGCGCTGCAGCAGAGCAGTGCCCACTGAAACCACACCTCTCCGGTAAATCTTGGTGACCTTAGAGCGCTTCTGCACCACTCCGGAGCAGAAAAAGTACCGCTCGCCTTTGATTTACAGGTGTTAAGTTTTAGGAGTAGCCCCCAAAGCAGGTCTATGTTTCTGGTTGCCAGCCTGGAGGAGGGAATTCCCTTCTTTTCCCTTGCGCCAGCCAGTTCATTAGGGTAGGAAACGAGACAGAAAAGCTCGCTGCCGCAGGGTCTCTTCCCACGGTACCGTATCGCTTGAAGTGCACACAAAGACTTTGATCCCGCCGCCCAGTATTTCCTAGACCAGGCCTATTAAATGCCTCGTAGGAAGCTATCCAGGGACTTCTGCTGGGTGCCGGGGGGCTCACAGGCTGTCACCTTCTGACCCCTCACAGCGCGCTCAAGCTGGTCCCGTTTGGCATCAAACCCCTCCTGAGACGGGCGGCAGCTTACGAGGCTCTGGAGAGCTACCAGCTGGCCTACGTCGACTACAAGACCGTGCTGCAGATCGACTGCTCCATACAGTCAGCACACGATGGTGTCAACAGGTAATGCCGAGCACTCCCTGGAGGGAAGGCTCGGGAGCAGAGCAGCTCGGTCAGCGGCTGCTGGCAGCCCTGCTCCGGGTCTGCAGCGATGCCAGGAGCAAGCTGCGTCCTGAGCGCTTTAATGAAACAACCGAGGCCCTGATGCTTTGTGCGAAGGGCAGGCTTCGTCATGCTTCCTGTGTGCTAACGCCCGTAGCTCCTTCCAAGCTGCTGGTACATTGTTGAGGGCTGGGAATGTTTCCCCTGGAATTTTCTGCTTAGTCTAGTACCCATTTTAAAGAAATAATAATCTTACAAGTTGCAGCATCCTGTCCTATAAGCCTCCCTATGCTGACAGGGATTACAGGCTGCCGTGGGCATTTTCTCTTCCTGGAGAAAATTCTGATTCACTTTGTTATTTGCCAGGCTGAGGAATAACCCATGCATCTCTTGCCCAGCCGAACACTGACAGCCACAGCCCTCATCCTATGGTATTTTCGGCCCTACTATCAAGATGTTCCTTTCGTTAATTCCCCGTCTGTAGAAGGAGCTTAGTTTAGATGCATGTCACAGAGTTAGCGGAGAGATGCTGTCCTTGGTACGAGCCAGGTTATAAAAGTGACCCTGCTGGCTCGTGAGAGTGGCCCATTCAGCCAACAGACAGAGCAACTGCCAGCCATCTCTTCCAGAATGACTAAAGCCCTGCAGGAGAAGGATGGTTTGAACTGGCGTGAGAAGCTCCCACCAATTCCCACGGTTCCTATCTCTGCCCAGAAGAGATGGAGCGCTCCTTCTGCAGCAGCCCCCGCCGCAGATGCACCCCCTGGGAGCACACCGCAGGGACACCCAGGTGAGAGCACGTCCCTGGCCGTGCACAGCCCTTCAGCTCAGCAGGGTGATGGCAAGGTGGCTGCCACCCCTGCTTGGTGCGTCTCCAGGCTGAGGTCTGCAGAAACCTGGCCTTGGTTGCTGGTTCTGCCACAGCCTGCTTGGTTGATGCTGGATCCTTTGATCTGTCTGTCTTGCCTCTATGTGTAGAGGGGCTATGTGCTTTCTGAGCGGCTGCTCTGATCTTATCAGTTTAATAGCATTCTGTATTCTTTCACACCGTTTCCAGACCAGATTGCTGCTGGTGTAGAGAGAGCTCGAACTCTGAAGGAAGAAGGAAATGAACTCGTAAAGAAAGGAAACCATAAAAAGGCAATTGAGAAGTACACTGAGAGCTTAAAGCTCAACCAGGAATGCGCAGCTTACACCAACAGGTACTCCTCGGCTCTTTGCCCAAGTACTTTTTGGCCCTTTATAGAAGCCACCATGGTACTTCATCTGACAAAGCTGCCTGATGTTTGCTCCCAGACAACTGAATAAAAACCACACCAACAGAACACCCACACATGTTCCCCCTAGTGCAGTCTTCCAAATAGATGGTATAATGTTCTTTGATCAGATGCTGCAAAAAGCCTGGAGACACTCAGCTTAGGGCTGCCAGGGGGGTTCTCCCTTTAATGCTTGTCTGCCAGGACTGTGTTATTCTGAGTAGTGTCTACTGCCCCGTGAATCACAAACGCTGCTATACTCAGAGTACTTCCAAGACAAGCATGGCATGTTCTAGACTGGTGTAGCTACAAACCTCCACCCTTGAAGCGCAGGCTGCTCTATTTATTGCTGTAAAAATCCTCTTCTTTGCAGACTGGAAAACTACTTTTTGCCCTTTTAACTGAAACAAGTGTTGAGCTGCAAAAGTAATGTGTCAGGATAGAGATTGTGCTGTGCTGGGGTTAACTAAGATCTATGTGCGTTGCAGCAGCAGATGCTGCTTTTAGATAAAGGTCTCTAACCCAGTATTTGTATGGCAGAGCTCTCTGTTACCTGACCCTGAAGCAACATAAGGAAGCAGTACAGGACTGCACAGCAGCTCTGAGATTAGATCCTAAAAACATCAAGGCATTCTACAGACGTGCTCAAGCACTTAAAGAACTGAAGGTAAGTCAGGAGTTTTTGACCAGCTTTACATTATGTTAATGCCCTATAGAGCATTCAGCGCTGGATGTCTGCCATCAGATAGTGGAGACTTGTGTGGAGTTGAAAGGCATTGTCCTTTACCTTAGTATTTACTGTTTGGATCTTGTGAGTTTCTCAGCATTGGGTCCTGTTTCTTGAAATGCTGGAAGCAGATAGATGTTATGCTGAGTTGTATTGTTCCACTAGTACCAAGCGATAGTTTTCCTACAGGGGCCTTAGGCATTGAAAATGTATTTCAGTGCACTAACACTTAAAAATTCTTCTTCTAGGATTACAAATCAAGTATTGCTGACATCAACAGCTTGTTGAAAATTGAACCAAAGAACACAGCTGCACTGAAATTACTGCAAGAACTGAAGAGAGCCTAGGATAACCAACAAGGAAAGCTTTTTCTACTGCAGAATAAAGCTTTTTTCCTTCTGAGGTTGTTGCAGGGACCAACCTTAATGCAGGATGGGTATTGAAATCTACCTTCAACTGCTGCTGAGATGTAATAGGTTCTGTGCCAGCATAATGAATGTTAAGATACACAATCTGTATCAAGCTTGATTATATGGCTCAAAGATCATTAGAAGATTTAATGCCACTATGGGAGAGGCTTATAGGTCAGCTTCCCTGGCTGAAGTCAAGGTGCCTGGAACTACTGGCCTCAGGGACTCTGCATGTGAAGCGGCTGCTCTTGCTGAAGAGCTATAAACTGAGGTGTTTTTGTTAGTCCTTATTCAGGTGACAGTTTTGCTGCATTTGTGCTGCTATTACTTAACTAGGGTTGCTGACAGACTGCTGCAATTGCCTGAGCACTGCATACCCCTCTTAGACCCAAGTCACGGTTACTTGCACAGGGTTGAGCATGTTCCCTCTCCTAGTGATGCCTGCTGACCCTCAGCTGAGTTTTTGCTACTTAGTGTGACCAGGCAGGTGTTTACAGCAGCAGCTTTCTTTTGTATTTAATTATTCTGCACAGAGAAGAAAACCACCAGTTAAGTTAAACCTGCCTTGTTACACAGTGCACTACTTCTGTGAGACTACAGGTGCTCAGGCATTTTACAGCCTTGTTTTGTTTTTTGGTTGGTTTGTTTTAAACTTTAGCTTGTCTGTGCCTTCTGGAGCAGTTGCTACAGGGTGTTACAGGGACTAGGGTATGCAGTCATATCAGAGCTGAGGCCTGGCTTACTATTTCAATGCATGTTTATACTTTTTTTCTTATGGTATTGATGGCACTGACTTAAAACGGTAGATAGAGAGGGTTGGAGTTATTCTATGAACTGTTACAATGACTGTTCACATTAAAGCCATGTTTATTTTCACTCTAGATGTGTGTTTTTTATGGGATGGAAGGTGTAGGGAATCTGGAACACTTCCTTACTGCCTTGCTTCATTCTGCCTCCACTTGTCAGAGGAATCCAAGCACTGCCCTAACTGCCTTGCTTTGGAAGTCAGCTGCCAGCCAGCAGGCTCCCTCCAGCCATTGCTCAGTCTTACACCTTGTTCAGGGGTGTAGTGTTTTTACCAGCAGTCATGATGGTGAACAATTGATCTGAACCAGCTGCTTACAATAGAGACTGAAAGACAGAAGCTAGCCTTTAAGTCTGGGTTTGAGTACCTTTTTTTTCCCCCACCTTATCTCTCCCAGCCATTAGTGCTGCAGGCAGGTGCTCCACTGAACTGAATTTAGAAGGCAGGCATCACTTACCCTGTTACCCTCACATAAGACAAAGACGTATCTTAGCTTAATGCTAAGTAGCTCTTTGTAGGTCCCGGGCCTGTACACCATCAGCTGTAATGCACCAGGGTATAAAACAACACCTCCCCCAGGGGCACGACTTGCTTCGTTTGCTCCACTCCTAAACACCGCAGCTCATCGATCCTGCAACCACCATTTCCCCAGGCTATTAGCAAGCTAAGCGTGATGGATTTCAGGGTGGGGCAGCACAGGCCAGCAGTGCACTGATAAGCAGAGGAAGGTCTCAGAATACAGGAGGAACTGTCTGCTCTTAACTAAAGAGCTCTCCTTTTAACAGCCGTGCTGTTATCAGGACTGGCAGATGCCTGCCCTGTTCAACTACACTTCATTACAGTAGGTCCAAGCAGCAGCACTCACTCTCTCTTCCCCCTCTAAGCACAGGAATACTTTTTTCCCCCCACCTTATCTAAGGCTTTCCCCACTGAAGTGCAACGCCACCAGACGGACACAGATCAAGCACAGCAACAAGACACCACGCTTCAAGCCCAGGGTCACTTCTGCCCGTGTCCCCTTCTGTTCCAGGAAGGGTGCTGCTATCTGCACACGCTGCTCCCCAGGCACACGAAGGCACTGCTATCCACACCGGCAGCTGGGGAGTGCCCGTCAGAGGCACGCCTCCATCCGCCCTTTTCAAAAGGCAACAGCAACTATCCCAAGCTGGACTCGCATGGGCATTGTTGCTCCTGCATCAACTTGTTAACGCCTCAGACTCCCCAGAGGAGCTCAGAGAACCACTCTGAAAACTTTTCAGTATTGTCCTTGTCTCACTACACAGGGATCCAAGTGGCAAGTTTACCTTTTCACTTAAAGGTTTTAAAAACCCTGTTTTTTGATCATATCCTTTTAGGCTGTCCCGTACTCTGCCTCTTCCTGCGCCCCCCACTCTGAATTCCCCCTAGCTTTACAGCAGTGTTCCTGAGCCAAGGCATCCAGCACTGTCAGTGGTGGCACAGGCACATCTCAACTGATCCGTTGCACCTGAACAACTATTTCAGACTCAAATTAGGCAACAGAATTAATTTTACCTTGTACAATTCTGTCCCAGCTCCTTATATGCATAACTGATATGCAATTTGCATTTTTTTTTCCTCCTGCGCATTAAATAGATTTAGTCCTTTGTAGACTTATCAGTGAGATGTTTAAGTAGTGCACGGTTCAGGCTGGGGGGCATCCTCTGTAACAAAGAGAAATACTTAAGGAGATCAGAGCAGGAATGAAGAAAAGCCCCAGGAAAGAATCCCAGCTGAGCAGAACATACACCGTGGAAGAGCAAATATGTAAGTGCTATTAAAATGCTGGAAGGAAAACAAGAGGTAGGAGGGATGAATCAGGAACGAGCTGAAGTCGGGGTATGATACAGCACAGAAGCAAGCCCAAGCACACACATTGGATAGAAAGCAGGTAGCTTGTGCTGATGGAGGTGTGCTCCTATAGACTACGGAAAGCAGTCAAATAAGGTCAATACATTGACAGCATCAAGGAGCTTTCAGGGAATGGAATTCCATTCCTAAATAGGACGAGCGAAGCATTAAGGCCAGGATGACTGCAGCAACTGCGGCATGCTCCAGGAGAGGCTGAGAGGGCAGCAAACAGCAATAACAGGCCTCGATGCCCACGAGCAGAGCATCCCCCGGGGCACGGTGCAATTATCAGTGTTTTCAGGCCCATAAGCGACTCTTTGAGACTGGTCAGGAAAACCCATGGGAGACACAGCTTGTGATTTACAGATTTTGGTCACAGTATCTCAAGCTGGGTCTTGTGCTCCAGAGCCCCACGTGGGGCGTGGTGACCAGCAGAAGGTACTCAGTCCCAGGACTCTGCAGGCATATAAGCTCTGAAAGAGAACTGCAAGAGGATGAAGCCTTTTAAAAGAAAAGGGCTAGCTAGAAAGGATAAGAATTTAAGTGGATGGTGTGAAATTTACTTAGTCACCCTTTGAGAGCAGAAGGATCAGGAGAGCTGTTGGTCAGCAATTTGTTCGTTTGATCCTACACAGCAATTCCTATCCCTGAGCCAGCTCTCAGGACTACCACCCTGCCAACACCACAAGCTTCAGGCACTAATGACAACAGCTTGGCTTGAGTCTGTCCCTCCACCTGCATGAAACAGACACATTATTTGCTGCCTTTCTGCAAAGGAAACTAACCCATGCTGTGGGGGGTGGAAGCATCAGTTCTTTATTAGTGTCAGCTACAGTAACAAATAAAACTACAGAACCCAGTGAGTTCTCTAAAAGGATGATTCATCTGCACTTGGCATTTCCTGGGCAACTGAACCGGGCTGGGTTCCACACTACATTTCACAAGACACTTTCAGAAGAGAAGAGAATTAACTTTGGAACTTTTATACAGGTGCAGGGAGGAAGCAGCAAGGTTTACAATACACACAAGAAAACGGGATGGGGCATTGAAGACAGACCAGTGTCACTCTATGGCCATAATTCCAGAAGCACGGCGAGGTGGCTGCTGTTGTTCTGCCAAGGCAATGTTCTCAGGACTCGCTCCCAATCCTAGTTAGAAAAAACAAAGAACACACACATGCATTTTTCAGCCGCTAGAAGAACAATTTGATCCAGACAAGAATTCACAGGTCATCTCTGAACTTGGATTAACTCGGCATTTCCTTGTGATGACAAGTCAAAAAAAATCATCATATGCAAAGGGGGAATTGCTTGCTGATGAGTCTGTCCCACACTCAGCAGCAGGGCTGGCTCTCCTGATCTATCCCATGTAGGAGCACCAACATTTTTAAATCTTATCTGCTGACAAGGTTCTGCAGCACCAGCGCAGAAGTCCTAGGAGAGGTTGTGCCAGTCCCCCCGGGAGGGCAGAAAAGCAAGGTCCTTCCCTCTGCTCCTTCCTGGCAGCACAGGTGTTGCCCTCATGAACACAAGGGGAAGGGGGCAAGGAAAGGACCACACAACTACGTTGTTGCAGTACATTTAAGTCTGGAAAATGGAGGATAAATCACATGATTTGAAGTGGAGCATCACGGTATATACAGCCTCACTTGGTCTGCAGAAGAAACACAACCCCCAGCTTCAGTCATAAGCCACAGACCTTGAGCACATGCCAGCTCCTGCAGCCACCCCAGCGCGTACCTGGGCTCACTGCAGGAACGCCGCCGCGCCGCCCTTGTGCGATGTCTCAGTGGCCTGGTGCGCCTGGAGAACAGCCACAGCTTCCTCGATCTGTGCAGGGAGCACAAGTTGGGGAAGGGAGGAGTTGCTTTGACACGGGAGTGCACTGCGCAGGAACTGCAGTGCTCCAGGTCTCAGTGCATCTCCCACACAAGCCCCACTTCTAGAGGGTGAGGGGATTAATAAAAACAGTAATAATAAACCTAAGCCTGCTGCTTCTGCTAGAACGTGGATCAGCCCACAGACCACTGCTGCCTCCTCCCTAAGGAAGTGCTGGGGCATTTCTCCTTTTCTGTAGGAGTCACAAGAGGCCAGAGTGAACTTGAGCTTCTCCACAGGCAAGGCTGCCCAGCAGCACCCAGCAGAGCCCAGGCTCCTCCAAAAGAGTGCCAGAAGAGCAGGGAAAGTGAATCCTGCCCCCAGGCAACAACAAGGCAATGCAGTTGATTCCTTGTGACTGTTTTTATGGGAACCAAAAGCTAAACATTCACTGGGATTAAAAACAAAACTAAGTAAATACCATTTCCCTATTTCATTCTGGAGAGCAATGCTCACCCTGCCTTCTCCCCTTCTTGCTTCCTATCCACCCCCAAACCACCTCAAGGGCTTGGCCATGCTTCCAGAGAGTTGCTCTGAGCTCTTCTTGCTGAAGGCAGGCAGACGCAATCAGCCTGGGGCCCCGTCTGTCTGTCTCTCACTGAACAGAGGCAACTACTTTATCTTTCTACAGATATTAAGTCCTTGGCCCATGTTCTGGGCCGCAGCCACCTTCCCTCGTTTAGTGTTTGCAGCAGCACATACTCTGCCCTTGGGACACGGTGTGTTTGGGCACCGAGTGCCTCCTACCTTGGAGTGCAGGGAGTCGGGGGACTCCAGGAGGAGCAGCAGCTCCGAGTTGTCGATCTCCAGCAGCATCCCCGTGATCTTGCCAGCCAGCGAGGCGTGCATCGCGTGGATCAGCGGGTAGAGGCGCTCACCTGCTCCAAGCACCGGGGAGGACATCAGTGAGCACTATGCAAGAACTCTGGTCGTTTCAAACCCAGTGCAAGCCCCCTCGCCCTCCCAGCCCTGTGCTCCCCTCTCCCCTACCCAAATTACTCTGCTCCCACCCCTCCCTTCAGCAGGGAGGGTTTTGGCACATGGAGGGGAGCTGCCAGGTGAAGTGGGCACCAGCTGCAGGAGGTGGGCAGCACAGGCACCATGGAGCTCTGCCATATCCTTCCTCCTTTTTTTTTTTTTTTAAGGCAGCATATTATCAGAGCAATCCAACAAAGGCACTCCCCTTGCAGCTAGGTGTTCTCTGGTGCATTTAAGCCTGCCTGCCCGCGCTCAGAGCCCCACGGTCAGGCAGCAGGATCACCCACCTATCATCTGCTTCTGCTCCTGAGGAGGGGCTGCTGCAAGCATGGATGCTGTCAGCGGCTCCTGCCCCTGGACGTGCACAGCGGGTTCTCCCACCTGGATAAAGCAACGCAGAGAGCAGCAATCAGGCTGGAAGCAATGCACAAGTTCACCGGTGTGCAGTACGGTGCTGGTCCCTGGGCACGGCAGGGCGTTTCACCCTTCAGAGCTGCTGCTGCAAGCTCTGGCACTGCCTACTTGTACCCCAACGCCAGCTTTTAGGAAAACCAGAGCCAGGCATCGCCTCCACATTGCTGCAGAACCCAGATCCGCAGCCCCAGGAAAGGAACCCATCACACCAGTTACAACCAGAGCCGCGGGGATCCCACAAGGAGCACGCCCACGGTGCAGGCGGGCGCTACCTGCGGGGCCCCGGGAGGCACGCTGCCCAGCGGCTGGATGTTCCTCACGGCCGGCGAGTACTTGTACTGCGGGGCGCCCCGCGGCAGGGTGGGCGAGGAGGGCACCCGGGCACTGACCGTCTGCGTCCCTATGTTGGCTGCAAGAGGGAGGGAAGAGATGGTTAAAAACACACCCAAACCCAGCTGAACCCCGCCACAGGCTCAAACAGCCCCCAGGACAAAGGCAGCGTCCCCAGGATGGGTGCTGCCCTCCCACCCACTGGGCTGGGCAGAGGGCAGGAGCTGGCCAAGGCACCCACACCTCATCCCCCTAGAGACCCCCCTGCCACGCCACAGCTCCAAGCAGCCTGGACACGAGCGGGTTTGTCTAGAGTCAGCCTCAGCAGCAGGTGAGAACCTCTGAGCACTGAGCCACAGCTGTATCACCACCTTTAAAGAACAGATGCAAGGAGCAGTGCCCAACACAACCAGTCTGGTATCACAGACCTATCCCTTCACCCAAACACCACAACGTTCCCCAGAATTTACTGGGGACACCGCCCCAGCCCCATCACCACCTAAACTCCCCCATGAGCAGTCGCACTATCCCTGCACACCCAGCACGGCGGGGCCTGAGCCGGGTCCCCCCGCACTCACCCACTCTCTGGGCCTGGGGGGACACGCGAGGCACTTGGGTGGACGCCTGTCTCATGGTGCTGATGTTGGACAGCAGGCGCCGGGGCTGCACGGCAGCTCTCAGGATGGGGGTGGCTGAAGGATACGCTGCTGGAGAGATGGAGCACGATTAGCGAGGCCGCCGGGTAGAAATAAACGTGGAAGAGATGCTGGGAAGGGGCCGTGGCTGGGAAAAGCCTCCATGGGCAACCTGAGCCCCAGTGCCTGTCACCAGTGAGCCCCGCACCAAGGCACTGCCTGCTTTCCCAAGCACTGACTCCCCGTGGCTGCATGTTTTTACATTTTGTTGTGTTTTTAGAGAGCCCTCGGTCCCCAGTGCGGCCCAGCTGGCCCCGAGCACCCGTGGGGACAGACGGACGCACTCACGGGGAGGCCGGGAGGGCTGCGCACTCCAGCGAGTGGCGGGGCGGACGGGGACAACTGGGCTGGGGCTGTAGAAAGTAGCTCTGGTTTGTGGCTACGGAGGGAGAACACGTTATATCCAAGGTGACCCGGGAGCTGAGCCACATCAGATCAGCCCAGAGCAGCATCTCAGCAGCCACCACAGACAGCTGAGCCAGAACCACGCTCTGTGGCACGCCAAAGCATTTTTAAAGATCTTAAAGATCTGCTTCCAGTCCTGACAACTACGTTTCCTCCAGCACATCCACTTATCTCCTCCCCACAGGCTTTTGCACGCCTCTAACCCTTCTCCCTCCCCTCATTTCATTACTGGGCTCTTTCTCCACACTTGAACCTTCACACCAAACTTCTCCTTGGTGATCCACCAAATTTCCAGCCCATAGCTGGAGCGCCTCAAGCCAGCTTTTCCACACGCCCTGCTGCAGACTCGGCAGCTGGGCACCACCAGCAGCCGGCACACACACAGCTCGGCACAAAACGGAGACGTGCTCCTGGACCTGACCACCCGCCTCCCCCAGCACACGGCAAATTCGGGTCCCCAGGCAAGGCTGTCACTGCAGGACGGGAGCAGGGACTCACCTGAGGGATGGGGGGTAGGAAGTACCCCGGGGGGGGCTGGAAGGAGCCAAGGAGAGGGCCGGGCAGGGCCCTCATGGTAGCTAATCGCTGCATGTACTGGTTGGTGAGAATTGCTTTCCGCTCCTCTTTCCTTTGTGCGAGGGCAACGTAGAGAGGCTTAGTGCTGACGATCCGCCCGTTCATTTCGGTCACGGCCTTGGTAGCCTCTTCTGGAGAGGAAAAACATACAAAGCCAAACCCTTTGCTGTGGCCACCCTCTGTCATCACCTAAAATTGGATTAGAACAACACAGCTAAGTCCACACATCAGCACGGCCACCCGCAAGGCACAGCACGGTCGCCCCCCCCCCCCCCCAGCACCCACACCCCAGGTGGGACAAGTCAGCACGGGGTGCTCCCGCGGCTGGGCTGCACTCACAAGGGTGAATTACCCCAGGGGAGGGGAGGACACAATGGGATGAAACCCAAAGGTTTGCTGAGCACCAAGGTCAGTCTGGGCCAGCCCGAGATCTGCGACCTGTGACCTTCCCTGGGGTCTGCGCCAAGCCCTGCAGGACCCAGAGATGCTCTTGCATCTGCTGCTTGCTCATGAGCAAGTGAGGGTTGCATGTTGTCACGTTAGTGCAGAACCACGTGAGCAACCGTGCGGCATTGAGAAGGATCCTCTTTTCAAGTGCCACATCCTGCACTTAGCTGGGCTGGGAAAACTCAGCAAGGCTACAAAGTACTTGCTGAATCAGTAAGTGTTGGACACAAGTGCCACATCCTTCACGCTTGGCTTGAGATACAAGCCATCAGCAGGGAGCTCTAGCTCAACAGGACGACTGTCCTGACCCCTTTCCAAGGGCTGAACGCGCCGGCCAGCCCAGCCCTGGCCCCTCACCTTTGCACTGGTGATGGTGCCGTAGGGAGAGAACTCCTTCCTCAGCCGCTCGTCGTCTATCCCATCGTCCAGGTTCTTCACGTACAGGTTGACCCCCTGCAAACGGGCAGAAAAGCGGCTTGGCCTCCTCCAGAAGGTACAGCGGGCTCCCCAGACTTAGAGCAGCTTTTAAAGCTGACGTTTCGTCAGCAGCTTAGCCAGGAGGTGGGACAACCAAAAATACTCCAGTGAGATCAGTGACATGAAGAGGAGCCAGGGCTGTGCGTGTGCTGTGCTCACAGGGGAGATGCCCCCAGCAAAGCGGGGCTCAGGTCACTGCTATGAAGTTGCTCCAAGAGCTCAGGAAACCTCCTAATTCCCAGACTAGTATTTTATTTCTGGAAAAAAGCAGGCCAGTTTGTTCCCCTGCCAACACTACCCTGGGTTTAACTCTCTCTCCTCTTTGCTGATACTGCTTCCCTGGACATTAAGGATGGTGACCAGAGCCCCGCGTGGGTACTTGTATCACAGAAGGACACATCCATGGTGTGGGTCCTCCTGCCCCTTACCTGGTACCTGCTCACTCGCTCCTGCTTGATCTGCTCAAATTTCCGTTTCAGCTCGCTCTGCCGCTCCAGCCGCTTCTGTGCCCGGCCCACGTACACCACCCGCCCGTTGATCTCCTTGCCGTTCATGTCGGCCACGGCCTGCCAGCAGAGAGCACGGCTCTGAGCACCGCAGACCCCCGCCCAGCCCCACCACGAGCAGAGACCTCCCCAGGCAAGCGCAGGGCAGGGGCGTTGCTCTCAGAGCCCCCAGCAAGGGCTGGCCCTCGCGGGTGCTGCCCTTCCAGGTACCCACGCTGGTACCCAGGCCTGCAGGGACAGCAGGTTCCCACTCAAGGACAGGGGAGGTGACCGGCTGGGACAGTCGACAGGCAGTCGAGCTGCCCACTGCCTCGCCCCAGTGATTTGCTGCTTGCCTTCTGGGCTTCTTCGTGCTTCTCAAAGTTCACAAACCCAAAGCCCTTCGAGCGGCCGGAGCTGTCCATCATGACTTTGACGCTCAGAGTCTTTCCTGCAAGAGGGAAGGAGAAATTGTTCTGAAAAAGGGTGCCCACCCAGGGCACAGGAGCAAGCAAAGCCACCACGAGGCACCAGTGCAGTGAGGAGATCAGTCAAGTGGCAGGAGGAGCTGCTGGATCCCTGCTGCCACATGGGAAATGGAGGCTGCGGGGCGGCCAGCACAACCCCTCCCACCCAGGATGCTGCTCACATTGCCACTGGCTTTTTGGGTTCTGTGGCCAGAAGTTCTCATCTCCCTTCATAAATGGATGCACACATTGGGTTCACCTGAAGGGCACTGAGATTAGCTGAGCACAGACACTGCTGTGCTAACTCGTGGACTGTACTCAGCCCTGGTGCAAGAGGCGTCCTCCAGTAACAGGAGGAACTGGGAAAGCCACTTGTGCTTTAAATCCAGCCTTAACATCTCCTATTTCTGGGGCTCCTATACCCAGTCAGCATGCTGCTTTCAATACAACTTCAAAAATAAACAAAATTCAAAACCTGCAAATCCACAAAACTTTAATTTGGAAGGAAGGAAGTGGCCCCAAAAGAAGAGAACACCTAACGGTATCCTCTGCCATTACAGGAAAACGCACGTGGCATCCCGACAGCTTACGTCACTGCAGTCCTGTGGCCACATGGTGTGATCACAACAAGAGAAGGGCTCTGTATTCCAGCCAAGCATTCTCCCCATTTTCTTTACAGTTGCCCCAACTCCATTTTACCAGACATTCGGACATTTGGCTTCAACAACCACACTCACCAAACTTGGAGAATATTTCCCGCAGTCTGTCATCATCCATGTCATCCCCGAAGTTCTTGATGTAGACGTTGGTGAACTCCGTCGCCCTAGCCCCAAACTCTGCGTCGCGCTCTTTGCGGGATTTGAAGTGGCCAACAAACCTGCAGGAAGCAAGCAGAGGCCCATGAACTCCCCACATGCTCTGCAGGGGGAAAACAGAGGCACCTGTCTTGGTAGGGGCCAGGAGAGACCCTTGCGCTTCAGGCGCTGCTTGGGTCACCCACTGAAGCAGAGGGAGCACTGCTACAGGCTGCAGCCCCGTCCTGGGCACAGCCAGGGGTGTCCCGTCCCCCCCCCCCCCCCAAAAAAAAAAGAGGATGACCACATTTCAGCTCTTTCTCTGAAGTTATCACCAAGCCCTTCAGGAAGCTGCTTGCCTCCACAAGAAAGGGATGTACGGAAGCAGCTCACAAGATCTGAGGTGATGCAATGTCAGAGGGCTGGAGAACAACCAAACCTCTTCCTGCCCCAGATTATCTGACCCTGATAGCGGCGATCAAGGACCAGCCCTGCTTTGTGGGCATTCATTGCACTGCCTCGGCAGGAAAACACAGCCCTGGGTCAGGTTCCTTCCCCACCACCAGGAACGACTCAAAACCACGATCACGCTTCCATCAGCACGGGCCACAGATGACTCACAGCTCCGGAAAGCAGAGCTGTAACGCTCAGCTGGGAAGGGAAGGGAGGAGACACCCAGGGCAGGAGGCAGCAGCCTGAGCAGGGCACGTGTTTGCTCAGAAGCATGCACCAAGCTGAGGGAAGAGTGCCACGGCAGGCCCAGGGACGCTCCTCCTCCTGCGCTTACACCTTGCGGTCGTTGAGCAGCATCCCGTTCATGGTCTCGATGGCCCGAGTTGCTGCCTCCTGAGTCTCAAAGTGAACAAAGCCATAGCCACGGGATCCGTTTTCATCACAGACCACCTACAACAGCAGGGCAAGGAGAAATAAATTTAAAGAGAAAAGTAAAAACCACAGATGGTAGTTTTCTCCCAACTTGCACATGAGTTAAGTCTCAGGGAAACCCACCCTCCCTTCTCAGGGGCGTTACCCTCGCTCCCCTGCCACCCCACTCCCGCAGCAGCGCGGTGTTCAGGTGCTCACAGGTTGCAGGTCAGGGACCACGAGGAAAAGAGAGGGGTGGGTGCAGGGAGGAAAAGCACCCTGTCCCCAGGGGAAACGCGGTGGCTTGTGGCTTCCATGAAGGCAAAGGGTAGGAATTCAAAAGAAATTTTGGAAGAGAAGCAGGGAAGTGAGTTTCAGCTGATGGGAATGCACTGCCAAGAACTTGGGCAAGCCCCCTCCGCCGCAGCACAGCCGCAGACACACACCTTGCAGGACAGGATGTTCCCAAAGGCCGAGAACGTGTCGTACAGGGCTTTGTTATCAATGGAGTCATCCAGGTTCTTGATAAATACATTTCCGACCCCTGACTTCCTGAGCCCGGGGTCTCGCTGGGACCACATGATTCGGATGGGCCGGCCTTTGATCACCTCGAAATTCATGGTGTCCAGGGCTCGCTCAGCTGGCAAAGAGGTGAGCACAGAGGGAGAGAACGGTCACAGAGATGGACCTCCTTCCCCGTCCTACAGCACACAGGACGGGCACAGGAATTGGGGACACTGCTGGGCACCTCGTTAAGCCAAACGAGGCAGGAGGCCTCAGCACATTCCAGAAGCACCTGGCAGCAGCACATTAATCTCGCAGCAAGCTCGAGTTTGGCAGATGCCCAAGTCATTTACTGGGTAATGACTCTGGTCTCCAGGGCAACTAACCCAACACCTTCCCATCGCTGCTGCCTCCCTCCAAAATAAGTCTCCTTGTGGGTAATTCTGCCACTCAGTGCTGTATTGCTGCAGTCAGCGGGGTGAGAAGGCCCTGCCTGCCAGCAGGGACATCACAAAGGGGACATGGCTTCTCCTTGGCATGAGCTGGCAGGGCAGAAGGGGGTTTCAGCGCCCTTCCCCATGAGCTCAGAGGGAGGAGGCTCTTGCAAGTCCCCTTCCTCTCCCCGTGTACAAACCTCAAGCCCTGCTGCTGCATCACCCCCCAGTCCCCGAGATGGGCCGCCACCCAGCCACAGGAAAAGAGAGCACAGACCGGGGTTAACTGCAACCAGAACCCATCCTCAGCAGGGTATCAGCAGCCCTAGCAGCTGACACATCCCCTCAGACAACCGCTGGCCCCGCTCCTCTCGCACCACCCCAAAGGCGTAAGGCAGCCCCTCGGGACCACCCCGCACGGGGCTCACCATCCGCCGGCTGCTGGAAGTTTATGTAGGCATAGCCCAGCGATCGGCGCGTGGCAACGTCCCGGCAGACTCGGATGGACATGATGGGCCCGGCGGGCGAGAACTTCTCGTAGAGCATGGCTTCGGTCACGTCTGGGTGGAGGTCCCCCACGTACAGAGAGGCTAACGGGTAGCCGGGGCCGCTGGCGTTCATGGTGTTCAACTGCAAAGCTCAGCTGTGAAGGGAGACGGATTTGAGACACAGAGCGTGGGTCTGGGTCAGAGCAGTCCTTCCCCAGGAGGGACCTCCACGAGATGAGAAGCCCCCAGAGCAGAACACAGCGGGGTACCGAGCTGTGTGAGGAGACAGCAGCCAGCACTCAGGATCCCCCCGAAAAGCACAGCTTCCAGCTGGAAACACGCCTCCGAGGCTCCTACCTGAAAGCCCCAAACCCCCCGGGCCTTATTAAAACGCCCCGGGGGGGGGGGGGGGAGGGGCAGGGGGGGGGGGGGGGAATGCACGGCGGGCTGAGAGGGGCCGGGGCCGCGAAGGGAGCTGGGGGAGAAGCCCGGGGAGGCGAGGGACGATCCCCGCGTGCACGGAGGGGCCGTGCGGGGCTGTGGGCCCCCCCCATCCCCTCACTCACACCGAGCAGCTCCGGCGGCTCCGCTCGCAGCGCCGCTCCCGCTGCGGCTGCTGCCAGCCCCCGCCTCTTCCCGCGGCGGCGCCGGGGGCGGGCCGGGGCCGGGGCCCTCCCCGGGGCCTTCCCCGCCCTCCGCCGGCTCCGCCCGGCCCGGCCCGGCCCTGCCCGGCTCGGTTCGGTTCGGCTCGGCCCGGCCCGCGGCACCGCCCCCGGGGGCAGCCGGGCGGTGCGGCTCCAGCCGCCCGCTGCCATCGGGCCGCGGGTCCGTGCCAGGCCCCCGCGGGTAGTTCCCTGAAGGGGCAGTCCCAAACTCATCCCACAGCCGAGGGGTACGAAATACGGGGACGAGACGCCCAGGAGACACGGGCCCGGCTCGGCAGGAGTCCCTCGCCCTCAGACACCCCTCAGCGCCCCTCAGCACCCCGCGCCCCCTCGCCCCCAGAGGTCAGAGCCCAGCTGCGCCATGGCACGGGGCTGTCACGGCTCGGGGCCCTGTCACGGCTCGGGACTGCTCCTGAGGCGAAGGCCGTCACCAAACGACCCCCAGCACAGCTGGAAGGAGGGGTGAAGAAGCAGATGAATGAGCCCAGGGTAGAGCCAAGGCAGCTCGGCCAGCAGCCTGCCCAACACGCACAAGCATCTCATCTCCATCCACGCTTCTGCCGGGCTCGGGCCTTGCGGCCACACTGCCTCTGCCGCCGCATTTCGAGGAGGGCAATTAGTGCAGCAGGGCAAGCGTCTCATGCTGACTCCAGCTGAACAGCTCTGGTGGATTTCAGGACAAATGGCAATTCTTCTGCTGCTGCAGAATGCTCCAGCACGGCTCAGCAGCCTTCCTCTCAGCCAGCCCCCAGCCAGCACACATCGCACAGCCCTGCGGTCCCAAACTGATCTGACCACACTTGCCTGGCTCCATCCCATGCCCTGCTTTCCTTTAGCACCCAGAAGGGGCAGCCACGGCACAAGTCGGGACAGAACTTCACTGAAACGTCTTCTGGTGGTGTCCCACACTGAACCGCCTCACCCAGGGTCAGATCAGCAGTGCCAGGAACGAGGGAACAGCAGCACCAACTGCATCAGTGCAAACGTGCAGAGTACGCCCAGACTCCTACAGTGCCTGGGCCAACCTTTCCCAAAATATATAATTATTTGAAAAATACCCTCTAACTCATCATCACTGGAGACCAGTCTGCCTGAGATTATTACCCCTAAACAAGAAAGTAAGAGTAGGAGATGTTATCTGAAAGAACCAGTGCAAGACCAGCGCCCTTCCAGCAGCTAGCAAGCCCCAGGATTTTTCCTTTTAGGAGCTGACAATGGCATTAGCGTGAGTCAGATTGAGAGTTTGCAAACACCACAAAATTCTGCAAGAGCAGATATGACTACAAAAACTGAAGAAAGTGGCAAAGCAGTAGTAAGTACAGATAAAAACAGAGAGTGAATCATTTAAAAGCAGGGCATAGGACAGATTAGTGCTTGATCAGCAGCTCATTTTGTTTTGGCCTAATGCGTTTGCAGTGATCAAACAAAAGAATCTGAGCGGCATTATTCACAGAGCACACTGCTGTACCATCTCCCCACTCAAGTGAAATGGGGTTTTGAAGCAGTCAGGACATTTGCTTGGTCCGCAACCAACCTCCTCAGCACCCTTAGGGTGACTGGTATCAACCAGCCCGACTATTGCTTGTCAGTTCTTCAAGCACCGCTTCCAGGAAGACAGCTCCAGTGTGCATTTGCACTCGCAGTACTGCTGCTTTCGTACACCACCAGCTGAGAACAGCGAGTTAACTAGAGCATATGCAGGTTATTCACCAGTGCAGCCCGGTACACAAGCAGATGATTGTTGGAGGCCCAGCTGGAAAGCTAACCCTGCGTTCAGAAGTATGCATTTAAAAGTTTCCCTAAGGGAAAAAGCTTTAAACAGAATTGGCCAACTGCAGCAGCAAGTGCCGTAGCAGACTTTTCTCATGTACAGTGTGCTCACCCATACAATATGCAGTGACTCATGGCAAATTAGATAGATATTTATAGCTGCATTTCTTTTAAGTCCTGCAGTGACAATACAAATGTGACCTCAACAAAAATGAAGAGAAGTGGCGTTCTCTACTACAAATGTGGGAGCGTGAGGGGGAACACTCTCTGCAAAGGAACGAGCAATTACGTATTAGTACCCTTTGGAAACCATGAATCAACTCACACAATTCAAGATTGTTTAATTGAAGGTTTAATTGAAGGAAGTGGTGGCATCACCATCCCTGGGGGTTTTCAAGGAAAGGTTGGACATGGCACTTTGGGACATGGTTTCGTGGGTGACAGTTGTAGCAGGGGGACGGTTAGACTGGGTGATCTGGAAGACCTTTTCCAACCTTAATGATTCTGTGAAGTGGTGATTCTGGTACCAAGTATTTTTGCCACAAGGATGGAAAGACAACAGACACAAACAACTGATAAAATTTTTTTATTATTCACTTTTGAATTCTTTTACACTTTCCTGATTATTTTGTGTAAGGTGAAACTAGAACTGTTTAAAAGACATACACAAATCTAGTACATCAATAACCAGGTTTTTCTTTTTGCTATACTATTCTCACAACCACGTGTGTGCTAGGCAATATAACCGTCACAGAAGCAAACTTTAGGCAGAATACTGGTCAGTAAAAACAAAGCGAAAAGAGCTACCAGATATACAGACAGGCTCGGTTCCACATTCACTACTGCAATTATCAAGCGCCAAGTATTAACTGCACAATTTGTTCAGCTAGTAGAGGGGAGTTTTAAAATCAGTGCATGAAATTCTCTCTCCAGCAGACGGATGGACAGACAAACAGATGGATCCTATACCTAAGTGGAATGTGAAGGCAGGGGGATGATACCGCGAGACTGATAGGTGATTCCTAATCTTTTCCACTGCATTATTCACGCAACTCTTATTAGGTTTTATTCAATGGGACATGTCTGAAACATAACTAGGTGAGGACATTGGGAGCTCAAATATTACAAGCATTGCAAGTGTGTAAGGTCTGCATTCCAGTACAGTAAGTGGGAAAACCTGAATATTTGAGCCAGATCTTGGTATTACCAAAAAAAATGGCAGATGAGCTGAAGACCGCAAGAGCACTGGCAGCTCTCAAACATTCAAGACAGAAACCTGTCCTCTAGCAGACTCAGGTCTCGCCTACCATCCTGACATCACCCCCAACGAAAGGATGATGTACATGTGGGAACCCAAATTGTTTTAATGGAATTTAAGCGGGTGAAAGGGTCGAGGATGAATAGAGTCCGATGGGAGAAAATTTCTATAAAGCAAACTTAAAGACGGCTCAGTGGACTACTTAAAAGGCTTTCAAGATAAAATCGAAATGGGAATACCATGGAGTTTTCAATTCACCCAAGAGTAAAGTAATGCTAAAGTGGCAGATCGCTTCATGGTATCATCCAAACTAATAAGGCCATTCAAAAAATTGAATCTTCTCCTATTGCAAGTCCATGGTAGCGAACCAAGAATTCTCACTACTGAAGAATATCTAAGGTATAATTAGGTACGTTATTGCTGTGGGAAGGGGCTTAGTCATGCATGTTGTATGGGCATGAAACCACTTTTAGAAGTCAAATCCCAGTTATCTGCCAGTGTAAAGAGTTTGGAAATCAAGCTGCTAACTCCCCCGTTACCCTCTTCCCCAAAACAAACCCAATCCCCAGAAAGACAGGATTGACAAAGTGAGCTTTTGACTGAAAGCGGTGCCTCAGACTTGGTTAAAAATGTCTACAAAGTGTGCCTGTTAAACTAACTCATAGCAGTGTGTTACTAACTGGAATGCCATACATTGGATTGTTTTCCTTCCATGCCCCAGTGTCACAATAGAATCTCTATAACTTTCTGTACAACTTTACAACAGAATTGTACTTCGACTATTTTGGTGCCAGATTATGCTTGCCATTGTTACATAATTGATGTCTACTCTTCTACCAATAAGAGTTTTGTAAAGTCAATTGCAATCACAAAACCCATAATCACAGTGTTCAGTTAAAAATATAAACACGGTAATCATAACTGTAAATGTTCATAATAGGAAAATTCGGAATGCCATTATAATAACCGACCTCCATTTTAAGTACACAAAACACCAACCAACCGTTTTTACCCCACAGACAGTTTTTGCTACGTTGAGGTTGTGAAAGTCGATGTACTATTCTTTTTGCTTGTCGCACAAAGGGATATATGTGTAGGATACAGGGTGACATTGAACATATAGTGAAGCATGACAGCCATTAGTTCTCTCCCTCCCCAGCATCCCCTTCATCTCCCTGGTTTTCCGACGTCCATAGCTGTAAGAAAATAGAAACACGTTTATGCTGAAAGCACACGGTTAATTACAACTGTCAGGAAAGGGAAGACAGTGTAATTAGCAGTAGCTATGCAATTTTCTCAGCTAAGAGTAACAGGGAATTGAACTTAACAGTAAAAAGAATGAACTAGAAAACAGGTAAAGGATTACAAGTAAAAAGCAAACAGTCTGCAAGCTGAACACAACCTGACTGTTGAGAACACACATACTGCGCTTTGTGTTACAAAAAGCCTGAGTTTGTTACAGCAGTTAACAAGTGATCTGATCTAAACCAGCAAGTCTAACTGGTCTGGTTACAAGAAGCAGTGCAGTTAAGACATGCAGTTAATGCTTCAGAAATGGCAATTTTAATGGCACAGATCTACATAAAGCTTCAGGTGCTGAGTCCTCCTTAGTGGAGTCCAGCAGCCTGAAGAAGTACCAGCACAGAATGCAGCAGTTTGCCCTGTAATACTTACAGTGAGGTTGTCCCTAAGCAGCTGCATGATGAGAGTACTGTCTTTGTAAGACTCTTCATTCAGCGTGTCCAGCTCTGCTATCGCCTCATCAAATGCCTAGAAACACACAAGAAACTTTTACTCTGTTTACACAGATCTTATAAATTTGCCATAAAAGCTTTGTGACAAAAGCTTCCAGTTATTTTTCTTTTTTCACCAAGGGAAGAAAAGTAAACCAAAGTAAACACAGGATCACTAGATGACCCGTGGGAAAAGCAAAGGGGCCGGATTAAGGCCACTCTACCGCCACGCCAATAGCAAGTACTGAAGAGGCAAGCGCACACACTGCCATACTGAAGAGTAATTCACACAGCTCACAGTCAGGTCTAAGAGGAACACTTAACAGCAATACCTTCATTAAAGAAGGCCTCAGTGGTTTAAAGTGCCAGTAAAAGAGAAAGGTACCACCATTAAGTTGATGTACGTTATACACACAAACCACAAACAAGTTGGTGGGTTTTTTTTTTTTGAGAGTGGAGTAGAATTCTTTGGTTTCGTTGTTTTGTATTTCTTTTCAAAAGAGCACAGGGAATCAGGTACATTTTAATAGAGATTAATAACGCCACACTGCCCATCCGTTACACATGAAAGCACATGATGCAGGTCAGAGCTGAGAGCCATGAGTAAGCGTCCTGTCTCATTCAGGTTTCAAACAGATGTAAGCATATAAGCTAAAAACAGGAATAGCAGCAGTATTTTGCTAAGGAAAACATCACTACTTGTTACAAAATATTGTTAATGTGCATATAAGTAACACAAATGCAGCTAATGCCATATTAAAGTTACTACCAGAAAATTTTTAAAATGTAAAAAACCTCCATTCAGAAGGTTCCAATCCAGATTTAGGGAGAAGGCTAAAACCAAATGACTAGCTATCTGGCATCATACAAGTTCCATTTGGTCTCTGGAGAGGCACACACAGTTGCAGTGAGCTATGCTATAGCCTAACTCAAAAAGACAACACGTATTTGCAAAGTGTTCAAATGTAAAAAACAAATATTTCACTTTAAAAGTGTTTTCAAACTTGACACGAGCAATCTAAGATAATTATATGGACATTGGAAGAGGTACTTGGTCTCCCTTTTCCCTAGATCAACCACCTTAGCAAATTGCCTTAATTGGACTAGCTTATAGCTTAGCCTTACCTAACTTACCTGACAATACACTAAAATGACTACAGTTTAAAGATGACAGCGTTTTTAAAGAATTTCATATGAGAAAGTGTAACAATTTGCAAAATACTGCTGTAACCATGTCATTACCTCCTTAGCCCCCATAAGAACTGGTAACGTGAGGAGTCTGCTTACCGTCTTTGCCAGATTACAGGCTTTTTCAGGAGAATTGAGTATCTCATAATAGAAGACAGAGAAATTGAGAGCCAGACCAAGTCGAATGGGGTGCGTTGGTTGCATCTCTTTCTTGCTAATTTCAAATGCCTCCTGGTAAGCTTGCTGAGAGTTTGCTACCGTTGCTGCAAGAAGCAATTGCAATCGTATTCATGTACAGTACCTCACCGTATTTCATGGGGGAAGCTATTATATTCTTTGTCTAGACTATCACACCACTAGATAGACATATAATTACAAACATGGAAGCTTTTCAACGATTTAAGAGGTAAAAGCCTACCACTTGCTGAACTATTAAGGCAGAAATATTTGTTCAGATAAAGGTTTGAGCTACAGAAGTTAAGTTCTAATAAATCCAGACACCATCATGTGGGGAAAAAGAGGTATCTAAACTTCCAATTTAAACACTCGTGGAGAAAGAAACTTTTAGCAGGTAGGCCATGAATTCTGTATTTCAGTTTGAGGTTTTAAAACAAAGACAACAGTCCCTTCCCTGGCTAATGACCAGTGGAAAAATGACCAGTTTGACATCATTCTGGAGCTTATTAAGGTTGCAAGTTACCAACCAGATCAAACACCAAAAATTCAGGATGTTGCTTTAACACTTCAGGATTAATTGGTTTATCACTCAGTAAACCAATATCCCATATCTGCATGCAGAAAGCTTGCAAATAATGAAGACTTGTGAGCTAAATTCATAGTTTAAACAAGATGATAGCAACAAAGCTTTTTCCATAAGAAACAACGTTCTCTTCCTCCATACTCCAGGAAAAGGATTTTACATTGTGAAATGTGCTTAGAAATCTGCCACTGAGGTTGTGGCTGCAAACAGAATCTGACTTGATGAACATCTGTCAATCACTTCTATAAATTTCAGTGAAGTCTGTTTCTCTAAGTGACTCGCACTGCACTCATCTTCAACACTACTGAGTACTATTGAAGAAAGAAATATTTCAGGTTAGGAGAAAAGGACCCAAGTATTTTTCTTACTTTATTCTGCCCAGCCCCCAGCAGAATGAGAAATTTCACCTCCACCTACTTTGCTTATTGTCCCCAGACGCCACCTCTGAGAGGTATCTGTAGTAATCGCCTTTCATTTTCAAATAGAAGACCTTGCTTTCTGGCTGCGTGGCGTTGACAATAAGGTATTTATCCAGGAGTTCCTGAGAAAGGAAACACTTTTTTTCCCATGTCATACAAATAGCGTCTGAAACAGCCCTCATTACAATGGTAAACATGAACAGTTAAAACATTAACAGTGACTTATGCACACTCATGCATTAGTCATATTGATGTTCCCTAAACTCAGGAAAAAAAAAGATGACTCCTATCCTAGTCCCTGAAAAGCAGAAAACTTGCTACAGTGGGGCTGTTGACAATTGACTCCTGCAGAATCTAATGGCCATCAGAGCTTAGGACTGCAAATACTCCCTTGAAATATACTGAGGCAAACCTACATCCACAGGCAAGCTAACAAAGGGCAGCAGCTCAACATCAGCACAAATCTAGGCACTTTTCCTGCCATGAACTTGAATTCTATACAGAGCAGTGAAACTATCCGTAACAAACTGATTCTATCTGCAGCTCCAGCTAAAAAGCTGAAGAGTGGCACAGTCAGCACATGTACCTTCAGAAAGGGATGCAAAGGCTGAGAGTACTGACAGCAACTGTTCCCAAGAACAGATCTTTAACAAGGTGAGCACCAATAAAACGCATCCCTCTTATCTAAGTGGGGAAAACAGCAAAACTAACTTGGGGGAAAAAATACAGACCTTATACTTCCCCCAGAAAGGCAGTACACAAGCTTCATGATGTCAGCATTCATTGATAAAAGAATTTACAGAAACAGTCGGCTTTTTAGCAGGACTTATGCTAGTTCCCCAGCAGGTCTGAATTTGTTTTCATGGTGATCACTAGTCAGCAGTTAGAGGTCTTCAGCATTGCCTTGTCGACATCCTTCTATTTTTTTAAAAAGTGTTCATTTGTAACAATAAACTAATGAATTCCTTAAACTAGACAATCTAGGACATAGAACTGGACTTAAATGTGTAGTTATGCAAAAATATTTCCCTGCTACAGTGCTGCAGTATCTACAACCTGAGTAAGATTCTTTAAGCCTCCCTGAAGAACGCTGCAGTACTAGTTACTGTTATTTTTGCTGTTTGATTATTACCAGAACATCATTGCAGATATCCTGCAATTCAGCCTCAATTTTCTCACGATATTCTCTTCCCATCTGCTGTTTCTTCTCATTCCTCTCTGTTTTCTGTTCGATGCTGGAAATCACACGCCAGGACGAGCGACGGGCACCAACCACATTCTTGTAGGCAACTGAGAGTAGATTCCTTTCTTCGTTGGACAGTTCGTGCCCCTGCTCGGTGACAGCCTTCATAGCAGCAGCCATGTCATCGTAACGCTCGGCCTGTTCGGCCAGTTTGGCTTTCTGTACCAACTCACTTTTATCCATGACTGTCCTGTAATTAGTGGGGAATAAAAACAGATATTTGATTGTCTACACAGTGAAAGTTAACGTTGAGGGGTGAAGCACAACTCACAGGTGGTAACAGGTAGGAAGTTTACCAACTGGAATAAATATGAAGGTTTTTTAAAAAATACTCTTTTGACAGTAATTTGCACATTTTAGAAACGATACATAATCTCAACCCTGAAGGCTCATAAGCATTATCCTTCATAGTGCAGAAAAATCAACGTCATCATTAGTTCAAGTACAGCAATATGCTACCCGTGTAAACCTCTCCCTGTTCCCATACAGGCCATAGCTCAGCCAGGAAGACAATTCATGTTCTAATGCAGAAACCAGCAGGGCTCTTTTTTTTTTTACTGCATTAGTCTTCAACAGCAACTGATTAAGAGTATTGAACGACTGGGCAGATCCTCCCCACAACAACGCTTGTCTGCACACTGCAGGAGCTATTTCTGTGGGGTTAAGTAAGCCATACCCAGTACAGGGGCACCTACGGGCAGCCCTGGAAAACAGATTTATACTGTCCTGCTAGATTTTTTTAAATATATTCTTCAATGTATATTTAATAGACAATTCTACACACCTAGAGTGGCTGCAGTCTTCGGTTTCCAAGAGCTTTTAAATAACACTGACATTCACAAAGACTCAATGGGATGTGGCCCACACGAGTCACTAGTGCAAAACCAATTGCTTGTATGGAAATAACTTGTTTATCGTCTCTGATAACACAGTTATTATATGAAGCCAAGAAAAACACATCACATGGCCGCTATGCCACTGAAGAACTTGAGCAATGAAAAATGAAGTTGGTAAAGAATGTGTCTGGGAGGCAGACTGAGTGTTGCTTGCTTCTACAGGACAATGCCAACATTAATCAACTTGGAATATAATGTTGTTAGTTCAGTGGCCATCACCTAGGCCCAGGTTCATGGGAAAACTTAAACAAGTCTCCTTGCTTTCATCAAAAAAAGAAGTGGATACCTCAATACCTCAAACTCTCAGGTGTCCCAGATTCATCAGTAAAATTTCTCCAGGTAGGCAGATCTGCATTTTCAGACAGACCCAGAATCGTCATTCGTGTTAGTACCGAGCAATAATGTTCCTCTCTTACTCCCTGAAGTCCAATCAGGACTCACTGTCTAGATCAGAAGCTCTCAGCCTGAGACCTAAACAGCCTAAAAACAAGTCTAAAAGGACAAGAAAAGCTAAATGAGAACACTAAGTTTACATTTAGCTTTCATACGCTTGTGTTAATTAGGCAAGAGACTACAGCTCTATTTGAAACAACACTACACTGGTACATATATACGTATGTAAAAGACTAACATTTACCAGCGAGAGAACCCACTACATTTGTAACTGCTGCATCCAGTTGTCAACCACTCCCTAGATTCAGCACTAAATTTAGATTGTCTGAAGACAGAATTACTTCTATGGGAAGTAATGGCATTTACTTACCCACCAACACAGTACACCTGAAGAACGCTTTTCATGCCACAAGAGCCAACTTTAAGTAACAGGTCACCTAAACAAAACAGTTCCAAAGCAGTTCTAATTTCCTCACTGTCTGCACGGCTTAGTAGAAGCAGTTCAACTGCAGTCTTCTCTTCCTCCCAGGGAAAGTGATTATTTTGTAGAAGCAGCCTGTTTGTTGAAGCCCAGAGACAAGTAACTCCAACAGTTTACATTTTGCCAATGAAAGGTCAGTATCATCTTTGATCTGCGTTTTGCCAATACTGTTCTAATGCATTCTCAAGTTATCCATGCAGAATTCTGTTTACAAACAGCCTACAGTTTAGTTTTGAAATGGCGTAGTTTGTTTTATCAAGCTCGCTGACATATTTATCCATGGATGCAAGTCAGTTCATGGCAGTCAATGGGTTCGTATAAGGACATGTTAAGGAAACCAGACAGAACTACAAGGACAAAGAGCTAGTGGATAAAAGAGCTCCAAAAACCAGCTTAACGTATCATCAGCTGTACAGCCAAAACATCAGCACAAAGCATTAGAATGTTGTTTTTCAAACAAGAAATTTATGCACATCTTAAATGTAACTTATACTGATTACTGAAGATGGAGCTCCTCAGAACTTCACTGGTTTATGTCTGACAAATTAAGAATTCACTATGCAGGGGCTTGCACTGCTTATCTTAATATCTGTACTGTTTGTTAGTAGTTTTGCCATGAAACTAGAAGGTACTATTCCAAAAAATGGATTTGACAGAACTTAAATACAACAAGGAAAACATCGCCCACGCCAAGACGTCTGCAATCCGGCAGTAAGCCTACCTTTATTTCACTCACAAAGTGCTGCATAAAGGAACTCTGTTAAAACCTTCATTTTATTCTCCATCGCTTACCTTGTTAGAAGCCTGGAGAAGAGCTTTGCAGAGCTATGCTGGCTTGAGCTCCAAAAGAGGGAAGTGTTTGCCAGAAGGAAAAAAAGATACAAGGAAAGGAGTGATGTTTGAAAAGGCAAAGAAGCAACTATCAGTTATAACTGGTTCCTCCCATAAAGGAGATGAAAGCCACGCTCTAACAATGGATGAGTGTGCCACAGTCTGAAACAAGCAAAGCCTAGAGCTAAAAATAGTCCTAGGCCACAAACAGAAGCCATCTAACAAAGGCTACCTGCAGCTAGGAGCAAAACACACAAAGGTGACAAACAGAAGGCCGACAGGAACGATCTAGTCTAGCACTACTGAAGCCATGCCATGTTGGCAAGGGGGAAAGAGGGGAGATGGAGAAGGAGCGAGGACGTGCAGATCACAGCCACGGAGGAGTCCCCGAAGTTGCCCGTTCTAAGCAGAAGATTCTCAGATGCGTTAATACATGTAAAATTCATAAGGCTGCCCTCTTCAGAATCTGTCAAACCACAACTCAGTGGCCTTCCACAAAGCAGTGGCTGGACACTATTTACAATAAGGAATGCCAACCACTAGCCTGCAGCCCACAGTACCAGCAGCCACAAATCTGGAGCACTGCAGTTCCCCACGCTCTAAATAGGAGATAAAAACAGTAACTCTCTCCCCAGTACAGCCTAACGTCTTCCAATCCCTATTACAAATGCATAATCAATCGTACGTGTGCAGATACAAGAAGGTTACAACTGCTTACTTCTCACCTCCAAAAATAAAAGGCTGCGTAGGTGAGATCTGATACAATCATAAAGCACCAAAGGTGGAGGTCAGAGCCTGTCAGACATCAGTTTGACTGCCTGGCTACTTTCAGAAGCAGCTGCAGAACGAAGGTGTGACCGACCTGGAAACGGCACCCAGAGGCTGTATGCCCACAGAGATCTCAAGAGAGGATGGATGCACAGAACTGGAGGTTTACAGCTCAGCAACAGCTGAGGAGCAAAACACGTAGGTAGTGTTCTTCAGGAGGCCGCAAGTGCTCAGGTGCTCATCTTGCTACCCAGCAGTTACACATCTGCTCCACAGCCTTTATTGTTTCCAGGCTCAATGAACTGTTTAGGACAAAGCCACAACAGATCAGAAGTAACCGTGTTTAAAGTCTGTAGAAACCAGATGAAAACTGACAGTGAAAAAAATCTGGCTTATATAACATATCGAACTGACAGGACAATACTAATAAGCCTACGGTGGCCTGAAGTCTGCTGCTCTCCATGACCTATTCTTCTGATGCTAATTAAGTTATTGATTTCTGCATATTTTCTTCTCTTTATAGCAAGCATTAGAAGCTGTCAAACAAACGCTTCCACTTCATTAAAACCCGGTGAGAAAGCAGTGCAATTACTAGCTTGACATATCAGCCGCTAATGAGCCACGTAGAGACGCAGGTTAACAGGCTGCCTTGCTACGAAAGAAGGACGTAAAACCAGATTTGGTGAAGCGTGACACAACCAATTCTCAGTCACCATCTTTGTAGGTCCGTTCAAATTCTACCATGAGAAGCAGAAGTTTGGTACAAAACTTGGAATTCAATCCCCACAACATGTGAACATTCCTCAGAGATTTCTGGATGGGCAATTCATTCCAAAATTAAGTATTCACGTGAGGAAAGTGGTGTCTCAATTTACACTTCAATAATTACCTAGACTAAATGCTTTGGGGACAGTATTTCTGAAACAAATGGCAAAACCTTCTCCATGCTTCAGGTACACACATGCTGACGCTGGAGCTACAACGCTGGCAGAACTGTGTGACATTGCTGATACTCGCTGTCCAGTAGGCATCACTCCCAATAAATATTCCTTACAAGAAAGGAGCTGGCTCCTTAATGGACTGCAAGGAACCTTCCTTTCTTTAGCTTAGCATCAGGCATTTCACTTCATCAGCTTTGTCTCTCTACTCCGGTTCCTCCAAAGGTAACCTCGCATTGTTAAGTCACTGATCACAAAATGGACATGTCTGCTCTGTCCGACCACTGAAGTGCTTTGCAACTATCACAAGCTTGGGTATAACGAGCTCAGTACAATATACCGCTACCTTGACCAGGGCAAAAAAAGTGACTTCGCAGTTCTGACACTCACTGACCTTGTGTAGCACATAACTTCAGCCTCCTCTGCATCTGATTCAACATATGCCCTGGCCTTCAGGGCAAATCTTTACACAAACATTAAGATAAAATTAACAGTCAATAAAGTATGTAACCATCATTAATTGTTGTTTCCTAAAACTGACCAATACCACTTTGGAAAAATTACACGCAAGGCTTCCAATCTCTGTAGAGAACTGCAGATTTTCCATCAGAGGTAACAAGAGCACGTAGGGGCACTGATATTGTATGGACAAGTTAAATTTAGTGACAGTATTCTTGCTCTTCTTAATGCCTTCTAAATGAGGAACTTCAGGCTGACAAGCACTGCACTGGCACTTGGTACAGGAAAGCTGCAGGTGGAGACAGGCACGCGGTTCCATAGTACAATATCCTCACACGCTAACACCTTTTTGTTCCTTTGTTCCAACCAGAGTAATTGTTTTTGACTAGAGTCCAGGTGGAAATAGTGAGTTACCCCCAAAAAATCTTCCTCCAGGCACAAAATTCATGCCAAACTAATGCATACGTATCACAGGTAAAGCACTTTTGTTAGCAATAAACTGAGAATATTTATATTGCAGGGTGGGGCAAAACGTGTGGCCATAGAAAGGACACGCTACTGGAAGGCCTGGCCTCGCTGGGATGCATCAGGGCACCAGGAGGATCGGAGTACTAGCTTTTTACCTCGTTATTCAAATAATTATTTTCTTAACTCCTCCTCATCCGAGTTTATTCGCATACAGCACAAAAAGCTGCATACTGGCAGAGGCCTGCTTACAAAAAAAAAGACTCAACATCAAAATAGCAGAGATCAGAACATGCGGTACTGACATAATGAGGTTGAGAAAACTGCACTAGGCCCATCTGTGCAACGAGTCTACCACTTCACTGGTACTGATTCGATAAACAAAGTATTGCGTTGATATTGAAGGACTGCAGAAACAGAGCCAATGAAAGAGGTATTAAATTGTTTCTTTTTTCTCTTCTAGAGCAGTTTACATCTCCCTATTATTTTAAAACAAAAGCAAACTTCTGACTAAGGGCCTGTGGTGGCGCATGTGCGAAAACAAGCATTCCAACCACTGATGCTACAAAACCTCCCAAAAGGTTCTCAAATTCATTTTTTATGTAGGGATTTTATTATTTTACAATGCTGCACAACACGCACTTTGTTTTTCTACTACCATAGAAGTTGTTTTAACTGTTAACAAGGAATTTAAGCAATCGATTTATACTGCAATGGTTGCAGTAGACACATTTTTGGTCCCATGTATTAACAGAGTGACTGTATGCCCTCAAAATGTGATCAGCCCAATTAATATCCAATTATACATACCTTAAACAAAGACTAGGGTTGTTTGCTCTGGGTTACTACCCAGCCTTCTTATACATTGGGACTGGCTTGAAGCAGCCTTCTTTCCCTTTGCAGTCCTCCCTAAACTCATCTCTATTTCCAAATGGACACGAAGAGTTAAAATTGGAAAATACCATTATTTTGTTTCTTTCTAAAACATTCTGAAATCACCTCTGCTCCTACATGAGCGAGCTCACACGACCTGCCATAGAAACAGCACCACCCCAGGGGCGGAATGGGCCCGATGGGTGTGGGTCGCTCCCGATTTTGGGAAAGCCGCGAGAAGGGCCCCGTGGCAGAGCCTGGGCAGGGTTCAGTAAGGCAGGAGCCGTCGGGAGGAGAAGGAGGAGGGCTCAGAATCGCTCCTCGGAGGAGGCCGGCTCTCTCCCCTCACCACGGCCGGGCAGAGCCGAGCCGAGCACTCCATCGCCCGGCGGGAGATGGCGCAGGGCGGGCCTGGGCCCCGCACAGGTGTGAGCGGCCGGCCTCGCCTCACGGGCGGCTCAGGCGGGCGGGGCCGGGCCGTGCCGGCGGCTGGAGAGGAGGAGGCGGCGGCGGCGGCCCCTCCCGGGCCCCGCAGCGGCAGGGGCACACCGTTACACCGCCCCCCCCGCCACCGCTGCGGGGCCCGGCCCGATGGGGGGGAGGGGGGCGCGAAAAGCGGCCCGGAGCCGCCCCGCACCCCGCGGGGCCCTCCCGCCGCGGCCTGCAGCGGCCTCCCCCGCCCGGCCCCGGCCTCCCGCGGGCCCACGGAGGCGCTGCTCGCCCGGAGGGGGGCTGCGGAGGGCGCGGGGGGCGCCCGTGGAGCCTCACCTGGCGGGGGCGGCGGCACCGCGGCCTGGATCCCGGCGGGCGGAGCGGCGGGAGCGCACGCACGCACACACACACACACCCTGCGGCGCTGCGGGCCCGCTTCCGGCCCCGAGGCCACGCCCCTTCCGGCGCCGGGGGGCGGGAGTTGCGGGGAGAGCCGCCTCCCCATTGGGCAGCCGCCGCCGGGCGCGAGCCGGCTCTCGGTTGCTATAGCAACAGGGGTGGTGGTGGGGAGGGGAGGGGCTGTTGGCGCGCGCCCGCGCGCGGGGAGGGGAACGGAGGAGGGGGGCGCGTGCTCGGGCGCGTGCCCGCGGGGTGGCGGCGGCGCGCAGAGGGGGGTGGGGGCGGGGCGCCCGCGCTGAGGGAGCGGGGCGGGAAATGGGGGGGGGGGGGGGGGGGGGGCGGGGGGGGCGGCGGGCCGCCTCCTTGGTGCTGGCGTCCCGCCGGTTCAAACTGCACGGCTTCAGTCACCAGCAAAACCAAGAGCCCACCAAACCCCCCCCAAATAAACAAGATCCTTATCTGCTGGCTGAGTGTTGTGCAATTAGGGTGTTTTGTGTAATGAGTGGCATTTACTGGGGGGTGGAGAGGGAGCGTTTTGGGGGGCCTGAGGGAAAGCCTGGCTTGGTCTCCATGAAGAGTCTGAGGAAAATCGCTCACTTTTACAATGCTGTAATCCCGTGGGACACGAAATGACGTGACCCCCCTGAGTCACAAGTTTCTAGCAGCACTGCCTGTCAAAGCTTTGTTACCAGGGCTGAAAAGCAAAAATCCCTTCAATTACAGGATCTTGGCATCCAATTTTCTCCTTCAGACAAAATCCCATTCCTGTCAAAGCTGCTGCCAGACTTGTTGGCAATGGGAGGACTTCTGCAGTTTCCTGCTTTGCCTCAGTCCAAAGGTCAGTGACTTTGGAGAGTCGGGAGGAAAATCAGCCGGCGCCCATGCTTTATCTTCAGCCACGAGCACTGATTCAGCTGGAGCAGTTATTACCATCTTTCTCTTGTTTCTCCTCCCCCGCTCTTCTCAACAGGCCCCCATCTCCTTGGTTTGCACTCTGGGCTGCTCCCAGCGCTCTTGCTGAGCTGTGGAGGTGCTGGGAGAGCTGGGAGAAGAGCTCCAAAACTTGGTGAAATGACGGCCGTTATCTGCGGGACACGCTTGGTCCATGAACGTGCTCAACATGTCCCCAGAAGAAGCATGTCTCAGGGGAACACGACCATCGTACATGGCCCTGGCAGCTCATCCTGTGGATGTGCTCCAGGATCCTGCTATAGAAAAAGAGACAGCCGACCGGGACCCACTGCAGTAGAGGAGGGGGTCATGGCGTGAACTGAGAGCTTTCGTTCAGAAATAAAATCTTGATAAATTACTCCGTTTTTGTATTTTTTTTTCTGTCATTTTGGAAGCAGTAGATCTCAGCTGATGTAGCTACCAGAAGCAAACAGGTGATGGCACTGCATGATCGTAGTCCCTGCAGCGTAGGAATCCGTGGCTGCCCATCAGTCTGTCACGGAATAAAAAATTCTCAAAATACTCAAAATATAATTGCGATCTATTAAATATAGTTTATTTCTTGATTCTTCTGTTACTCTTTTTTTTCTCTGTCTTCTGCTCTGTCTTCTCTGTCTCTTTATGTTCTCTATCTACAGTCTGCACGTTTCTGTTGTTCCACAGCTGGATCTCACAGATCACTAAATAATGTACTAAGGGATGAATCCCGAGTGGTATCAGCATACTGGTTTATGGCATCTGCCATGGCTTCGCTCTTCAAGCTGGTGAAAGGATGCCCAGCAGAAGCCCAGGTGGTACATTAAGAATTTCATCATTTGTCAGCTCTGGTTGTAGGGATGCTTGGAGCTGTATATGGTGGAGATAAGAAAGGAACCTAGTAAGGAAGCAACACTGAAGACAGAAAGGGATGACAACCAGTGTCTTTTCAGATGAATACTTCTGCAATAGGAAAGAAAAAAGGCCCAGTGGAAGAATTTCTACATTTCATGTCTGTCTTACATTTTCTCTCTGTAAATAAACTGCTTGTGACATTGCGACCAGCTGTGACAAAGTTAAAACTGGAATTAGATTAGTTGGAATTAAATTTACAGAAGATACTGGTACCTCTGAGTGGACTGAACCTAAACTGGGATCAGGGATAAACATCTTGCATAGGATAGAATTAATATTAGCATTGTCATTAACTTTAATTAAAGTGACATTTAAAGCAAAGAGCAGAAGGTTTTTCTCATGGTCCCTGCTAGTTAAATATTAGACTAAATAATACTTTCTTTGGGCATCTTTCAGTTCTTCCTTCTGTCCAAGGAATGCAAGTGGTTTAGTACAGATTTCTATTAAATACAATTTGGACTGAGGTCAAAATGGCCATTTTAATTTGAAGTTGTTTGAAGGTCTGAAGGTGACTTTACAGAACATAGGTAAGAGCATAATTGCAAAGGGACAGAGCAACATACAGCAAGTGACTGTGAGAGCAAGAAAATATAAATGACCTAAATAGTAGAAAATAGTATGATGGGAAATATGGGTAGAATAAATGTCTTGGACGGGATAGGAATTCAGCTCCAGGAATGCAATCTTGGCAGTAGTGTCCCAAACAGAGAATGCTATTTCTGGGGAAGTGCTCTGAACTCTAGGTCATGAATTAAACTCAGGTAATTTATGTTCTGCTCTTGAGTAGTGGCAGTGCAGAAAACAAACATAAATGGAACAGAATATATCGCTGTAAATTTTGTAGCTGTTGAGACCTGTAGAGTTGCTGTGCACATCTGATGCCAGGTAATGGCTAAAAATATATCAAGCCAAGGAACAAATAGCAAACTCTTCAAAGCTGCCAGCTCAAAGAAACCCAGCTTCCAAGCAGGATAGGAGAGGGCCGGAGAAGTAATGTCCCAGCCCTGGTCTGTATTTATTAGCTGCTTCTGACAAGCCCTAAAAAGAGGCAGATGTCTTGATGTTTTGAGACTGAAAGGCAAGTGTTCATTTGATAGGAAACTCTGATCTTTAAGAAGTACAAATACTGTTCCAGTTCTTGATTTCTCATGTTTTTCCTCTCTCAGTGTTTCCACCCATATGCGGTGTGCACCTCCCAGGCCAACGTCAGGCCCCAGGCCTGTCTGCCCAGGGCTCCGGCCTGCTCACCATCAGTCCTCCTCCAGCTGCCTCTGAGGTGTGGGTTCTGTTAGAAAAGCAGCTAGGAGAGACCATAACTCCATGTTGTGGTCAGGGCCAGGTCTGCTCGAGTTTGGATGGTGTTTCACCCCAAGGAGAAGTCTCCCCTTGGCAGGAGAAGGCCCCTTTGGGCCTGATGAGACCAACTTCTAAGGCATGATGAGACCAACCTTTGGGGCCTGATGGGACCAACCTTTGGAGTCTGATGAGACCAACCTGTGGGGTCTGATGGGACCAACCTTTGGGGTCTGATGGGACCAACTCGGACAAGCCAGGGCTCCCCATGGCCCACATGAAAGAAACTTCCCCCTAGCTCATGGCATGGTGGAGCTCCTTTGGTGGAGCACAGGGGAGCTGGACATCGCTGCAGGATGGCAGCTTGACGTCTCTGTGGGATGGCAGCTCTTCTTGTGGCTCCGTGTGTCTGGCTCGGGCCATACGTCAAAGCCCACCCTGGGCTTTTGATGTTTGTTGTGCTCTTTTTAAACACGGACTGTCTGGAGACCTAAAAACCTGAAGCTTAAAGAACAACATTAGCTGCCTAGAGCTCTGAAGAGGTTCTTTATAATGTTAATAAGTGCATGGATTGTTTAGCTTTCATCCTGTGCTAACCCTGACTTTCAAAAAAGAATTTACAGCATAGGGTGGAACTTCATCCCCTTCTAAATAGGACAGTGATTTCCCTCCTCCCATTGCTGCCCAAAATCTTTGGTTCTGTTGTTTGATGTATCAACTGTAGAAGAAGAGGTGACTGTTCCTCCACCTCCCCATGCAAATGACTCTCAGAAACTTAATTATTCTCAGTGAAGTCATGGTGAGAGCTCTGAAGCAGCATGTCTCCAACTGGATTTTTGATCTTTATTCTGGCTTGCGGTTCAAGGTGTCTTTTCCTTAATAAACACCTGCCACTAGACCATTACCAGTTTAACAATCCACAGGAGCTTCCAAGGAAATGGCTACTAACGGTCAGAGCTGGGAAATAGCTCTGAGGATGGCACAGGGCTGATAAAAGGATTAATAAGTCACAGCACTGAGAGCTGCAAGGGCAGGTTTGTCTGAGACTGGCACTGAGGATTATTTCATACATTCATTGCTCATGATTGCTTTCCCATCCCAGAAGTTCAGCAGGCAGCTCTAGGATGGGCTTTCTAGAGCTTTCCCCAACAACCTAGACAAGATTTCTTTCCAATTCGTGTTTATACTCCAGTGCTATCAGGAAGGAAGCTCTTGTATATGAGGTGTGCTGATTAAACTGATACAGGCAGAGGGCGTGGGGTGACACCCACTCTCACATCCATCATGGCAAAAGTAGAATATTTTTGCAGATTAAAACTGCAAACTATTCCAGCCTAGCTCCACGACTCCACTTTTCTTGGAATTGTTCCGTCGGTTTCTCTGAAAATTAAAGTCTGTTTTTCCTCCTGCCACCTGCTATTTCCATATTAAAGAACTGTTTTGTTATCATGAAGGTAGCATCACTCCCAAGGGCACGCTAAGGACATTGCATCACACCGATCTGCATGAAATTTCAGGAACCAAATTCAGTACATTACTAGCACTGATCTACTTCTTTGCAAAGCAGGTAGAGCCTTGCAGGGAAATCTGAGCTTGTGTCTGGGTATTCACAAAGCAAAATGTAATCTCTCTGCTGAACTGGAAGGCAGTCAGATCTGGCAAAGCAAGAAAGAGAATCCAAAACCAAGATTCCCTTTAGCATTGAGTTGTATCTAGTGACAAGCATTTGGAAACCAGGGTACGATTTCCAAACACAGACCCTATTTTTATCCCAGGCACAGATGGAAGGATGCTGTGACCAAAAGTTTCTTCATGCAGCTTCTTGGTGAGAGGAACAGTGGGACAACTGAGGTAGCCTGGGGTTTGTCTTCTGTGCCGGACAGAGTTTTGCAGATTCACTTGTGCTTTTTAAGAAACAAATTGCCCTTTGACTTCATGAGAAAGTCTCCAAATAAATCATCTTTGACACCCACTTTCTAATGAAGCTTAACATCATAGGCAGGAGGAGAGCAGGGCTGATGATTGTCCAACAGAGTTTCTTCAGCAGGATCATGCTGACACATTCCCAGGTAAAAATCATAGAAAACCGACTGTCTTTCTCATGTTTGTACAGACAGAAAATTAAAACCCAGCAGAGAGAGACAACACAAGAGAGCCAGGAGTTTATTGTGCTGTTAGTCTGTGTCTGCAGTCCTGGATGCGCTGTGGGAGACACCCACCAGGCTGCCCAGAGGCTGCTGCGTGGAGGTGGTTGGGACACGGGCTGTGCTTTCAGCTATTCCCCAGGTAACTTTTTTCTGAGCAATGCAAACACAAACATAAAATGTGGAAAGACCTCCCCTTTCGGAGCTGTATGATTTCTCCTGGAAGCCTGGCATTCCCCTTGGTTGCGATATACTCTTTCCCAAAGTTAATAAAGAATCTTGAGGGATGAAAAGGAATGGCCACTCTTTTTTTGTTGCATTGACAGGTGAAGAGAAGACATCGCTGGTTTTCTGCTCAGATTCCCAGAAAGCCACCAACCATCACCAGATCTCTGGACAGGTGTTATAGCTGGTCTGAGACTTTCCAGGTTCAAAAAAACACAGAATCACAGAATCACATTATCACAGAATCACAGAACCACAGAATGGCTGAGGTTAGAAGGGACCTCTGCAGATCACCCAGTCTGACCCCCCTGCCAAGCAGTACCACCTAGAGCACGTTGCGCAAGATGGCATCCAGGTGGGGTTTGAGTATCTCCAGAGAAGGAGACTGCACAACCTCTCTGGGCAAAGTACATTAGGAACATTAATTTGTTTTTGACTCTTTTACATTTTTGTCCAAGGTGAATCCTGCAGGAATAAGGCATGGAGCCCATAACATCCTGAGGCTGTCTTGAAAAACCCTGCTGAGACTTCCCTATTCATATTAAAGATCTGCCTGTCTCTGCAAAACAACTTTATTTCAGACCTGATTCATTTATTGAATACTCACAGATCAGCCAAAGGCCAGGACTGTATATGGGAAAGTGTTAATGCATTTACCTTTGGATTGCCAGAACATTATCTAATTACCCATGTTAATGCCAGCCGCCTTGGAAGGCAAAAAAGCCCTTAATAAAGAAGCAACAGTGGCAAAGAAGTGCTGAAACGAAAATAGCAGGGGATGGCTCCCCAAGCTGGGTGAGTCTGAGATGTGAATGGATAACAAAGCCACCATAAATGCATTCATAAGCATTTTGCAAATCTGAGTGTATCAAGGAACGGAGCTGTCTGTGGCTGTAGCGCCAGAAATGGAGATATATCCGCTGCTTTGTGCACGCTGCTTCTGCCTTCATTGCTTTGTCATGTTCAGAAGGTTTTGTGGATGTGACACAGGAGGAAGTTAAGAACAGGAAAGAAACATAACATGTTTCAAGCTTTCCTGGTCCTTCCCACCAGAGATTTTAGAAATATGCACCTTCCATCATCCCGACAGCCACAGGCCTCCCTCAGCCTCCACACTTGGAAGGCTGCAGTCCAGTGACTGACCTGGTGACACCTCCTCTGTTCGCTCTCCTGGGCTCACTTGCCATTCGGCTGCTATTTCTTCTCTGCCTGAGCCATAACACAAGAACACGTACCGGGCACCAGCCAACATATCCCGTAAGGGAACAGGAGCAATTTCGTGTGATTCACCATCAGTCACAACTAAGCAACAAAGCAAAATTGTTGGCATTCGTTCCTGGGAGTAAGGACTCCAGAAAAAAAGACATCTTGATTAGATTCAAAGAAAGAACGAAGTAGAGGAGCCTGCAACCTCCTCACAGACAGAAAAGAAGGCAAATTAATCTGGGACATTATTTGTGTAAGCCACGCACTGCACTGCTGGATGAGCAGGGAGACAGGCTTGTGTCTTAGCCACTGCGGTGCCACCACTTGCCTCCTCCCACCATTCCAGTCAGAAGATAAGAAGAGTTTCGGGAGATAAGGCTGGATGTGGTAGCACAGGGTTCTTGCAGTGCTCTGAACTCTTGCTTCCCTCCTCTGGAATATGTCAGGCACTAAGCAGGGTGAGATAGAAACGGGGTTTGGAGGCAGAAGGGCTGCATGGGGGCACCTGCTCCTGTTCTGGTGCAAGCTGGGTGCTGCCATTTGTGCTTGGCAGGCCCTGAGGATGAATGAGAGAGGGCTAATGAGAACATCAGGAGGAAGCTGCTTCATAATGCCTTCCTTGTTAGGAAAATCCATCACACCCTTCTCCTGTTCCTAGCACCTTCCTTACACCCCGGTGGCACTGGGTGACATTTTTAGCTTCGTCGTTTCATGAAGCCCGTGAGATCAATCACTGCCCAGTGAGGGAAATGAGCTCAGCACCATTTTTAACAGTGTGGGGTCTCATGAAATCTTAATGCAATGTCCTCTAAGTAGGAATAGAGGCCGATCCACACCACTGTCAGGGCACTGTATCCTGTCCCCCCGGGAAATGGATTTGATCAGATCCCATCATTTGCATCTCTGACAACTCCGAGCCTGTGCTGCAGATAGGCCCAGGTCTTAAATGTGACTCTTATGTAGTCCCATGAAAGAGTGCTCAGAGCTCATTTCTGCAGCCAGAGCTACCAGTGGAGGACCAAAGCCTTTTTCCCAGGCAGTGCTGGAACCTTTCAGCTGGTGACAGAGCGCTCAGCACCCAGCAGGGCAGGCACAGGCTTCGGAGGGGTGCCCTGATACCTCTACAAGCAGCGGGGAGGGGAGCGGGGGGCTCTGCAGTTTTTCTGCAGGAGCCACCAGACAGGAATTTTTGCAGCACTAACAAAGCACGTCGACCCCATGGAGATGCTGTGTCACACCTTGGCCCCAGGGGAGCCCCGTGGCGGGCAGGACAGCAGCCAAGCCTCCGCCTTGGCACAGCAGGACGGGCACGGAGAGCGCAGCAGTGGGTGGCATGGCCTGGGCATGGGCAATAACGGTGACAGATGGGGGCAGTGTGTTGGCAAGCACAGCCCCGAAGCCTGGCAGTGCCAAATTCACGCTGCAGCTGCCCCGATGGTGTGAGCAGATGGCAGTGGGACACGGGGCAGGGCGGTCTGTTTGAGCAGGTGAGCTCAGAGAGCCCAGGCTGCCGGGTGGCCCTGGTCTTCAAAGGACGGTTCTCATCATCCTTCGTAATGTCTTCCTTTGATGCCCGCTTCTCTTTTATATGGCCGTACCTCCGCGGTCTCCTCTGCACGTGTATCTGTATGATGAGAGAAATCGGAAGCTGTGATGCCACCATGATCATCACCATTGGTCAGGTCTGCCCCCAGTTACGGATCGCTTGTGCCGCTTTTCTTCCAGAACCACGAAAATAAAATACTCCTTGGCGCAGAGAGCGCGCGGTGCCAGCTAGGCATGATGCAGCAGATGGAGGTGGCCCAGACGGGCAGGGACAAGCTCTCCTGGTTCAGCTGCGTGGCTCGTCCCCACCGCACAGCAAGGAGGCAAAGGCACAGCGCTCGGTGCCAGCGACAGAGGAGCACTCGTCAGAGACAGAGGGCGGCTTCTGCCAGCAGGCTGAGCTCCCAGCAGTGGGATGCTGCTGCCGGGAAGCCTGGCAAAGCGTCTCGGGGAGCCGGTGACGCGGCGCTGCCTCGCCATGGCACGCACACCATCTGCCACCCTGCTGCGGGGCTGCTCGGCAAAGCAGAGCTCGATGGGGGGGGGAGGTCGGTGACCAGAGGCCCCACACGGGGTCCTGAGCACAGCGTCGCTGCAAGCACGGCACCCGGAGCATCCCCCAGGCCCAGGCACCCCCCGGGGAACACCCGCAGGACCCAGCCTGTCCTTAATTTGCAGCACGGCCAGAAATAAACGCACATTGCTCCCTCCCTGCTGCAGGGCCATGCAAAAGGTGGAGGTGGCCGGGCCCGGGACAGGACAGCATCCCCACGCAGCCCCGGGCGCATCAATGCTGGCAGCCAGCACAGTCTGCGAACACTGGGAGGAGGAAGCCCCTTGGGATCTGGGTGAGGAAATAGCAGCCCCAGGCGGGTCTTGCTCTTGGAGCACAATTCTGCCATCGCCTGGGAGGCTGGGGCTGGAGGCTGGGAGAGGCTGCGTCGGGCTGTCAGTGCTGCGCGCCTCTGCCAGGCTTCTTTCACCATCCCCAAGCTACCGGGCACTGGTTTCCCACCCAGCTCAAATTCAGAGCCTGCAAGAAGGAATGATTCTTACGGAATGCTGACTTTGAGGGCTCCTTCCACGCAAGAAAAGCGAGGCTTTAAGATGCAGCTCGTGTGCTCTGGTGTGTTACAGTAGTCAGCTGCAGCCTGGTAGCGCTGGGGCAACTCCAGCACCTCTGGGGCCGTGCTGCAGGCAGCAGAAGCCGGACAGGAGGAGCTGGCAGGTGCAGGATTGGCCCTTGCCTGACCTTCTGCAAACTGGGATCAAGTTCAGCTGGTGAGGCTCCTACCATATTGCATTTGTGCGCACTACCAAGCAGAAAGCACGGAGCCCCAGGGCTCCTAAAGAGGCTGGGAGGTGACCTCAAGCCTGGTGACAAAACTGACTCCTTCCTGCCCAAGGGCCAGGTGAGCTTCACAGGACACTCTTGCAATGCAGGGCGAGTTACGCTGCCTGTAGCTTTTCTCCTCTGCCCTGAAACCTGCTGAATTTGGCTTCTCCAGGGCTGCCAGCCGCGGAGTCAGGCTGTGCCCTCTAACTCGATGGCTGGCAGCTGTCGGCTGGATGTTGGGCTGCTGTGTGCGTCAGGAAAGTGGCGCTGCTGGTCTCTAAACTTAGAGGAATGTCTTCTTTCTGAGGGAGGTGGTGCTGGAGTCCTTGCTGAGGGCTGTGTCACACTGCCCCAAGCCCTCCTGACGAGGACTTGTGCTCCTCCTGTGCACAGGAGGAGGATATGCCACTCTGGGGCTTGTGCCGGGCTGCCTTTGCTGGCTTGTGCAGGGCTTCAGTGCCCCAGTCTCTCCTGACGGCAGCTTGATGTTGGATAAAGCAGCAGGTATGTGAAGGGGGCTCAGACCTAGAAGCACCCCAAGCATCACCCTCCTGGGCCTGCCCCGCTGTGACCAACAGCAAAGTGAGAGCCGCGCAGTGGACCAGGCTTCCTCTCAGCAGACACCTTCACCCCGCAGGGCCTGGCCGTGCCACCCCGAGGTGCTTTCCAGGAGCTCTTTCTGCTCGGTGCTCCTGAACCTGTCGAAAACCCCCTTGTCCCAGTGGAGCTGATGTGTCTGGCTGAGACACGGGAGCTCTGCTGGCATCGGGGACGTGTTGGGACCCAGGCACCGACCTCAGCCCAGAGCCTCCCTGTCCCGCCGGGCCCTCTCCTATCGCCGTGTGTCCCATCGCTCTCCAAGAACCATTTTTTTACTTAACCACCAGCCCCAACTTTGAAAGTTAATTGGGGCTGCTGAGGTATAAATAGACGCTGGGCCAGATGGAAACTCTGTCGTGATTTATAGCTCGCTGAGCTCTCACATGTTCCTCCCGTAGCCCGAGCAAGGGCACTATTAATTATGACACTGCCCAGGCAGATTGCAGGGGAGGTTACGACAATGATATTCAAGCCGAGGACTTAAATATAACCCGGCGGTGACGTTGTGCTGAGTGAGCAGGGCGCAGGCACAACCTGCCTGTTGCAGCCGCACAGTTTTCAGGGCGTTTTTCCAGCAAGCCAGGGGGCAGTGGCATTTTGGAGAGCTTCGGCTGGGCCAACACAAGCTAGCTGGTGCTTTGCGGTGACCGCTCCTCCTCCTCCAAGCGAAGTGCAGTAAAGCTGGGGGCTTTACTCTGCGCTATTGCTCAGCACTCGCTGCTCTCCAGCAGCGGCTTTGAGAAGAGCCCACGTTAGAGCATCTCTTCCTGACCTGGACAAAATCTCCTGCTCTAGACAAGGAATTAGGACGGAGCTTCACCTGCAGGGCTTCTCCGACAGCCATTTCCATGCCGTGCTGGCTGCGGGGGGCATTTCCTGCAGGCACAGAGCACCGCAGCACCGGTCCGGAGGGACGCGATGCCCCGAGGGGCTGCGGTCCAGGCTGGTGGAGAGGGACGAGGACTCGTCCCTTCCTGGGGGGACACAGGGAGCAGGGGATTGCTGCACATCCCCTGGCACTGCACCAGCTCTCTTTCAGCTCTCCATGGTGAATTGGGATTTTGCTAATTACTGGAAGAAAGTGAAGCCCTGGGGCAACAGGGGCGGAGGGAGGACGGCTGTTTCTGCTTTACCCTAAGCTTTTAGGCCTGAGGAACAGATCCCCCTTCTTTTCATTTAGAGAACAGTTTGCAGATGTCCTGGTTTTTCTGGGACCTGCTGCTAAGTGGTAAAATGAGAACAAGAGCACAGCTCAAAGAACACTTCAGAAATGATCGGCCTCGTGCACCGCGTGCACTGCACGGCGCTCAAACTGCACACCCGTGTCACACAAGGCTGTCAGACGTGGAGGAATCTTTGCAAAAGCTTCCTTGGGAGCTCCTTGCATCACAGACGGAATCAGATGTACAATTACAGAGCCATGACTTAAGAAGATAAAACCCTTCTGAGCTTGATAGAAGGTATCAGACTCACAAACAATATGTAGAGAGAATTTAATCTCGCGGGGACTGCAATTATTTGAGGGGAGAGATTGTGCTTGGGATTAAGAGCCAAATTACTGCATAAGTTTTTATTAAGTCTCTATATTTTCAGCCATACCTTATTATGGCTGGTCTGGGACAGGATCTTGGTTTTATGATGGGCAAAAATCCAGAAAAATGTTGCGGCTTCTCTGGAACAGGCAAAACATGAGCAAAAAAATGGATTTGGATCCTCTCTGAGCTGCTGACTACTTAAAGCTCACATACAAGCATTGCATTAAGGCAAGCAATTTTCTGAAAAGCATCAAAAGGAGAGAAAAATACCTGATTTCCCCCGTATTCCTAGAAGCCAAAGGGAGCCCCGAGCATGTACACGCACCCCTCACTGGGAACCCCCCTTTCTGCATGCGCTCACGCTGGGATGCACGGGGCCGAGCATCCAAGCACCTCTGTTTGGAACTGACCTCAGCAATGACCCACCACAGAAACGTTCACTCTGGGGACCAAACTCGCTGCTCTGTCAGACCCCAAGGGACCAAACCCCATCCCCTCCCGCTCTGCCTGGCGCCGGATGGCTGCAGCAGCAGCGGGACGTGGACGATGGCTTTGCAGCAGCGCGGGGTAACATCCTGCTGGGCAGGTGCCTCCTTGTCACCCGTGGCTGTCCCCTGCCACCGCAGGCTGGTTTGGGCTGAGGCCTCTTTCTGTCAGGCCAGCAGAATGTGTCCTGGAGCAGCCGGGTTGGATCCCGGCCCTACAGCAGGAGGGAAGGTGCCAGGTGGGGGCCGCTCGTCCTGGTACCCAGCGCAGCTCCAAAAAGCACGAGTGATGCTGAACGCATAACGTGGGCTTGTACCAAGCCAGCCCTGTCCATCCTGGGACCACACGGATTTACAGCTAGCACAAAGCCCCCCAAAATGTGTTGAGGACGTACAGCGCGAGGTCAGCACTAGCCAGCAGCTGCAGCTTTGTCAGAAATCCTCCCTCAGACGCTCACCTGCCGCTCGCTGTTGGCAGCTGCCACCAGCACCCCGTGGGCCAAGGCCCAGGACTCGCCCTCCAGGTGGGGAGGCCACCCCGGGTCCCCTCTCCCCGCGTTCAGCTGCAGCTCTGGTGCCACCCCTGTCCTGCTCTGTGCCCCGGGGGGGCAGCAGGAGGTGCCTGCACCCCAGCACACACGGTGCCCCTGGGACCCGCTGGCACGGAGACGCGGCCAGCAGCAGAGCAGTGAGAGCAGGGCTGGCTTCTGCTTGGAGAAAGCAGGACGAGGACTTCTAATTGATGGTGACAGGAGGAAGCAATTTGATGTTTTCTGGCATCCGCGCTCCTCTATGAGCCGTAACTTAATCACAGCTGTGCGGAGAGCTGGCTGAGCAGCCTGGACAGGGCTTCTCCCCGAGCAGAGCAGCTCAGTACCACGCTGCTTCCCCTAACTGCAGCACCAACGCTGCAGGGACGCAGCATCGGGCCACCTCCCTGAACCCCCACGGGATGGAAAACCTGCCCTGAGCACCGCTGTGCCCCCGGGCTCTGCACACAACTCCTGAACAGACCACCAGGCCCTACAGCTCTGCAGCAGGGGGGGAGCAGCGAGCCCCTTCCCTCCCATCCCCGGTGGCCGGGCTCCCCTCCCACCGCTCCCCGCTCAGCCCCCAGCGACCCCGGCTCGCTCCCGCTGCGGTGCTGGGTGATTAATTCAGCGTGAGTAATTGCAGAGCGGATGATCTCATTCATGTGGTCCCTGCACTTTCTCTGGTGGAGGAGAGGAGGGGGTGAGGCACTCGCCATGCCCGCGCGGGCGGTGGGAGCAGGACCAGGGCTGCGGGGAGCAGCGTGCGGCCCCCCGGGGCTGGGGGTCCCGTCCCGGCTGTCCCTGCAGGCACCAGGCTGCGGAGCACGCGGTGCTACTCGCTGAGCAGAAGGAAATTTGCCGGCAAATTGGTTTCCCTCGATAGAGGGCAATTTAATCAGGGAGGCGAATGAGGGCTCGGTTTTGGCTTTGCGGCAGGGCCGGTGCTGGGGCAGCGAGCCACGGCTGGGGCTGAGGGGCAGCCCTGCTTGCTCGGCTCCTGGGGGCCGGGGAGGGCTCCTGATGTGGGGTGGCCGAGCCTTTGGGAACTGCCAAGCTCTGCCCCTGCCAGGGGACGGGGAGCTTTGTGTCCCCTTAGCGCTGTCACGGCTGTGCTGGCTGCTGGGAGGTGGCAGGGACCCGCCACAATCCTCTCTTGCCAGTGGGGTTCCCATGGGATTTGGCACCCTCGGGCTTTGTGCTAAGACAGCTGGGGATGCTAAAGAGATCTGAACACGGTCCTAACCCGTCATGTGTGCGTGTGGATGTGTAAAGGTGCACGGCTTCAAAAACACATCACGTGCACAGCTCCACGTTAGGAATTTCCCACTCCTCCAGCAGGAGCAGAGCTGCAGAGCCCCAGCTGGCCCCGGGGGGCTGCAGGCGCGGGGCAGCCTCGGCCGGGGACGGGGCCGGAGCGTGAGGGCAGCGCTGCCCTGCCCCGGGCTGCCCCGCGAGGCACCTGGGGGGGACCCTGGGCAATGGGATGGGATTAGCAGAGCGGCTGAATTATTCTAAGCTAATAAACGCTCCGGTCCAGATGGCTCCCACCATGAATACTCTTAAAGAGAAAAAGTCGGGGTAAATTAGGAGATTTGAGGTTAACGCTTTTAATTCATGTGCAGAAGATGCTCCAGGGGTGGGAGCAGCCCCTGCTCCCCGGCTGCCTCCAGGGGCAGAGGGCTGCTCCTCCCCGCCCAGCTGCTGTTGCCCTCCCCTCCTGCTCTTCTTGCCTCCAGGCACCGCTGATTTGAGGTCATGGAGCAATTTTCCTGCCACTTGCACCCAGACCTTGCTCTGGCTGAGCTCAGCTCCTCACCCAGCCACACGAGGAGCGGGCTCCTGATGGAGCCTCCCCTCGGCTGGCAGAAGCCAGGCTCAACATTTCCGGGGCATTTCTGCTTTTTGAGGCAGTCTAAGCACTTTGCAGACATTAAAATCTACGTTTTTAAGCAGCAGGCAAGGGGCCAACCTGGATGAATCCTAGCCATTGATTTTGGTGCCTAAAATGAGCTGCAAGCAGCATGGGTCTGCTTGTGTCTGCTTGCAAAGGGCTGAGCGGCACCCAGAGACACCAAGGGGCTCGGGGGGAAGCTCCATGGAAGGGCCCGCTACAAACCACAAGGTGCTGGGTGCTGCTCATCCCTCCCCACCCCCGTGAGACAGCTGCTGGAAGCGGAGGGAGGCAAACAGGCAGGACCCCGCGGGTGCCAGAGGCCGAGCATTTCCCACCTGCCGCAGGGTTTGGCTGAGGACAGGCACTGAGAGCACATCCGCATCCCTGCAGGGACGGGGAGAAGCTGTGGCAGGGAGAAAGGAGCTGACTCCATCCTGAGACAAGAGCTGGCTGGTGTGTTTGGCTTTTGATTTACCCCGGTGAGATGGAAAAGACTGTTACTTGTCCTGCTTGATCTGAAGGAAGCTGCCAGAGCTCCAGGAAGCTGCGGGGCCAGCCTCTGCTGCACATCCCCTGCTGAAGGCATCGAAAGCCCTGGCTTAGAGGGGTGTTGGACAGGGTGGGGTGCAGGAACGGGCAGTAAAACCCCTGATGTTTATTTCTCTTGGTGTTTTCGGGGGCTTTTTTGGAAGTTGATGTGACCAGTGTGTGTTCCCAGCCCCATGCTGAAGCTGTGCTTGCCCAGGAATTGATTCTCCATGCTTGAGATGGAAGGGACGAAAGATTAAATTTAAGCTATTTGTTCACTATCTCAGTTATGCAACTGGACATCGAAGATTAGGGAAGGTGACCTCCTGTAGCACAGGGGGGATTTGCTGACATGTTCAAGCAAATATTACACGTCCTGGGATCCAGCACAGCTCAGGATGGAGAAGAAGAGGGTATCAGCCCTGCTCACAGCCAGCCTCAGCAGCAGCACCGCCTGCGCTGTGCCCCTGCCCTCCCTGCTGCTGATCTGTGCCTGCTGGAGGCCGCGGGAAGGTTCGTTCGCTCCAGAGGCCATTAGTGGAGCAGCAATTTAAAATTTCAATCTGCGTGCTTAAAAAAGGAACGAAGAGAAGCACGCTGGGCGAGGAGCGCTGTGTGCCTTGCAAGCTGTCAGCGCTTCTGTTTGCTGAAAGGCTCCTGACTGACAGCAAAGTTTGTCGGAGGCATCTGACGGCAGAGCGAGGGCTGGGGTGACGGCAGCAGCCTCTGGGCAGCCCGAGCTCTCCTCATCACCAAGGTTTCTGGGCCCTGAAGGCTGCCCTCCGGCACCGACCTGCCTGAAACCCCTCTGTGGAGGAGGGAGGGAAAGATGCCTTCATGCTGGCAGCGCGTGGCCATGCAGCTGCTGAACCTCTGTGACATCCCGGCACAGAGCCGTCTGCCCGGGGCCAGCTCCTTCTCCCGCAGTCCCGACCTCCCTCTAGTCCCTTCTCTGGCTTCTTCCCCATTCAGACAACTCGTGAATGACCCAGGTTTGCTCTTTTGACGTGAGGTCTCCCAAATGGAAATGATTTGCCGGGAAAGCATCTGTTCCTCAGGCAGCGGCTGTACCACTGCAGGCGTCCTCCCGAGATGTCGCTGGTCCTGTCTGCAAATGTTACACGAAATGAATAAATCAATAAAGGCGGCGGCAGCAGCGAGGGATTTGGCCGTCCACGCTTGGAAATACCGGAGCCATGCAGGATAATCGCCCCGCGGCCACGGATGGATGGGTTTTCTGAGCCCCGGGACACCTGCTTGCTGACGGAGTGGTTCAGCCCATCTGCTCAGTGCTGGGCTCGCTGGGAAATTGTTTCTTTGCTTTGGCTTTAAATGATGAATTGTTGCCTGACAGATTATCCTTTGTTTATCTCCCTTTGTTCCAGTGACCCTCTTTGCTGCCTCCCCTCCCACCCCTGCCCAGCAGTGCAGGACGGGGGCGTCATCGCCAGCCCTGCACGTCGGGCGCGTGCTCATGGGGCAGGGGCTCCTGCACAGGGACAGGGACACGTCCAGGGACAGAGGGACACGTGTCAGGGCTTTCAGCCCAAGAGGCTGCTGCTGCCAGGGCTGGGCACAGGGTGAGAGGAGCTGGGCTTGGAAGAAGCACCCGTGGGTGGCCCCAGCTTCACCCCAGCACCCGCAGCACCAAGACACGCGGGCACTTGGATGACCCGCAGGGTGAGGCCACTCAGATTGCCTCTCTGTTTTCCCTTTCTCCAGCAGAAGACTAGGAATTTATCAGCTTTATTTGTGGTTTAGACAATCTCCCTCAGAAAAATCCTCAGGCCGCGACTCTCCTTGGGGTGCCAAGCCCAAGCTGGGCTTGGTTTGCTGCTCCGGGGGTGCGGTGTGAAAGCTGAAACACCCCGGGTCAGCTGGGTCTGCGCGTGCCGGTACAAATGGACAGGAGCAGCGAGACCCCCGCGGGAAGCTCCTCCTTCACTGAGGCGTTTCTGAAATCTGGAAGCCTGCATCCATCTCCATTTCCTGACAAAACGAGCACGCTGCTCGGAACAAGGTTTCCATGCAAATGAGTTTGCTGGGGGGGGGCGCGGGGGGAAGCATTCACCCGGTCTGTTCCCAACTCACTGCTTGGATGAACGCTTCTGCTCGCTCGGGGGGGAGAGCAGGCATGGGCAGGCAGCCGAAGAAACCCAGCCATCTCCAAAACGGGGAGAGGCTCCCTCAGAAAGCTCTGCAGCACGAGCCCTGCGCAGCACAGGAGGCAGAATAAAGCAGTGGGCGACAGGACGGGCTGGTCTGTAATTCGGGTAGATCTGGGGGGGGAAACTGCAGAAGGTCACGGTGACACTGGAGAAGGAACAAGTGTCTTGTAGCAAACCCTGCTTAAGTTTTCGTGTCTCGGTGAAGGAGCTGGAGCATCTATAACTAGTAGCAGGTTATTTTTGGCATCCTAACCTATTTTGCAGCTCCCAGGAGGATGAAACTGCTTCTATTTGACTTTGCAAAGCCTGGATTTCTTCTTGTGTCTGCAGGATGCTGGAATCTGCATTGCAATTCTCCTGCTGCCGCCTGCCTTAGCACAAACACACGGGTCCAATTACTGTCCTCGCTTTGCACAGAGCAGAGAGCCCACAGCCTGGAAGAGGGCTGCATTGGCCAAGATGCTGTCCAAAATAACAGTGCATAAGGCTGCCACGGCCCTAAAAAGCTCAAAGTCTGAGCAGATGAGATCAGAGGGGGCACTCCATTGTTCCCTCTCTTGCAGGTACATCACTGGGCCACGAACATCTGCCTGAGGTCACTGGGAGAGGCAGAAACAGGGGCCGGTACCAGAGCTCGGCAGGAGAACAGCCTCCGTGACTCTTTGTCTTCATTACCGTGCCCTTCCCCGAGCCACCGAAGCCCCCGCTCCATGTTCCCACCCTTCTGAAGGCTGTTTGCTCGCTGGGAGCCAGATCTCCGGTCCTCCAACACACTGGGTGACATCTGCTCTGCCTTCCCCCCGCTCTTCCAAAATTAGAGAGAGGCAGAAAAAATATTTAAGCCAGGACACACGGAGCCATCCTAATCACAGCACTTTCACAAAACTGACTGCATTTCTCTGGAATTTTGTTTTGAAAGGAACCAACCAAACAAAAAGGTCTGGCAGCATCGAAACATCGTGTTTCAGCGTTTTTGGGAGAAAGAAAACCTTCCTATGCTATTCTGAAAAGGCTTTCCACTGCTGAAATTGTTTCAGAAAATAGATAAATCAAGCAGAAAGTAAATTAAGAAATCAAAGTCTTTTGGAGATGGGTCCAGCTTCCAGATTTTGCTGTGCTGCTCCGAGCACCCCCTTCGGCTCCCCACGCGTGCGGGGTGTGCCAGTTCTGCTGCAACAGGAGACTTTTAGGGGATCGGTGCTTAAACCTGGCCTCCAGTTACCCGAACGTCTCCTCTCTTGGAGCGTCAGCATTTCACTCCTGGATGTACGCTGGCAGCAGGAGCACGGCGAAGCTGGGCTGGTGCCTGCAGGGCCATCAGCCGGGTCTGAGAGAGGGGCGCGTGGGGCAGCATCGCCCCCGGAGCATCCAGGGACCCAGCACCAAGTGCATTTAGCCACGAAAGGCAAAAATAAGCAACTGCTCCAATGGCCATCGGAGCGGACATTTATGCTCATGACACACACGAGTTTGATCGGGTGATTTGTCCGGGAAAAATGGCAGCGGGCTGGAGCCACTGGAGCTCCCACGGAGCTGGAGCAAATGCTGGGGAGCCTGTTACCCGCGCAGAGCAGGGCTTGGGCAGATGCCGCTGGACAAACAAAATGACTGCCTCCTTTGAAGTGCATTTTAGATAGGCAGGAGGGAAAGAAACAAGTGAGGTGTTTGTAGCACTGAGGAAAAACCTAAATCTGAACGTCCCTAATGGGTGCTTAGGGTCCGTCCAGTTCCCAGTGGTGCCTTATGTGCTGCTACACAGTCAGTGGCGTTACCTCCTTTCCATATTTCTCCATCCTCCACAGTGCTATTGAAATAAACTGCAAGCGATTCCTGGGCCTTGTAAGACAAGGTAGTTATCTCCACAGCCAGCCAGCAGCAGATTTACCGACCTCTAAGATACATTGAAGCCGTATTTTCTCTCAGATGACAAGCGTGCTATTTTATTAAAACAGTTTTTCAGCAATTCTGAATCACTGCTGCAACTCCATTTTGTCAAAAGCAAACTGAAGATGTTTTCCACCAGAGACAAGGAAATTGAACACGGTGCCGGCCTGTGACAATGGGATGAAAAGAAAAACAACCACCGAGACAGGTTTTCAGACAATAACGATCAAGTCCTTAATAATTGAGCTTGGGAGTGAGGGAGTCCTTTTGGCAGCAAAATTAACAAATCCGGTAAACCGTTTTCACGGTACTTCCACCGAGTATTCGAAGGAGTGGGCCTCATCTTTTGAAGACTGGGAGCAATTTGGATGAACTTGAAGATTTCTGCCTAGCAAGAAGTGTGCAACCCAGCAGGAATTGCATTAGTAACGTTGACAGAGCTGCACTCAAGAAGATTGACAAAGGGGGAATGATGTGATGAGCGTGCAAATGTAAAAAAAATATTGAAATTAAATGTGAAGAGGGGAATAAAAATGAGATTGGCGAGATCAGAAGTGGAGTGATACATTCAAGTACTTTGTGCAAAATATGGGCTCGGTAAAAACATGGAAACATTATCTGTGTTTTTACTGGTAGTACCCGGAACCAACGTATCTTCACAGACAGATGGTAAGACATACAATAGCTCTGAAACCACTAAAGCAATCAACACAAAAATAAATCCCCAAGACACGCTTGCAGTGTGCTCTATATTATGCTCCTTTAAATTTAAACCTTCGGAAGGTACACGCTCTTCCCAGCCCCTCGAATCCCCTCCTGTAGTTTCCTGTGGTTAGAGACCTAAGGAAGGAGTTGGAGCACCTGGAGAAGCAGTCTGCTGATGGCACACAGAGACGAGGCGCTTCGAAAGGTACGGCACATGGTTTTTGGTTTTAGGACAGGTTATGTCAGAAGAGAAAAGAGAGTTGTGAAGCTAAATGTGAGCTTGCCAGTGAAGGCTCCCGCCCGGTATTGAGATCTCTGCTTATTTTCAAGGTGATGCAATGTTTTAGGGCATTACGATGACACTTGTGCTATCAGTTGGTTAGTCTGACCTTGGGGTTGTAGTTACATAGTTTGAGTCACAGCTCTGAGATATTTGTCTTGTACAGTCTGCTATAAACAGTCTGCTAAGGGGTTCTTATGCAACATCGTTCCTATCAACTTCAGCAAAAAATGCTGCGTCGTGAAAAATGTGCATAATGTGTAACAAATTTAGCCCCGTCGGTACCTACAGACAAGTGAGTCCTTTTCATCATTTTGGAGCAGTTATCACAGCCTGAAGGAAGGAGGAAGGGAAAAGGCAAAGCAAAAGAAGAAAAAGGGCGAAAGCAGCCTTTAAGGCAGCACCATGAAAGCGCAACCCCATTTTGCCAAACTGTTGCTGGCTTTCGAGGTGAAGAAAAAGCATTTTTGCCTTTCCTCGTTGGCTTCCAGGGTCTCGCCCAGCTGCCACGCGCTGCAGGACACAGAGCCCTCCTTGGCTGCTCGCCGAGTCCAGCCTCAGCACAGGTGCCGGAGCAAGATGGTGACATTTGCAGTGAGCTGTCCTCAAGTGTTTGCAGCGACTTCGCCTTCCAAATGCAGCTTTGCAGGGACTGCTATGCTGCACCACCTCTCATTCTATAAATCTGTCACTGTCTATCCAAAGCCCGGAGCAAATCCATTTGCTACAACTTTTCCAAGTACTAAAGCCCATCTGTGGGAAGTCACACGCAGGATTATTTCTGTCCTCTTCTTATTACAGACTCAGCAGTCTCATTTGAAAACTCTATTACCCAAACCAGGCTGGGAACGGGTGCGTGGCAGCCCCACAGCCGACGACTTCAGCCGTGCCAGCGATGCCCAGCGTGCAGCCCCCGCGGAGGGAGCAGAAATGCCGAGCTGCGGCATGATGCAGCGAGGAGCATTTCGTCCGCGTGGTTCTATGTTCCAGCAACCAAAGGACCCAGCTCATTAAATCTAAATTAAATTACCATCCTCTGAGCTCCTTAAAGGAACCTACTTTAAGTGTGTTTATGCTGCAGACCGCAGAGCTACCCAAGCAAATCAGCTCCCAGCTAGCCCCCGGGGAGCGTGGAGAAGCTGTCCGTGTGCCGCTGCACAGAGCTCCTGTGGCCTCATCGGCTGGGTTTGCTGGCCTCCTGGCCAGGGGGCTGCTGCTAGCCAAGCCACTTCAAGCTGGCTCGGTGCTTCGGGATGCCCAGGGCATGGGCTGGCCCCGCTATGGGACGCTTGCTGTGGTGGCTGGAGGAGTTCTGTGCTGAGAGCTACCAAACCTAAGCCAAAAACTCAGGTTCACACCTTCAGAATCAGGAGCTAATAGTGGAAAGCTGAGAAGCTTTCTGTTTTCCTTCAGACCAGCACACTAGTTGCAGATGTAGAAGAGCTTCGCAGTCTTGGCACTGCATTTTGCTATATCAGCTGGATTTGAACATGTATTCACCTGCCACACACAGAAACATCTGCCTACGTGTGTGCACAGGGGAGAGCGGTGCAGTCGCAGTCCTTTAAAGCCAGTGAGAGAACTGAAACCTGAATCTTTCTAAGCATGACTTGGGATGGGTGCCATACTACTGCTATGCAATTTGTCTTCATAGCTCTGAGCCATCTTAATTCTCCAGCCATCATTCCTTTGCTTGGTTATCACTCATACATTTCTATATGCTAGTTTGCTTGGAGGAAAGAGGTTGGAAATTTACAGCCAGAGTGGATGAGTCTATATTTTTGGAATTGGAGCTAAATTACCCACCAGTTGAAGCATTATTGTGTTTTACAATAATTGCTGATTAAAATTCAAATGCACTAAATTCCACCTGTCATTCCCAGCATCGCCTCCACTTGTGACAATGCCAAAGCCAGGAGCGGGTATGAATGAAGGGAGGGAAGGAAGCAGCTTGTCTGCACAATTCCTTGCTTTCATTCAGCCACAATCTGCTACCCCCCCTCTCCCAAACTCTCACGATATTTTCCACAAAATGTCTGCTCTGTAGGGTGCTTTGTGCAGCGCGGACACCGGGGCTCAGGTTTTCAGAAGCAGCCTCTTTGTTTTGACACGCATGCAGGACAGACAGCCACCTGCCTGAGCAGGTCTCTTATTTGTGGCCAGTCAACTGCTATTTTAATACACGGGCACTTAGGATTCTTGATCTGGTGTCCAGCTTGGTTTTCCTCTTACGAAGCTTTTGAAAGGAGCTAGATGGGCTGTTCAAGTATGTCCGCTCCTACTTGGTGTTCCAGGTTTGCTCCTTGCCATAGGATGTGCCCCAAGCCCACTTCTCTCCAGCTGTCTTGAACTTTGCCATGGCTGCAAAACTTCTTTTGACTAGTTAAACTCTCCAGTCCTTTCCTTCTCCCTTTGTGCCTCTTGCAGCTCAGCATTTTTGGTCTTCTTGCTTTTGATCTCCTATTCTCTTTTTCCCAGCTCTGTCAAGCTTCTCCTCACTGTGCCTAGCATTTCTGAGCCTGGAGAGCTGGGGAATAGCACAGCCCCTTGTGTTTGTGATAAATCTGGGCAGCGGATAAGCAAGTGCCTGCTCCTAGCAGTATTTTCTCCATGCAGATATTTCTTCTTTCCTTTTGCTTGTTGCTGAATGTTGCAACAGACAGCGTGTGCCTGCAGATGACGACTACGTGCACTTCATCAGCCTGGGCCCACAGTGAGCTGTTCAGAGCAGCCTGATTTAACGTCTCTTTCCCCGTCCTTGCTGCCTAAACAAAACAAAACAAACAGACAGACAAAACAACAACCAAACAAAGCCACCAAACAACATTTGGCAAGGCACGGTGAAGCAGAAGATGGTCAGCTCAATGATATCCCACGGCAGTAGCCACCCTGGTCACACACTCCTGCTCCGAAGGGGTGGAAGCCACTGGACATGCTGAAGCCGTCTGGATTTAGCAGGTGCCAGCAGTAAAAACAGTGCAGAATCCGGTGTGAAGCCTCGAGCTTTCTTAACCCCTGGGAGAAGGCTGGCTCGACAAATGTGAGAAGAGACAGGGATAGCAAGGAGAGGGAACGTGGGACCTAAGGCTGATGGCTCAGCGTCGCATTACTCAGCCTCCCAGCTCTGTCTCACCAGTGGTTTAGCACCTCTGTGGGCTTCGTTTTGATAGCTAAAGAGAGAGAGATGACTAAGGCAGGATATTAGGGGAGAAGGGTGGAAGAACAGCAAGACTGTAAACAAATCTGCTTCTAGATGGGGCTGGGGGTTGAGAGAAGGGCTCAACCCCTGGAGCATTTTGAACTGCTCCGTGCATACAGCGTGCTGCGCTGGCTAGTTCCTCCCGGCTGCGTTTGCTATGCCACAGCAAGGCAGGGATGTCGATGGGCTATCATGAAACCAGAGCACTCTCGGCTCGCCTGGATCCCAGCCAGCAAAGGATGCTATAAAAGCCTGTCTGGCTGCTTTGGCAATGTGCAGAATTTCCCATGGACAACGTAATTTTGCTGAGGCCAGAAAATCAGAACATTTATATTAGTGAAAAGATGAAGGTAGGCTTGAGATCAAAGCAGGAAATCTGCATTCAATTCCCTGCTCCAGCAGAGCTTTTCCTTGTGGTCTTGGGCAAACCAAGTAAAACTCCTGTGCTTTATACCCTGCACCATATAAGAAAAAATATACTGCCTTCTGTTTTTTGTCTAGACTATGTAGACAGCGAGCACCTGGGGAAGAAAAAGTCTTTCACCGTGTATTTATACTGTGCCTGGCTCTTCAGGGCATCAGTCTTCAGTATTCTCTCAGCACAAATAATAAGGAATAGCAAATAAGTTAAAATGAGAATTGTTATACAAACGTACAATAACCAAATCCAGCGAAACTGTGGTTGGTACTCGGTGTAATTGGCCGTGAGTCAGTATCTCTCAGCGTCATCCCCCGTTGATGCAATGCCACCAGACAGGAGGTGGCAATACCAGGCCGTTCTGCTGGGTTTATTCACCGTTTCTGTGTATCCACACTCCGCACCATCTCCTCTCCTGCCCTCCAGGCTGCTCAGGAAAACCAGGAGGAGCTCACACCAGGTGAGGGAAGCAGTCAGAGCCCCAGAGAGCAGGGTGATCCATTTTGCATCTGCTTTTGGGAGCCAGAGCCCTTTGCATACCACCAACTACACACTGCCCAAGAACCAGCAATGGCTTTGCCCTGGGAAAGGAAAGGGCAGGACGAGGCAGGGAGGACCCCTGCCCTCCTTACTCTTAGGGCTGTTTGTCCTGAGTAGATTTATGCACGTGACGTGTTCTCACTAGTGGGTTTGTCTCTCCACCGCATTTGAGCTCCCAGAACAGGAACCCTTTGGAGCAAGCAGTGAGCACACGTGGCAGAGGAAGCCCCATAAACAAAGCAGGGAGCTTGCTTTTGTTTCCAAACAGGCATATGCAGAACAGTAACGGAGCACAAGGGGGACAAGGCAGCATTTCCTCTCACCCCAGCACATGAAAAATAATCTCCCAGGCTGACCCAGACACCTAAGACAAAAATATAAGCTATGTGACTAGTTGGAAGAGAAAGAGAAAGCAGGAAAAATCTATCAGAGCTTTCCATGGTTCAATCAGTCAGAGCCTGCTCCACTGGGAAAACAATCAATTAACCACTTCCACTAGTGCAGACACAGACGGGCTACTCTGGAGGTAGTAAATCTTTGAGTTTATTTGTTCTCAGTTGACTCTCAGCTTATTTACAGCATCGCAGGAGTCTTCCTCCTGGCTTTTCCTCGCTTCTCTGTTTCTCCCAAGGATCATTCTGTCCACACCGACCAATGAAGAACACTTACAGACTAACGCTTTCCAGTTTGACTGCTTATTTCCCTTAAAAAAGCAGCCAAAGCAAACTGTTTCCTCCAGGCATCTGGGGGGCGTTGCAGCTCTAACTGTCCATCTGAATTCCAGCTGTCAACACATTTCATCTTACTTTAAGGCAGAGGTTTTTGGTTTAGGAAGCTTTGGCCCAGCCAGAAATCAAGGTGCCCTGCAGTACACAAATTAGGCAGGCCCCTGCCATGAGAGGCAAAATGTTGTAGCAGGGAAATGTGAGGTAGATGACGCCAAAGGTAAGGGAGGATGCTGAGGGCACGCGGCTCAAAACCCTCTGTAGTGGAAGGTTGCAGGAAAGGACTGGAGCACAGCTGGTACCACAGGTATGGTAAAAGAGAGAGGTGTGAGCCTGGAAAAAGCACACAAAAGGAGTATTGAGGAGACCTAACTAAGGTAAAGGGCAGAGCTCGCACAGGGGTTTGGAGGAAGTGGCGCTGAGAAGCTGCACAGGCACAAGGGGTTCAGACTGTGCCTGGAGAGGGAGACGAGGCTGGCAGGGGGATGGAGAGCAGAGAAAGGTGCACAACTGTGATCTGGATGATGGAGATGTTCCACCTCAGTGCCTGATACGTAGATCTCAAAGCACGTCAGTCCCAGTGTGCAGTTGAAGAAAGAAAAGGACAGAAAAAAGCATTGGAAAGCACTTGGCAGCCGTGAGAACAGAGATCAGTCATCCAAACCACTGGCCTATGCTCCGTCCATTAGGCACTGGTACCTCTGCCATCACTGTGCTTTCAAAATGCAGTGAAACGAGGCATTGAGGTGACCACAGCATAAAGTCAAGACTAAATTGCTATTCCTTCTATAAAATTTTCCTCCCTTGCTTTGAACAAATAGAAAGCAGCTCTCAGCACTTCTAGGTAGCTCCTGCGCCTGGGAACCTGGAAGCAGATTTTGATTCACAGATGTCCCTTGCTCCTCGGATCGAATGCGCTGCCAGGACTGGTAGACAGGAGCTGTCTAACAGCTTTAATGCACTTGGATTTGTCCCGATAGCGGTGGTAATGCCTTGATTGGTGCTATTGAAATCTCTCCTAACCATATGGTAATACATTCCTCACTGATGTTTCTGCCTTTCAGAACTCAGACCTGGAGTCATCGTTGTCTGCAGTAAGTTCATTCTGTTCCTGCCGCTTTACTGCCTGCCCAGCCAAGGTCTGATGAAGGAATAAATGTTACTTCAGAACAAACTTTGATTAGTTTTTGGATTAAGAAATATATTTTCTCTCAGTAAACCTTGCAAACTCAGTTTGGCTTCTGATACTCACAAGACCTTTGCTATTCTGAATGGATCACCAGTAAAAAAAAAAACTGAGGATGTCAAAGCCAGAGAGTGCCTTAATTACCCTTATTTACTCTTATTACCCATATTTACCTTTAATTACCCTGATGAGCCTTACTTGGTACCCCCACCAGGCACTCCATTTAACCTGGGGTTCCTCTATGTTGGAGGTGAGCTTTCCCCAGATCTTTTCTTGAGCTGGTGGTTGGCTTTCTTTGGTTGACTTTGGAGCTGATGTATTGTTAGAACCCAATGCCATTGCCACCCTGCTACCCATGGTGTGGGGACTGAGCCTGGTCGGTGAGGTTGTTCCTGCCCTGGGCTGGGGGCTCCTGGCTCCCTTCCCCAGGCAGCAGCCCTGCTCTGGCAGCCACAAACACTTTGCAGCTCTGGGAGGGTTTTCAGTAGATGCAAGACTGTTCATGGGCTTATTTATTAGCTGCTTGAGAGAAAAGTACAGGTGTTATTATGGGCTATAATTCTTATGTTTCTTACTGTGCATGGAAATAAAAAAGAAAAGCAATATTTGCAAGTATGAGGTCTTTAGCTCTATTACAGCCTTAGAGCTTAAGTGGGGCTGAACCAAACGCTAGGCATAACTGATCCCAGGGTGTCCTTCCCGGTCATCTGCTGGTTTTCTGCAGCTGGGTTCTGGCGCTTAGAAGTATTTTTTTGAATGCAGGCTTTTGTTCTACAGCACTCAACTTAGAGCAGCATTCTCCCTGCTTTTTCCTGCATGGAGATGTAGGGCTCCGGTGTGCCTCTTGTAAGACCAGGCCTGCCACGCTGTTTGCTGTGGGACGGCCTCTTGTTATGGTGATGGGTGGACCGAGCAAGCGTGTGAGAACATCTTCCTTTGTGCCACCAGATGACAGCATCCTCGCTGGGGACACCGCGCCACAGTCAGCAAACATATTCCATTTCTCCATCTGAGGCCTTGCTGCAGTGAATAAGCCACGATATGGCAGGTTCCCTTCCCCAGAAGGGGCACAGGCGATGCCGCGATGTCTGTGGTACTTGAGAGCAAGCGGTGTTCAGCTGGCACATCTGAACCGGCACCGGTAATTCCTCACGAGGCTTGCCAGCAGAGGAATCCGAGCAGCCAGCCTTTGGGAATGATCTGAAATTCACTCTGTTGCTGTGGTGCCCCAAATTCCCAGCAGCATCTATCAAATGGTGTGTCGCAGAAACAGTGTAAATGCTAAGCAAGGTCTGCCTGGTAACTCGGGTACTTCCAAATTGTGCTTTTTTTTTTGCCTTGATTATTTATTTACTGGTGTCTGAAGAGAAGTATCTGGGGGAAAGAAGACTTTTGCTGATGAATGGCAATGACAATGCCCCTGGGATGAGGGAGGAAGAAAGGCGAGGAAGTTCAATGCATGGCATTAAATGCCACCACGGCCGGGCTGGGTACAGACTTCCACAGCCACAGAAGGCCTTCTCAGATAGGTAATGAGTGAAACCTCTTCTTAGAAGGTTTATTCTGAAACAATTATTTCTAAAAATAAATGTTTCAGAAGAAAAAGGTATGGATTTTCCTGTTGCTGCTGGGTCTTTAGTCTGCAGGAGCCACCAATGTCATTCTGCCTTAATGCGGAACACGCTAAGAGCGAGGTGTATCCACCTCTGTTGTGGGACCTGCCATCGTCCCCAGGTCTTCTCATGGCTGTTAGCTCCCCAGCACAGAGCTCCTGGGAGCAATCTGCCTGCTCCATGTTCTCAACCTCTGCAAAGCACAGTGAAATGGCTCCCCGAGCCGTTTATGACATGGAGCTGGGAATGGGGCAGATCCTGGTGTCGTTCAGCCCCTCCATCCCCACACGGTGCCTCACACAACCTGCCAACAAATGTCGTTCAATACAACCAGAAACATCTACAGTGCAGCCAGAGGCCGGAGGGCTCAGCGTGACGACCACCTTTGGGACCACCTTTTTGAGAAAAATCCCCTCAAAGTCTTAACTTCTGTGTTCATTTTTCCCTCTGGGGGTGCCGGCACCAGACCATAATGGAGGCACCCCCTTTACGGCGCTGGGGCGAGGCTGGTCCCAGGGCTCCCCTCACGAACCAGAGGGGCCGGGGGCTGCGGCACGAGCCCGGCCGGAGGGCGGCGGGCCCGGCTCGGCCCCGCCATTCCCTTTCCTTCCCTCCCTTCCCTCCCCTCAGGGCCGCCATTGGCGGCGCCGGTGCCGGGCGTGAGGCGGGGCCGCGGCCCCGGAGCGGGGCGGCGCCGACAGCGCCGGGCGGCAGCAGGTGGCTCCGCACCGCTCGGCTTCGCTCCGCACCGCTCGGCTCCGCACCGCTCCGCACCGCCTCGCCGAGGCCCCTGCCGCAGCCAAAACGCCGCGGGCCGTGCTCCGAGTGAAGAATGGCGCGGCCAAGCTGGCCAAGCCACCGGCGGCGGCGGCGGCGGCGGGGGAAGCCCCCGGCGGCGCCCCCGGCTCCGGGCTCTTCATGGAGCGGTCGCAGAGCCGCCTCAGCCTCTCCGCCTCCTTCGAGGCCCTGGCCATTTATTTCCCCTGCATGAACAGCTTCGACGAGGAGGACGCGGGTAGGGGGAGAGGGAGTGATGTGGGGTTGGGGCCGGGTGGGTAGATGGGGGTGCAGTGAGGATGGGGGGAGCCGCTGTGGGAGGATGGGGTGCGGGGGAAAGACCCTGAAGGGGCTGGGGAGGGGGCTGAGGTGGGCGAGGGGACGGTGTGGTGGGCGAGGGGATGGTGTCTGCCCGGCCACCGGTGTGCTGGAAGCAGGTAGCGAGGGGTGGCAGTGCTGCCGGGGGCTGTGGTGGGGGCTGGCAGGAGAGCTGGGGACTGTGGGGTACTGGTGCTCGCCGTGGCCCGAGCTGAGGGCTCGGGGTGCCAGTGGTCCCCGTCTGTGTTCCCCTTTTGTGGTCCACATCATCACAAGGAACGGCTGCCCGGAGGTGGTCCAGCGCCCATGGCGTGCCTGGCGTTGGGATGCCCACCGGTACGCGCTGGGGAGCGTGTGCCCGCAGAGGTTAGGAGGGAAGGTGTTTCGTGGCGATGAAACGTGCTCTCTCTTCTGAGCGGTATCGAAATCAGGGTAAAATCGCCAAAGAGCGGCTTCAGCGTCGGCCGCCCGGTGCTGGCTGCCTCCTGCGCGGAGCGGTGGGGATGGCACGCAGGAGGAGGTGGGTTTGCTGCCGGACATCGCACCGCTGTGCCGCGGGGCTGCGCGCAGCTGGCTCGCAGGCTGGTTGTTCTGAGGGGTCCTCAGCACAACGCGCCGTGCTGCTTTCAGGGCTGGGGAGTGGGGGAATAAATCCATTTAAACGAGAGTGAAGTAGATCACAAAATAAGTACAAAAGCCTTTCAGAGCGGGTGCAGTGATTTTTGCCTGCCTTGTAAAGATGTTTCTGACCTCACGGAGTTGGCAGTGTCCAGAAAATGAGACCGAGCTTCCAAAAGAGGGCTGTTGGGTAAGGAAAAGCAGGAAAGAAATTGGATTGAATGGGAAAGGAAGGGCACTGGGTGCTGGAGAAGGTGCTGGGAGTGGAGGGCAGCATAGCAGCTTGCGTGAGTAGAGAGGACACAAGGCAGTGGATGCAGTGGATATGAGCACTTTATCCATCCCCAGCAGCTCACTCATAAATGAATGATGTTTTTCACAGTACATGCTGTGCCAGAGACCAAACCCATACATGAATCTGAGCAGCAAATAATGAAAGTTGGTAACTAAGGCGTGTTTTAACATGGGCTGTCATGGTTGCATCCCTCAAAATGCCGGCGTGCTCCTTTGTCTGGTAGCTCATCCCAGGATGTGCAGATGCCAGCAGGAATACACGGGCAAATCAGCACTGCTGCACCTTTAACATTGTTGTTTCTAAAGGAATTGACGTAAGAATAAATTCATCATCTGTGTGATTAACTTGTGATTGTCATCAGCATCATGCAAGGATGCCAGGCAGCAGGCAGAAGATTGTATCCTCCAGTGGATATATGTTTATTTTAATGTTATCCTCTACATTTTGCTCTTGATTTATTTTCACTTCATATTTGGTTTGAATGCTGGGGAGCATGCATGAAGGTAACGGGAGCTTTGGGAAGTCCTGGCGCTGTTGCTTCAGAAATGACTGATGGTGAGACATGCTGGAGTACAAGCACCCGACGCGAAGCCCTGAGCAGCGTTTCGTTCCGTGCTGTCCAGCCCCCTTTGCTCTGTGCTGGGTGACGCTTTAAGCGAATACTTCCTGTTCCAGCGCTTAGAAAAATGGTTTTGCACACAATTGTATTTATCTACTCACACTGACTGAATGCTCATGCATGAATGTTAATAGGCTCTCTTTACACAGCACAAGTGCTCGCCCCTGAATTAAATAAATCTACAATTAAGACCTCGTTCTCCAGCAGCTTATTAGAGGATCTTGCCTGCCTGAGGTAGCCTCATCAGTAAAGCTGTTTGGGGTGACGTGCAGCACGCTGGGGATGTTGCAGCGCTGTTCCTGTATTTTGTGCCTCTGAATGTGTATTCAGACACGTATGAGCAACCAGCACGAATGAATGTGTGCTGCTTTGTATTTTGGTGTGTGTTAAAACCAGAAGCCTGTCTTTTTTTTTTTTCAAGGAAGTAAATGTCATGAAAGGGAAAGGATGAAAGAAATGATGAAATTGTGCCGGACAAGATTCTGTAATTTTCGTACCCGTGCATAGAGTGAGATTCTGACCGGTTTGGGTTGCAATGCGATTTCTGTCAAAAAAAAAAAAAAATCTTGATGGCTTATTCAGGGAGGTGAATGTTGCATTTGGCAAGATGTTCTCCACAGGAGATGGCAGCAAAAAAAATAAATGAATTGATCCCACGAGCATTGGCGAAGTAAACAATCTTATTTCAAACAGACACATCATCCATTTTGTCTGAAGCTGAGAGGCACGTCTTTAGGAGAACACTCATCCTACGGAAAAAGACGAGGAGTTGATGGATGGCCACACCACCCCTTCTGAAAAGAGGTGCTTGAGAACTAATGAGAACTCAAATCTACAAAGAAGGACAATTTTTGAGTTGTTTCATTTGAGTTATTTCAGGTGGGTCAGATTAAAGGGATTAGAAGGAAATTTTTCAGGAGAGCCCGTGCTGAGAGGTACGGTGACATGGAAACAGCTAGCCAGGTTGGGCCAATGCTGGTAACATCTGTGGTTTCTAGGATGTTCCACTTTTTCTTTTGGAAAAAAAAAAAATGGATCTGCTTTTGAAAAATGCATTTACTTGTAACATTTCCTTTTCCGTATTGGCCCTTTTGTTCAGTACTGTCCATCTTTCAGGCAGTAGATGAGACGGCTGTTCTCATCTTCTCTTCTGCTTGCCACAAAACCAGTGATGATGTGAGAAAACTGATTTCTCAGCAGGGAAGTGGATGCAGGTGCTGCTGCTTATATCACAGTGCACAGAGGCAGGAGGCGAGTGAGTATACGCAGGACAATGATGGCGGTGAAGGACCTGGAGTGAGAAAGTGGATTTTTTGAATGTGTCCAGAGCTAATCATCCCATAGGGAGGGGGTGATGGAGCCTCAGATGTGTGCCATGGCAAATGAAATCACGTGGCTGTCTCTCCAAAGAGATGGATGTGGAGTGGCACTGAAATTTGCTCTCCTATGTTGTAATACCCTGTTCATTCCTCAGCTGCTTACACAAAGAGGATACTCTGAGCAAACACGGAGCTCTGTTCACTGGTAAGCTGCAGTGGGGCTTTGAAATAACAGAAATTACTGTCCGCACTCAACAGCGTAAGGACTCCAGGTTAATAACTCTTTTGATCTCGGCATGGTAATGTTGCTGTACTTCCTGCTGGCCGAGTGCTGCTGTCTTTGCTCCACGAAGGTCCCCGTCAATGCCAGCGGAAGTTAAGGATTCTGAAACTGCGGTTATTATCTGCTTAGGTGTTGGTTTAACGTATGCAAATGCCTGTCCTGAACTCTGCTACTTTTTCCTTTATGGAGTAGAAGACTAAAAAGAAGGTTTTTTTTTGTTTTTTTTTTTTTTAAAATAAGCGTAAATGTCCAAACATTTACAGGCCTGTCTGTACAAAGCAGGTTTGTTTGCCTTGGTTGCGCTTGTCCTGGGGATTATTCCTCTGCCCTGCTGGGCTTTGAGGGACTGCCTGCCATCCTGGGGCCCTCTCCCCTCTCCTGACGTGCTCTGCCTGCCATCCATCACCGACATGTTAAACGTGACTGTGATTGCACTCTGCACGCTGTTCTAGAAATGCAAGCCTTAAACCCATGCACATGTCTAATTGTTTGAGCACAAATCTTGGTTGTATGAAGGATGCGCCTCACTCTTTTTCTTGCTCCTGGCTGGAATCAGCAATTCACTGTGCTGGTGGCAACACGTCAGAAGGGCCTGAAGTGCCAAGTGGCAACTGCACGTGGGTTAAAAATAGGCTGTTAGAATTTACCATGGCTGTGGGAACCTGCCTGGTAGACAGCTCGCGAGCTCTGGGGGCAGGTTGCAGTCGAAACCCTGAATAGTGTGGTGAGGTGCTGGAAATCCACCACGAGAGGTCTTGGCACAGTCCGGGACCGAGGAGGATCCTTAAGGTCAGTGGGGATGTTCTGCTGAACCCGCTGCGTGCCGGCACTGCGGAGAGCCTGCGTGTTCCACCTGTGGGCTGTGGAGTTTGGGGAAAATTGCTGAAGCAAAGCAGAAAGTGAGGATTTGGTAGAGAGGAACAGCAGTGACTTGGAGCTGTACGTGCAAAACCCTGCGGGCTTTGGGCAGGAGAGGGGAGGTGGTGGTGTGGTGGGGGCAGTCGGTGTAAGGGGGGCCTGGTGGGAATCCAGGAGCAGTCCTTGGCTCTGGGGAGGGGGGAGCTTCCAGACAGGATCCTGTGCACTGCAAAGGACACGGACTGCGCCTCAAGAGACACAGGTAGGGAAGGGCTAAAAAGTGAAGAGTAGCTTGCTCTGAAGTCTGTGGAGCTGGCACATTCCATGCTGTCTCTGTGAGGAGTGGCATTGTCATCCCGAGTGCTCTCAGAGCTGGACCTTGGGGTTCCTTAAGATACTGTGTGTGAATCTCTGGATCCAGGAGCACTGCTCCTGCCTGAGTGTTCCACTGCTCCAGCTGTGCTGGGACTGACAGTGAGAGGCAGGCATGCACCAGCTCCCTTCTCTTCCATCCTGAGTCCTGCCTTCCTTGGGAAGGAAACCTGCTCG